>NC_088646.1:5612186-6062186 GCF_964019385.1 Sycon ciliatum
TGGTCTTGGTCCGAGGAAGCTGAGACGCTCCCTTCCTACTTGAATCCCAATCGAACTCGCGCACTTCCACCGAAACTGGGTGACTGCGCCCTACTAGATGGGGATTTGTATGCAAAATGTCACTAAAAGCGCCATTTCGTTCTTATAAAAGCACGGATGACCGCGATTGGCCCATATGTTGTAGTCTTTTGGACGCTGAGTCGACTGGTTTTGGTCCGAAAAGGCTGCGATGCAGCGTTCCTCCTTTATTCCCAATCGAACATGGTTGAAGAAGCGGTCACGTGCTCCTGCGTACACCAGTCACCTGGTCACCGTGCCTGCAGGGTACAACTTACTAGCGTGTTTGACCTTTTTTGGGTGCAGTCCTGTCACTCGAGTTGAACTCGAGTTGAACCTTGGTGTGAAAGTTGTCGCCTGCTGGCGCGGTGACCAGGTGATTTGGGCACCCAGGAGCACGTGACCACTTGTTCAACCATGTTCGATTGGGAATAAAGGAGGAACGCCGCATCGCAGCCTTTTCGGACCAAAACCAGTCGACTCAGCATCCAAAAGACTACAACATATGGGCCAATCGCGGTCATCCGTGCTTTTATAAGAACGAAATGGCGCTTTTAGTGACATTTTGCATACAAATCCCCATCTAGTAGGGCGCAGTCACCCAGTTTCGGTGGAAGTGCGCGAGTTCGATTGGGATTCAAGTAGGAAGGGAGCGTCGCAGCTTCCTCGGACCAAGACCATTCGACTCAGCACCCAGAAGACTACAACTGGTGAAAATTTGATTTTAGGGTATACTTCCCCTTTAACATGTTTTTCGATTTTGACAGCATGTTACAAGGCGAGGACTCTGCCAACCGGTTTATGGTTGTAGTCAGGAGCACTACGCGTCCTCGCCTTGTAACATGCTGTCAAAATCGAAAAACATACTAGTAGGTTAGTAGGTTTACCACTCTACCAATACCATTGCATGTGTAGATCTACGGAGGATGATGTCTTCCGGTAGATCTACCTGGTCCACGAGGGGCTATGGACTCGGAGAGCAGGAGAAGAGAGGATTGAATATTGACCAGTCAGTATGCGACTACGTGTTTGTAGAGTCTAGAACTACAGCCACGAGTGTCCAGTCCCACTCCCAGTCATGGGCCCCAGCTAGATCCTGCACTGACTCAGTCTGTCAAAAATGTGCGGTCCGGACCAGAGCGGACAGATTCGAACGACAGTTTTGCGGCGATGCATCCATGGCAAGGTCCTACCAGGTAGGTGCTACATAGCATTTAATTAGCAGCTATGACAGGGCAGGTTCTTAGTTTCCATGTCGTGACGCTTGATGCAGTGGACAGGACACGACCTGGCTATCCACACACGTACACAAGATTACTACACAACGGGCTGGGCATTACAGGCAGGAGTGGTATCAAGAGTATACTAGTAGTCATGGTTATGATTGTACTCTTGCCTGTCTTGGTGCTATCCATGCATGATAACCCCCATGCCACGGGATACCCTTGTAATTGGTCACATACAGAGAACTGCCAAGAAACTGCTGAACTGTGACTTCTGAGTCCTGATTCACACAGTATTGGCGAGTTGTCACACAGGACACACATGTACCGTCTACATTGTAAATCTACTGGTTACGCATCTGCAAGTAGCAAGAGTAAATACCCCCCAATAGTTACAGAGTGCATTGTACCGGTAGTTACATGTACATCGTTCATTCAGGGAATAGCGAAATCACATGTGTGTTTCACTACTCCCGTGATACCTACTGCCGTACATTTTGCAATACATGTACCGGCAGTGGTAACCGATTAGTACAGTCATGGACGTGAAGCAATTCCACCTCCACCACCCTTTGAGTCATGGACATCATTGTACACACCGGTATGAAGATGATGTCATAATAAGGCGGAGGACTCTGCATTGAAAACAGTATTCCTGACTGCCACCGGAGCAAGGATCTGGTCTCGCGACAATTATGCCCTGGTTCAGACCCTCTGTGTTCTAAGGGGGGGGGGGGGGAGGAGGAGGAGGGGGCAGTAATCATTGCGATGACATTCACTGTTCTCAGCCGAGAGCACTCAGTTGTGAAAGCCACGACCAGAGTATTACAATGATGTGACGACTTCCCGGCTGAGAGTGACGAGCCGAGAGAATTAAAAGGATGCCGTTTGCAGAAGTTGGCAAAAGAACCAAACAAAACCACCAAAACGATTTACGCAAAAAAAATGCACATAGGGCAAGATAAACAATATGACCAGGCAGAAGTGCAGTACAGTCAGACCTCGCTTATCCGGTTCTCGTTTATCCGGATCCCTCGCCATCCGGAAGAAAATTGTTGGTCACCGATTTACAGGTATGCTATGCACACACACAGTATGTGTGTTCGATTATCCGGTTCCCTCGCCTATCCGGATATTTTTGTGGAAAACGGATGTGTGCGGTTAAGCGAGGTCTGACTGTATTTTGAAGCCGTGCATTATAATTACTCCCTTTCATGGTTGTAGACTGTGGAGACTTCCGACACAATTATCTACAGTGCATGCTCATACAGCTGCGGAACAACACCACACCGCCCAGTCCCTTAATAACAACCTTACTGTAAGTCACACATACCCGTGCTCAACCAAACATTGACACAATCATGCACTTCCAACGGGCTGCAAAAGAATAACGTTACTCGGAACCCTTGTAAGCCATGTGCATGGTCACCTTCCAACACACCGAAAGCTTGAACATGCACAAGACAAATGCCCATACGGGTACTAACATTGCCATACTTCCGTTTGTAAAATTTACATAATGTTGTACACTCACTGGCAAAGACCAGCTTACTGCCATGCATAGCAAGAAGAGCAACAAGAAGAAAATATGGAAAAGGCGACAGTTGCAAAATACGAGACGAGTCTATTCACATAAAACCTCCATGGGAGCTTCATGAAGATCAAAAGGAGCAAGTTTTGGCAGTACCAATGCCAATACTATAAATATACAAGGCAATAGTAAAACACTAGAAGCTGCAAATAAAAAATTTCAATTCAAACCTTTACGGGAATGTTGCAATGCAGGGCGTAAGTTTCGTGGTGGGAGTGGGGAAACACATTTCGGAACTATCTATATTGCAAACAGCAGGTCAGCAGCAGCACCACACGGGCAGGCAAGGGCACCTCTACACAGTTGAATCAAATATACAAACTCTCCTACACTCACAGGCAGTGAGCACGTAATTGAGACAGTCACCTAATCACAGGTATCAGGCATGCCGGACGCACATAGGAATGGTGCTAGAACGAGTGGCACATTTGATATCATCATCTACGATAGTTTCCTGGCAGAAGGAGGTAGCATAGCTAGGATGTCATCATCACTGCAGAGGAAGGAGCAAAAGATGAACTACCATCAGCAACACTCAAAGATGACCAGCACTATTCATGCTATCACCACAGAATTTGTAATACAGTCAAACCCCGTAAGGACGAACACTGATAAGGCGAACTTTCCATTAGCACGAACTAGGCATCAAATCAAGTCAAAATTATTCGTTTACGACGAACTCCTAACTTTCGCGATTCGCGGCGAAGACGAACTATTTTCAAGTGCGATTTAAATAAAATCAGCGCATAGTACGAACTTTCGGTCCACGTGCGAGTGCTGTCTTTTTTTTCTTTTTTTTTTCCCGATAGTCGGGAGGTCATACATTGTACAATACAGTAGATGTACGTAGTGAATCAAAGTAGGCGTAGATCTACCAGGGAGTCGTCAAATACCGGCTATTTGACGACTCCCTGAGATCTACTACATGTATGATGTAGTACATTCGTCCTTTCCCGGTTCAGCGTAGACTGGTCGCGTCGTTGATCGCGCGAGGCGAAGGTGACTTCTATTCCGTTGATTTTGCAATGTTGCGATGTTGTCCCAGTGCCCGAGGTGAGTTGTGAAGTGAGCTGTGAGGAGATTCTTGAAGTGTTTTGTGAAGTAAAGAGCCTTGATCCATAGAGGGTGGGGGCGTTCCTAGTAACTTCCTACGGATGCGGAAAACTTAGCGTCCACAGGCTCCAGACGAGTCTCATGTGAACCGTGAATTTATTTGTGAAGTACGAAACTCGGATGTTGTGCTTCACAGTCGTAGTCATTCACATCCAATCTATAATTTTAATGTAATGCACGTGTTTGTTTATGGAGGCACAGTCACGAATCGTTGCACATTGTACTTACTTCGAAGTACTAGTACCTGATTCTGGCTTTTATGCTAAGAATAAATGCTTCCCAAGCTCCCATGTACCACAGCATGCACCTTCACGTAAATACAATCATATGATATGCGTATTGATTTTTTTGTCAGATTTGGATAAGAAGAACTCCGGATAAGACAAACAAACTTGTTCAGTCTCTTGAAGTTCGTCCTATGGCCTAACGAGGTTTGACTGTATGGGAGCCATTCAAATTCGACAAAAGTGTGAAAAAATAAATGAGCCACAAGCTTCCTTCTATTACGTGTTCATATTGAACAGATTTTTAAACTAGTACTAGTAGTACTGGGTTAACCGATACTTTTTGCAATTCACTGATGAAGCAAACAGCACTTGAGCCCCTCCCCAGGTTTTCAAAATATATCGGTATTCATGGGAGATTCGTAACTCCTCACTAGTGCTTTCGCCAACATCTACTACAAAGCTAACGCTACCACAAACGCAAAAGTGTGTGGATACAAAAGCACACTTGTGCTATCTGCGTCACAACGTCACATCACGTGCACAGATTCGCCGTGCGTGGCTCAAAGCCTCATGGCCACCATAGCTACACTGGGCGAGACAGAATCCGCCTTACCTCCTCCTCCATCGGGCAGCGAATATCTGAGTCGCCATCCCACTGTTGCCTGATGAAACAAGCTATATTCTTCTCGAGCTGTGGAGCGGTTAGGGGATTGTACTGGCTCAAGAACGTACACAGCCAGCTAAAGACAGGAAAAAGCAGACAACTTTCTCAATGAAAAGTATGCAAAGATAAGAGCAATTAAGGGTCCATAACCACTAGAACGTGCAAGGGTCCAGTCGAGCTTGCGAGTAATAACAATCCTCGATCGGCCATGAGGAAAGCGTTGCTATTCGCTTTCCTCATGAAAAAAAAGTATGTGATCAGGCGGTTACTGGATCTAGTAATACAGATAGTGTCGTCGTTCATGAGTTGTTGCTAAGACTGAGGTTGTTATTCACGAGGTTGACTGTGACATCACTTTCTGCATGCGGTTCTGCCGTAACGGAATCTTCTTCTTTACGTCGGTAGCACATGGCAATACACTCAGGAGGTTGCGACACGCAATCACAGATCAACCTGTCTCTGCCTGCGACACGCAATCACGGATCAACCTGTCTCTGCCTGCGACACGCAATCACGGATCAACCTGTCTCTGCCTGCGACACGCAATCACGGATCAACCTGTCTCTGCCTGCAACGTCGCAAAACCTACAACTTGCTTTAATACTTTTCAAAACCATATGGATAATGCCATGTTTGGATTTCGTTGCAACAGAAACCAATGCGGACCTGCACACTCGGGGGAACATGTACTCTTGGTATGAAGCAGTGTGTCATTGTAAGGTGCTCGAAAAGCTCAGCTTAGGAGTGAACGTTGTCATGCTGTCGCAAGATTGGCTGTTGCAAAACAACGCACCGTGTTGTTCAAACAGTACAAACACTACTACTCCGCTTGAGTTGCTCAAGTATTTATCTCAGGACCCGTGTGAACTAGTTACTTGAGCGATCAGTGGAAGTGGTGTGGGTATGCAATGTGCAATTATGCCACTATGTCCGACGTGCGACGTAGTGATCTGGACTGCGGATGCACAACACCCGTAGGTTATAGTCTTATAGAGCAGACTTGCTAGTATACATGACCGCAAGTATATAACAGCAAGCACTGTAATAGGAGACCACCGGTGATCTCATGTACTGGACTACAGCTTTCAACCGGTGTAGACAACCAAGTGCAACGACTAGTTTCCTCTGCCCTGTAGTGGGGTGGGTGGCAAACACTGTCATCACCGTAGGCTGTAGCAGCATCACACACTGCCAACATCACTAGTCTGAGACTCTCGGGCTTACCACCCTCTCACACAGCACCACACGCTGCCAACAACTCAAAGGCTAACCACACTCCCACACAGCATCACACACTGCTAGCGCCACTAGTTCGGGGCTCTCAGGCTGACCACAAGCCCACACAGTATCTGGGACTCTTAGGCTGGCCGTGCTCCTGCACAGTATTACCCTGCACAGTATTTCCCCGCACAGTATTATTACCCCGCACAGCATTACACGCTACAAGGAATAGCACAACACTACATGTTGCCAGTCCTGAAATCTACTTACAACAGGTAGCAGCACACTGCAGTCGTTACCAGCATGGTCTGTACAATTCTGCATCACACAACACAGCACGCAAAACACAGCACACACCCGTTCTTCATCAGTCATCAGACAAGGCAAAATCATGATCAGTACATAGCTTAGACCACAAAATGAAAACAAAAACAAAAAGCAAACACACGCAGTCTTCATCACATTCGTCATAGCTTTGTGTAGAACTACTGCACAGTGCAGTAATTCTGGCGAGCTTTGCTTTGCATCAAAGTTATCCGCCTTTACCACAGCAAAGCTCGCCAGGCTTTGCTTTCCAAGTGAAAATCTGTGTCAGCATATGAATACTGTAAGAGTGGAATCTCTAACGGGGCACAAAGGCCAACGTTCTAACAAGAAAGAATCCATCGTTAACTCGAAAAACGCAACTCAAGAAACGTTACACGTATGCTATTCCTTCTCTCCTCTGTAATAGAAGACAGCTGTGTGATAGCAGGACTAGTAACATTTTCAACTCTTACAGCAGCGTTGAGAGGTACTTGGGCGTTTCGGCAATTTTTTTCCAGCAAGCTTTGGTGACATGTATCTGAGGTACTGAAACTACTTCGAATCGAACTACAATGCACAATCATGAGGTTTCGCAAGATGTGGAAAAAGCCAACCACGAGCTACTGATCTGTTATCATAGGGGCAGAGACGGACACGGTTTCACCACTAAACAAGAGCTTCCCTTGGAAATATCTTTAATTATAAAGAAGAGGCACCTGTGACGTGTGTGTGTGTGTGTGTGTGTGTGTGTGTGTCACGCTCAGGCCATGCTGCGGAGCAGCGCTGCCCTGAGCACGCGAAGCGTGCGAACAGTGTAGCTAGCGGCCGCAGAAGCACTGAGCACGCGAAGCGTGCGAATCGTGTAGCTAGCGGAAGCAGCCACAGAAGCACTGAGCATGCGAAGCGTGCGAATCGTGTAGCCACCACCACGTGCTGAGCACGCGAAGCGTGCGAACAGTGTAGGTAGCAGACACGATCAGTACGAGTAGCAGTAGCAGCCGCGCGCAGAAGCACTGAGCACGTGAAGCGTGCGAATCATGTAGCCACCTAGCCTAGGCCATAGCCTGCACTAGCAGCCGCACAAGCGCTGCGGACCACGTGAACCGTTCTCTGCAAATAGAAACATCTGCAACAAAAGGATACAAAAGATCTGCACTGACTGCACTCTGCATCTGATCTGCAGTGAAGAGCGTATCGCACTTTTGTTCGTAAGTTTATGAATTTTTTTAGCCGCTTCATCCGCCACCAGGTGATGGACAACCCTGACCAGCCTCCCGAAGGCGTAACAGACGTCCCTCCTTCTCCTTCCAACGATGAAGAACCTCCCTCACCAGGACTTCAGCGGTCTGGCCACCACCACGTGCTGAGCACGTGTGCTGTTCATGTACTTGCTTCACCCGCATGCCACATTCGGCCAGGCAACACTGGCCGGGGGTGCTGCTAGTCTAATGATAAAACCAATCCCACTGAGAATTGAGAATGTGGCATACAGTAGAGTCGCGCGCACAATAACGTAGTCTCCAGGAGATCAGTCTGGGATGTTCTTATCTTTGAGCAACTTGGCTGCGTTCTTATCACGTTCTTACAGTCCATTTCAAAACTATAGACGCGTAGGGTTTTTGAAATATTTCAAATCTGCCTGGAACTTTTTGAGAATAGTTTTCGGAATATTGCTCAGGACCGCTCCACAATTACTCTCATATAGTTTCTAAACGATTGGATAACAGACGCCCAATTTGGAAAAAAATATGCACAAAGTGATCACAGATTTTATGTGGTATAGATGCTGGCATAACCGTTTTTGCCTAGGTACGCGTCTATAGTTTTGAAATGGACTGTAGAAACAATTTGTATTGGATCGTATGCACACACTACTACATACATATGCAGCACAGGAACTGTAAGAGCACCATCGCCGATGTTCTTAACTTTAGGCTGTGGCGCTCTTAGTATTTCAGGCTGGGCGTTATTGGGCTCCGTATTCTTAGGCGCGCGACTCTACTGTATGTTCTGGTGTGTCATCCATTACACATGGCCAATTAATACCCCTCAGTACCGAAGCTTTGAAGGGGAGAAGAAGCGTGCGTATGGGGAGAGAATTCTCCACGTCGAGCATGGTTCCTTCACCCCTCTGGTCTTCTCTTCCTGTGGGGGGATGGGCCACGAAGCTGCCATCATGGTAAAGAGGCTGGCAAGTGCTTTAACCGTGAAGAGACATGCGCCGTACAGCCAGATGGTGTGCTGGCTCAGATGTATGCTAAGCTTTTCGCTAGCCAGATCTGCTATTCGCTGTGTCCGTGGATCACACTCAATTCGCCGCCATCACTTTGACCATGCCCCTGTCGACCTGGTCCGAGCATAGGCACAGCTGGTGGTCAGCTAGACAGTTGTCATCATGTCTAGTTTCTGAGAAGTTCTCAATCTCTCATTTTAATGCCAGACGTGAGCCAGCCCCTGGCTTAACAAAATGGGTGTTCCTTTTTAGTTTTGTTTTTCTTTTCTTCTTCTTCTTTATTTTACTTTGCCCATACAAGAGGCGTTGTACATTAAGACCCCTCATGCGTTCAGTACAACATTTTCTTACTTTCTCACTCTGCAAGTGGAATAGTGCAAAGAAAGTTGTATTTCTGACAGACACGCGACTGAGATCGTGAATGGCTGCAGATTATGATGCCAATTTGAATTGAATTACGTATGACCATCAGTGTGACGTTCTGAACGCACCGTGAACAAATTCGCCAGTTCAACGTAAACATAACTACTCTCCATCACATTGCAGTAAACGTCTGGGCGGTGTGGTGCACACGCGACAGCAGCACACTAGCATACCTTCCCATAAACCCTTCAAAGTTGATTTCCCTCCCTTACCCTTTGTTGGGGCTTCTCTTCATGACGAAATTGACGAGTACGGGGCCAGCGATACCCACTATTAGCCAGAAAATGGTCACCACGCTAAATGCAGCTGCAGCACTCATCTTGGCAGTCTACTGTGAACTGAGTTAGTATCAAAATTGACCGTTCAAGACACTTCTCCTTCTTCTTCGCAATCAAAAAGATGTGCTCAACAACGACGAAAGTCTTGACGCGTCATGCATGACGACACTGCACGCGAAAATGGCGAAGGCCGAATTTGGACCGGAAAATCGTATCTGCATCCTAAAACCATCCCAGAACATGGTATTTGGAAAACACTGCTGGTATCATTAAAAACCTCTTTCAATATTGGAATTCTGCGATTTTCCGGATGATGTCGTTCAATCACGGCATTACGTCAGTACCCAAGGTTTCAGCTGATTTTGGATGTCCCGATCTTGCTCGACTTGAAGATAAAGATACATTTTTCTCTCCATGGGAAGAAGCAGAGGAGATCTACCTTCCACAAGACCAGTTTGGCTTCATTTGTTGTTTGCGTGAGCAAGGTGAAAGCTTGTTGAGTGTTCAGAGCACAGATCAACTTAGTGTTTTCGTAGAGTAACGATCTGTGGCTGATCCAGGTGTGGACGTTTTGAGTATTGTTTCCTACCTTGCATATTTCTATTTGGTGCGGTGACCAGTGGACGTTGTTCAGCAACCATGCCTAATCAAATGGAGAGTAAGTTGTGGCTTTGTTGCTGACTTTGTTCTCCCTGTACGCAGCTCTTGGGGAGTTGATTCCTCAACCTAATCAGTTGCAAAGGGAAATGTTTAGAAACAGTGATGATCGTGTTCAAATCTCGACTTCTGTTCGAATTTTGAGGCACATTGACAGTGCAGTGATTCTTCTATAGTAGAGGATCCCGAAAGGAAATGTCTATATTCACATTACAGTGTAGTAATAGTACAGCTGTAGTATCTTTACTAGTGCACCAACGGATTGTTTTTACAGCATGTGAAGGGCCATTCGATGTAAAGAGCCAGTAGAAGTACGACAAAAGTTTATTACATGTAGTGCATGCAGTATCACTACAAGACCGGCACTGGGAAATAATCATATGTAGCACCCTTGGGTGGGTGCTGGCAATGTGCGCATGGACCCTTCAGCAGTCGGATCAATCCTGAAACTGCCGCTGCTTGTTTTCGAGTTCACGT
Organism: Sycon ciliatum; assembly: GCF_964019385.1. NCBI lineage: Eukaryota > Metazoa > Porifera > Calcarea > Leucosolenida > Sycettidae > Sycon > Sycon ciliatum. The sequence goes on from NC_088646.1 coordinate 5,622,657, forward strand.
ACAAGGGAGCTGGGGTGGGAAGAGAGCACCAGTACTTCATACTGCACTGTTCACAGATATCGTGTGCGCGCATGTATATACCCGCATGGGTTTTGATATAGAAGTCTGCAGTCGGTATTGTTTCATCCCTTTGTTGCCTCATTTACGCGGCAGAGAAAAATGAAGTTGAACCTGGTGGCAATGAAGAATGCAATTTCTCATTGGCAGAATTTAAACCAGGCTTGATTGTACCTTGCCGGAGTGCTCAAACTGAATCAGACAAGTTAGGGAGCAGCCAGCACAAGCTGTGAAGGTACTGCTCCACGCGAGAGTGATTTATCCCTATGAGAGCGAGAGCACTGTACAATGCTGATATGGAAGTGCTGTCAATACTGCCAAATGAGGTTCACCCAAAATTGGACATGTTTTGCAGACGACCAACTATAGCCTTCTTTCTCATGTGATAAAGCTGCATGAACGTACATAGCTGCGGTCAATCTAATTTAATGGCTGCTCCATGGCGAAGAAATCCTTGGCAGAAAGCTTTTGATGCGTGTGTGAAATGACAGAACTATGCGTCTCTCAGACCTGGTTAACAAGTACTTTTGTCTATCCCTTAATAATAAGTGACGATCATATTGTTCTCTCTCTTTCTCTCTCTCTCTCTCTCTCTCTCTCTCTCTCTCTCTCTCTCTCTCTCTCTCTCTCTCTCTCTCTCTCTCTCTCTCTCTCTCTCTCTCTCTCTCTCTCTGATCATATTCGCCACTATTGACTGCTCATTTCAGACCAGCTATTCAATCTGAAGGTTAGTCCTCATGGGAGCACTGGACTGCTCATGTGTTGTAGCCACTACATGACTAGCCACTTTATTCATGCAACGTTTAAACTATCAATCACTCTCTCTCTCTCTCTCTCTCTCTCTCTCTCTCTCTCTCTCTCTCTCTCTCTCTCTCTTGTGTCCCTGTTGAGTTTATTCAAGGAAACTGTGTGGGTATTTTGAAATGGCTGATAGATACCACTAGGTGTTCAGTGGTTGTATTGGTGGTGTAGTGCTCTGCCAGTTGTTCTGTCGGATGTTTTGAACTTTGAGTTACCCAGTAGTTTTCTGTCGTTGTGTTCCGTTGCTGCAGTTTGCTGCCAAGCAGCTGACGCGCAATTCCAAGAAATGTGAAAAAGAGGAGAAGGCGGAAAAAGTCAAGCTAAAGAAGGTAGGAGAGAACGAGTTCTGGGACGTCACCCTGCTCTGATTTTTAGCCCTGCTTGTTGCTGGTTGCTATCGTAGTAGTGGTCTGAGATGTTTGCAGTGTTACAACAGCATTGAGACTTACTCGTATTGGGTCATTGAAGGTGTCCACAACTGAAAACTCAAAGAGGTGTGTGCAGTAGTGAATAATGTTCGTTCTTTGCTCGCGGTGTAGGTTCCGAATGTAGGCGAGGAAGTCGTTGTACTCGTTTATGCAATGTGATTTGATGGGTGGTTGCTTCCCTTGTCCTGCTACCACAGGCGATCCAGAAAGGCAACATCGATGGAGCTCGGATTCACGCGGAGAACTCAATTCGACAGAAGAACCAGGTGAGTGGATGTTTCTTACGACCATCATAGTGCCAGTGAACAGCTAGTCATCCCAGACCTGCTCTTGGTGTTAAATTAATGAATATTGCTCCTATGCCAGTCCACAGATCTTGTTTGAAGCTCTTTTTCCTTCTTTTTTGCTCGTCTTCTTGTCCTCGTCTTTGCTGTGGCTGCTGTGTTGTTTAGTCTCTGAACTTCTTGCGGATGTCGGCTCGAGTGGATGCCATTGCGTCACGTGTGCAGTCAGCAGTCATGATGCAGCAGGTATGATACCAGTCCGTGCCTTTAATACTATCCAGTGCTGACTGCGGTGTTCTACAATAGTACTAAGTTTGTGTACACTCTTCACTTCTTCGTCCTACACACACACACACACACACGCACACCTTGACCTTGACCTTGATCTTGCCCATTGCGTACGCAATGATAGCGAATGTCTGAAAGTTCAAGTGAGGACACGAGCGCAGAACTTGGCATGTCGTCACACGCACACACACACACACATACACACACACACAATCACACACATGCACACACACACACACACACACACACACACACACACACACACACACACACACACATTGTAACATGCTTATCCTCTTTTCAGAAGTTGGTCCGTGACAATTTAGCAGTAAACATAACTGCGTGTACAGCAAACAAAAACACTCCACCAGTACCGAGAGAGCGCCCCACCATATCGTCCTTTCATGGTTGTGCTATGGAGGTGGATTCCTGTCCGTAGGTCATGTGACAAGTTCCTGGTACACACATTGCATGCTGTGTAGTCAATCCGTACTCAATTTACCTTCGAGCGGATGCGAGCTCCGCACAAAACATACTAAATGTGACCTTAGCACACAACGGTTCTCGCACCGTACGAACTTAGTTGCACTCTGCCATACGACTTTCCTTTCCCTGGCTGTAAAATCAGTATGGAGTGCTCTCGCGGTACTTTACGGTAATTATACACAGGACTTAAAAGTGGTTGGAGCACCGGAGCTGTTATGATCATCAAGTTTTGTTTGAGGCCAAGAGATGCTCTTGTACTTGCAGAAACGAACCGGTGCCCTCACCACCCGGGGAGTACATTGCTATCACTTGTACCCACATTGATGCTATTCTTCCTGTCCTCCTCCGTGGCCTCTTTGTGACCAGGTAACCGGCTCGATGGCTGGTGTTGTCAAGTCAATGGACTCTGCGCTGAAGTCAATGAACTTGGAAAAGGTAAGTACGTCTTTTTTCTGTTTCGGATACAAACACCAATGAGCCAATACTTGTAAACATGTGAACTTTGATCTCTGTATTGTGCAGATTATTAGCATTGCCTTGCTGTTGGTGAAAGCATTCACTCGCTGATGGCACATTGAGTATAAAGGTGCCAGTGTGCCAACAGAGGTCACTTTTTGTCACGCGTTTCTCTCCTCCCAGGTGGTCGGTCTCATGGATAAGTTTGAACAGCAGTTTGAGAACATGGACGTTCAGGCATCAGCAATGGAGGAGGCTATGAGCTCCACAACCACACTAACGATCCCAGAGGTAAGCTATGGATAGGCACTGTGTCTTGTACCATAGCATCAAGTGCAATCTTGGCAAAAAAAGTAAAAAACTGTACGATGATTGCTGCATCATTCCACTTGAGATTCATGAACAACTTACTTCAATACGATTATGTACTTCCTTGTTTGAATGCGTAACATTGGTACTGTGATAAGCAGCAACACCTCCCGGTAGTGTCTACAAAGATTATCACTGACATTTTGTCTCTCGCTTGTCTTTATCGTGTGACATCTGTGTATGCAGGGCCAAGTGGAGGGACTCATGCAGGAAGTAGCCGATGAGCACTCTCTTGATCTGAAAGTTGAACTTCCGTCGCAAGGCACTGGGCAGCTGGGTCAAGCATCGGCATCTGCAGAGCAGGTAGGGTTTCATTTCTTTTAGCTTCTGTCACTGTGAGCACACGTCTTATCTAGATGCATAGCTACAGGGTCCGTCTTGAGATGTGTGAGTTGCAGGTCAGAGTCTCTTCACATCAGCTCTCCTTCTAGCCCAATTTCTTAGCTATTCTGATCTCAGCTCCAGCTGATGCTCAGGCCATGTGTGTTCTTGCAAGGTATCAGTCGACTACAGTACATGCTGTGCTGCTGGTAGGAACCGCTCATCATTGCTGCTGTACGCACATTGCTGCAATGTGCAGTGTCTTGACTTTTTTAGTGGGCACGATGCATTCACATGGAAAGACCTTCTTTGAGTTGTCTTGGGCCCAGACCATCCTGTATGCTCCTTGTGTCCATTTTGCTGTGTGTCCAGGATGAACTGTCGCAACGACTTGCTCGCCTCAGGCAAGCTGATTGAAGAAACATTCTGGCACCTATTCTTTCCTTTCGTTCACAGTTATGTAGTGTAGTGTTTTGAATTGCGGTGCAACTCAGAGTCTCTTTGCTGTATTATACATCCGTTGTTTGAAGTCATAATAGCACGCTCCCATAGCATTATTTTTACTACGTAGTAAGTAGCAACACCTTTCATACAATGACCCCTCCATGTTGTACATATTTTCTTCATGACAATAAAATTTAATATTGTGTTTTATGGCTTTGAGGTATAGCATAGCATGATCTCCCATGCTATCTGGGCATGCTGCGCCTTTAGTTGTTTTCTGCTGCTGTGCAACGGAACGCGTCTCCTAACTATTTTCGTCCACGCTGCATTTTGTTAGGGCTGTATGATGACTCTTTATCCTTCTCTTCCTGCATACCATGTGTTTTATTATGTGCTTTACATGCTCTTGCCCAGCAAGTGAAACTTTCTCGAAGACCTGCACCGGCACAATTCTACCCTGACCTGACCCTGCTGTTCCTGGAACTTCCAGAGGCTAAAATGATTCCATCGGTATAATTACAAGTTACTATAATGGCATACATGTCAGATCATGAGACAAACCCAAGTCAGGTGCGGGAGAAATAATAATTATTATGTTCTTAGTTGTTGCTAGGACACCTGCTGTGATAGTATCAGGCACCTGCAGATGCCACTTTTTGTAGCTGGACGGGGTTTTTCTTCATTTTGAAAGTATTGATCAGAAGACGGGCCTGTGTGCTGAGGGATCCTCTTCAGTAGAGAGTGCATGGTCAACTAAGTTAGTACACGTATACCGACTATAATCTATGCTTATTCATTTTTATATCATCTAATATTCTAGGGAATTGGTGGATTTCTTTGAAAACAACATTGCTCAGTTGATTATCACCGAACATGGCACACACAAGAAGCCTGTCCAGATTGGGGTGGTCAGGCCGGGCATCCTGCAAGGGAAATTGTATAAATTTTGCCACTTTTTAAATAGTATTCAGATATTTTGAAACTCGGATGGTGAGCCAATTATTGTGAAAAGAAGAAGGACAAAATGTTACGAGTTAAGACTAGATATTTTGAGTGCAAATTTCTTCGAAAATGTACCGATAGTTTCTATTTCTGTGCCTATAAGTACATATATCTGGTTCGGCTGTATGAACCCCATTGTACAGGCCATCTGACGGTGCGCTATACGTACGTACCGGTGTAAAACAATTTTAAAGAATGGACTGTCCACAGTGTGCACAATGGGAATGGGACCCAAACAATTGCTATCTACTCGGCCACTACAGCTGACATGCATCTGTGCTAAAAGAAACACAGAGCGGATCCGAAGCAATCCCTACTCAAACCATCAAAGGCCAAAGCCGCCTTCACACCAGCATTGATTTTCACGACGGTTGCGATTCTTCCAAAGCATCAAAACACACTGTGGTTAGACATAGCTTGGCATGCAGGGATCCAGGGATGCTAACCAAGCCTGTCCCTGGGGGAAATCGCGGAAAAAAACGCGGCATAATATGGCACAATTTGCGGTGAATTTGTGGTAAATGTGCGGTAAATATGCGGTGAATATTATTGATATGCGGCAAGTTTGCAGTTGATATGAGGCAATTTTCAGTGAGTATGTAGTGAAATCAATCAGTTACAAGTCTCTGGTGTAAGCACTCGTCATATTTGAGTACAAAGCCGCCACAATGAGACGTTGCTGACCGCCAGTGCACTGTGTGTACGCGTAGTGCAACAAAAAAGTTCAAAAAACGCGGGAAAATCGCGGAAAACGCGGTCTTTTAAAAATCGCAAAAACGCGGAAAAAAACGTGGCTGTGGAATCGCGATTTTTCCCCGGGGACAGCCAAGCAGAACAATATTCATTTTTCTGACATGCAGTTTTCAATCCCAGGACTGCAAGGCTAGCAATGGACAGTACTTGAGAGTTTGTAGTTGGTAACCATGACAACGTGGTATCCAGGGAGACGCCAAGGGAAACACAACGTGCCTTTCGACTTCGGATCTAGAAGTTCTACGGGATACGTGGTTGGTGTAATTAGCGATTGTGACGTTGACCTGCTGACCAGAAACATCACCCAGGCCAGCAACACCGGCATAATACACAAGCGTGCCTCAACCAGCGTCGCGTTCAACGGTGACTGGAACAGGCAGCCTGGGAGCGAAAACCCACATGGTTCAATGCTCCAGTTGCCGCCCCGTGCCACTATGACTTCCTGCAACAATGTACTTTGTAGTGAGACGTGAAACAAGTGGGTTAGTTAGGCGACTGAAGCTCAACATAGAATCCAGATCAGATGAGCAAAGCAATTTACAAGACGGCAAAAAAAGATCAGCGTTAGTAGCAAGCACATTTAGTGTGATTTGGAGTATAGAGCGGATATGGTCAAGACATTCTGAAAACGAAGAGCTAATGCCAGCATCAGCATAATAGTTCGGTGTTGCACTCTACTACGTAGCACGTACTTTAGCATACGGACTAGGAAGGCTGACAGCATGTCCATGAGCAGCCGGATGAAGACTTGTCCAAGGAAAAGTGACAGACGAACTTTAAAACGGACATAGGTCGAGGTGTTTCTTCTTCAGGACCTACAGCAAAACAAAGAAGACAACATACAAATGTAGGCAGCTACAAGCATGAGTAAACAGCTTGCTGACTGAGCCAAGACACCAAATGGGAGGTATGCATCAAAGAGGACTACCGTCAATTAAGGGGGGGGGGGGGGCTTCACCTTACCAAGCCTGAAGTGATTCATATCAAAGTGTACCGGGTCTGGCTGAGTGGGCAGCAGCCATGTTAAGACGGCAAATGACTCGGCATACTGGTCACGAAGGAAACCTCGGATCTGCGCGTAGTAAATACCTCCTTCCACATCCAGTATGGACACCACGTCACCTATACGGTATGTCATTCCCTACAGCAAAACACACAACATACACCAGCAGCGCATACACAGCATTAGGGTGCAGCTAGCAAGTCAGACAGGATTAAACACCGATCCCCATCATGAAGGAGAAGCTGGGATTCCACCAGCTAATTAGGATGGAAACTTCGCTCTTGCGGAAAGCACACAAACAAAACTCGGTAGACATGATAGCTGGCACGTATTACTAGCACTAGTGTTCCTCTTCACCCCACCTTAAATTCAATGGATTTACGCGAGTGTACGCAAACGGTTACATACGTTCAATAGCAGAGAGAGAGAGAGAGAGAGAGAGAGAGAGAGAGAGAGAGAGAGAGAGAGAGAGAGAGAGAGAGAGAGAGAGAGAGAGAGAGAGAGAGAGAGAGAGAGAGAGAGAGAGAGAGAGAGAGAGAGGAGAGATACAGCTGGTTCGTACTCACATCATACTGGACAGATTCACTGGCATAAAGGGCTGCAGACGACTTTAGTCCTTTCACAGGCTATGCACATGAACAAGAAAACAAAAAACAAAGAGACGCCAGAAACATGCATGAGTAATGAATGAAAGTGCAGGAATGGCATGCAGAGCAATTGGACTCCGCGCCCTTCTGCTACCCTGGTGTCTAACTCGGATTTACTGTAATTTCAGGTGTATAAGAATGTCGGTGTCAGGGACCTGTCAGGTTTTAGGTGTAATGTGGAATTAGGTGACCAGAATTCCCCACACATACAATGCATACTCTATGTGAGCCTTAGGTGTAATCTAAATTTAGGTGCCCGGTTTCTCTACTGAAATCACTGACAATTAGTTACACCGAAAATAACGTGTTTTACAGTAATACCAGTCAGAGTAGTTACATCTCTTCACCGGCTCTCTCATTGCTTTTGTTTCGACTCTGGACATAGCACATCTTACGACACTGTCAGCTACTTCATTCTCTTTTGCTCTCTCACCAGCAGCATAAAAAGAGTAGTCCCTGGGGAGTTCCGGAGAAAACGTGTTTAGTCATAAATTCTCATAATAGATCGGTGTCTGTTGGCTATCAATGGGTTGTATTTTTTCCGAAGTTTCGATACCGGCCTTTTGCCTCCGACTGGAATTGTAAGTAGTAGTGATGGTAGGTAGATCTACAAAGTCTCCGTAACTGTGCGGTCGCAAATTTTACGAATGGTACCGATGCACTGTGTTGCAATCAATTATTTGGACATTATGGAATTTGGTGGATATCAGGGAGTCGCAGCACTTAAGGAGACGAAACGGGCGACTGCAACGCCACAATAACAGTTTCGGTCCCGGGCTCAGCTGCCCGTTCCAGGCACTGTTGGGCAAGGCTGATTTATACACGCTGGCACACGGCAACACGGCTGGAGGACAACTTGACGAATGTTGCTGCTGCTGCAAGTTTCATTCAAAAGCAATCATCAGCTGATTGCTTTTTGCAAGAAAGCTGAAGTAGCAGCAACATTCGTCAAGTTGTCCTTATTCTTATAGGGGATTCACACACACGGGTAAAACCATGGTACTGGGGGAAAGGAAGAACCTCTCGGGAAAAAATTGGCAAAGCCGTGGCCGTGGACCTCAGGGCGTTTGTCAAGGGAAACATCCCATGGCTATGAGACGCGCATGCGTAGAACCTGTCTTTGGCGAGAACTCTGAACCCTAGTTGTACCCCGTACAGGTCAGGAACTGTGCCTGTGTGATGACACGACCACCCGTTTTGGGTTTTTCACCGTATACGTACTTCGAAGTATTATTATTATTATTTATATTTATGTGGAAGAGAAAAGGACATATGGATACGAGTTAAGAGTAACTCTCCATCACTGTAACATGATACTATATACAGTCAGAAAGTGCAATAACTAGGCACAAAACTGACAGAGTACTGAAACATTCTGACTGTATATAGTATCATGTTACAGTGATGGAGAGTTACTCTTAACTCGTATCCATATGTCCTTTTCTCTTCCACATTTATGTATGGCTCAACATCCGAGTTTCAAATTTATATTTATTAAAATTTTAATAGGGCATTCCCACAGGCCTAAGGCCAAGTAGACGTAAACGGGAGTCAGAGAACGTAGTGTGATGAGGGCCTAACAAGAAAGGTTAAGATGCACGTTATTTCTGACGTGACGCGAAAGTTCAGCTCGCGTTATTCGGCTCGTGCGTCGAAAAACAACGCGAGTGACCTGCAGCTCCATCAAAATTTGGAGCTTTACGCTAAATTTGACGTGAAACTGCGGGTCACGTCCGAAATAACGTGCATCTTAACCTCTCTAATGTCTTATCTTGACATGTACTGCTGTAGATGCTAGCCTAACCAGTTACCTGAGATTTCATCATAGTCCGTCTGTTCTGCTGATTGCGCACACGGGAGGATTTGTACTCGCCTTTGGCAGCGCCCATTTTGCCCTTGGGACCAGTCAGGCGCTCCCTGCACCTCAAGCTCATACCTAGCTTCTCCTCCCTGACTCTAGCATGCACCTGCGGTCCCTGGTTAGAGCAGGCATGGCACAGCACATCTCCATTGCCTGCCTTGTGCCACATAGGCGACTCAAACACCTTGCAGTCAGCACAACATGGCTTGAAACCAAGGGGCATTGTGACCCCCACGAGCAGAAATTTTCACCCCCGCTCTGCTTGGGCTAGCTAGCCCCGGTCCTTCGACAAGCTGGTCAAAGACTAAAGCACCCTCCAAATGAAGAGCTTCGCAAACCCATCATCTGATCATCGACATAATCATTGCCATCGGACTGCACTTACGCCGGCGACGACAAGACGTGCATGTACTGGCCGGCCAACACTCAACAGACTCGTTCCACAAAAATTAAAAATAATCATCAATCCTGAGTAGACGCTACGCGTATACGATCTTGTTGCCATATCTGTCAAGACGACCACGTATCCATAGTGAAACGTATCGTGGGTGATTACGTCACCCGCGAAATTCAAATAATCCGAAATGCAGACGAGTCGCGAAGGCGAATATGAGCTGAGATACGTGAACAACGCCACTTGCATTTCTACCAGAGATAAAAACAAGAGCACGATCGGATTGTTTTCTGGAAGCTTAGAGGTTTTGTCGCCATATCCATCAGTGAAATGGAGCGTTTAGAAAAAATCTTGAATGATCGGTTGCAGCTTGGTGAAGCATTCGTGGATCGTGTACACCAGTCCAGAGCTGAGCTGGAACGTCAACTCCTGGAGAGGGACACGGACTACCAAAGTTAGTTCATGCATTTCAGCAGATAGTGAATGAGTAATGTGCCATATACATACGCCTGGCAAACTCAACTGGTAGTAATCCACCACGAATTTCGACAAGATGGAATGTTGATAGCATTGTCAAAATTTGCTTATATCCGTACCCTGACAATGGATGAAAGGGAACGTACCAAATAGTGTACATGACTGTACAATCAAAGTCTCTAGTTCACCTCAAGTCATACTTGGCACATTACTCGTACCAGTAGAGAATGTAGTAGTAGTCTTTTGTTCGTGCTCGCATCATGCACTGCACTGATTATGAAGTACACAGCAGCAGTACTGTAGTAGTGCTTTCATAGCTTGGTGCACCAAACAAAACTACTATCTTCACAGATACCTATCCAATCCAATTTCTGGTCCGGTTAACATGAAGGAAAAAAAGCTCTTTGTTGTCTGGTCATACGCTATTCCATATCCCTGGTTTGTGGGGATAGATATTGCTAATCCTTTCTTCACTCTCTCTCCCTCTCTCTCTCTCTCTCTCTCTCTCTCTCTCTCTCTCTCTCTCTCTCTCTCTCTCTCTCTCTCTCTCTCTCTCTCTCTCTCTCTCTCTCTCTCTCTCTCTCTCTCTCTCTCTCTCTCTCTCTCTCTCTCTCTCTCTCTCTCTCTCTCTCTCTCTCTCTCTCTCTCTCTCTCTCTCTCTCTCTCTCTCTCTCTCTCTGGCATATCACAGGGCAAATCAACGAATCCAATTGCAGGCTGAAGGCAGCATTGGCGCAGTTGCAACACAGTGCCGATGGTTAGTATATCAACACATACACGTAACATAGCCCTGGCTATAGCTATAATTATACTGTGTTGCACTGTACCGTATCATGAGTAGGACACCAAGCAACGTATACATTTACCGAAAGCCAGCTATTGCACTAAATTGTCTGGTTCTTTTCCACCTACTATAGAGTTACTTGTGACAGCTGCTCCAGGTGGCGGTTGAATACAGCCGACGGAGGCGTGTTTCAAATCTTTATTCTCACGATGGCCTGTGGTCAATAAGAGTGTTTCAAATCTTTATTCTCACGATAGCCAGTGACCAATAAGAATTGTTGTTGTTGTTGTTGTTGTTGTTGTTGTTGTTGTTGTTGTTGTTGTTGTTGTTGTTGTTGTTGTTGTTGTTGTTGTTGTTTGGACCGGTGACAAGAGGGCAGTGGCGGATATTTGGAGTTTAGTGGCGGAAATATCGTGCATGATGGAGTGCAGAGATGAAAGAATGAAACACACTGAAGCTGAAGAATATTTCCTTAGATTGGTTGTTATTGTCTGACAAAGCATCATACTGGCATGGCTTGCCGGGCAGTGGTGTAGTGATACATGCTGTCGTTTCCAATTGTTTACTTGCCGAAGTTTTGATGAACGTATAGTTTTGGTCAGCCAAAGGACATTGCGTTGTGGTGCTGACTTTGGAATTAGGCATTAATGTATTCTTTTCGGAGCGAATTATTTTGCCTGATGATGGCGTAAGCATGAAACTTGGGTTGCAGTGAAACCTCGTTTGCCTTTTTTTGTATTCTGTTCGGTGTTCAGACCTGCAGGTGGCATTGCTTGAGCAAGAGGTCCAACAACTGGAGTCTGAAGGTTGGTTTGACCTTTCTCCCTGGATGGACATGAGCATGACTGTACATGTATCGAGATAATTATGTTATTTATGGGGCAAACTGTTGGCACATGTACATCTAATTGTTTGGAAAATTAGGCAACCTTAAATACTGTGCCAGCTGGACGCCTACTTCAAGTACTGATATAATTGGCCTCAATTGAAAACATTTTCAGTTGAGAATTGGTCTGTGTGCGTAAATCGCGAACTAAAACTGGTCCAAGTGTTTCCCGCTTTACAGTACTTCCGGAGTGCATGCATGCACACTCACTTTGACTCCACTGGCACTATGGCCACTGGCCATGCATATGCATGGTGGGACATGTACTTCACAAGATAACTCGGTGTGTGTGTCTTGTGCACAGCTTCAGCCATCAATTGCAAGTATGAAACAGTTGACAGCCAGTGCCAGCTCTTTGAAGATCTGCTGAAAATAAAGTTGCTCCGCATCGAAGGTGAGCAGTTCTGCTGCAGCTGTCTGTCCTGTCACTGTGTTGCCTGGGTTACTGTGTCTGCTGTTGCTTCATTTGTACTTTGGAGATTTGCCTGTGTATGTGTTGGCACCTCCACTGTAGCGTTTTGTCTGTGCCATAAGCCTATATTCACTTTCCCTGTTTCTCCGCGGAATTGCTGCTGCTGACAACATGGACGTGGGAACATAATTATCAGCTTTTACTTGTGCAACTTTTCTCCCTTGGCCCAACTTTGGCTGATCTTGAGTAGATTCGGCGAATGATGCGTCAAGTCTATTTCACACTTCCCTCCCTCTCTCTCTCTCTCTCTCTCTCTCTCTCTCTCTCTCTCTCTCTCTCTCTCTCTCTATCTCTCTCTCTCTCTCTCTCTCTCTCTCTCTCTCTCTCTCTCTCTCTCTCTATCTCTCTCTCTCTCTCTCTCTCTCTCTCTCTCTCTCTCTCTCTCGTGCATATTATTATCTACAGAAAACACTGTGCAGTTTGTGATGTCACACATTGATCCAGCTGATCCAGAACAGGTATTTCTGTTCACGTTACGACCTGAAGACAATGGTTCATTCACAGGTGAGGGAAAGACTGAGATGATGACCGGACAACCATTGGTCATGTACATGTAATTTCACGGAAGTTCAATACTAGTAAATGCTTCAGATGTCATTAGAGCACACATGGCTTACACTGAGTTACCATATTTTCCGGAGGATAAGCCCCGCATGGTACTATTACCGTAAAGTACTGCAAGAGCGTCCCACCATCTCGTCCTTTCGTGGTCGTCTTGTGGAGGTGGTTTCCTGTCTGTACGACACGGACCTTGTACACACATTGCACGTTGTGCAGTCAATCCGTACCCAGTTTACCTTCGAGCGGATGCGAGCTCCACATAAAAACATGCCAAATGTGACCTTTGTACACGAAGGTCCTCAACCGTACAAACTTAGTACTAATAGTAGCACTCTGCCATACGACTTTCTTCCCTTGGCTGTAAAATGAGGGGGGAGGGGGCTTTGGCGGTACTTTACGGTAATAGTTTGAGACATATCGGAATGAAGAATTGTTTCTGTCGAGCACGTTCACGCTGTGCTTCATTCATCAACCGGTGACGTGAGCATCTTGTCGAACTTCGTTCTCACACTTATTTGGCGGTCTAGTTCAAGCAGCTGGCGAGCAACGTGACATTTTTCTAGGCTACATTTTTTTCACCCAGACATATTTTAGCTCCCTGTGGCCCAAATTATTATTAGCTTGTGCGTTGGAGTGCGCACCCAAGACGTGCTAGAGCTGATAGCCAGTTAGTTGTAGAACGTCAGTACTGTCGGTCAGTTTTGTGCGATGTTATCGCATGAGCTGATTGTCAAGTAACTGGTGGTGTTAGTGGACATTATAGCGTAACTTGTAGTTCCTTGGTCCTTTCTTTACTAGAGAGATTTGTCCGGCCTACACAATATTCTCGGAAGCAGCTGGATTCTCCACACAGAACTCAGTTTCTCTACCAACGTTTACAACTGTACCCTGAAATTGTTGTCTACTTTCTGGTTTCTTGCAGTTTTTGATCAAGATCCAGATCTACCCAACTTTCATCAGTTGGTAACCGAGCTAAATCAGACGAAAGACACTGGCAAGTTTGTTCGTGCAATCCGGAAAGGCTGGGAGGAGCAGATGCAAGCATGAGAGAAATGCCTCATCAGCAACGCAATGCTCTGAAATAAACTAACCCTATAAACTACTGCCTACTTTTCTTTTACCATGAAACCATTTGTGCATCCACAGCCCAAAAGAGAAGTGCTAGTCACTCCACTGAGGATCATACATGCCATGATTTAGCAAGGACATGAACTGAATAGACTTGTGTGTATGTTCGCAATTTAGCCTGCTGTGCATTCTTTGATGAGCTGTGTGTACTGTCTTGAACTCCTGGATGCTCCACATTAAATTGTATTTCCTGTTCTTCAATATTTCCTTGGAGATACTTCTGCTAATGTATTGCCACTTCCTCAACTCACATGTTGCTAGTGCATGTACATACTTGATAACGTTGTATACAATACAATTCAGTACAGTACAGCTATGTACCGGTATGTTGAAGTAGCAATCACAATGCCATAACTGCATAAGTGCCACCATTCTACTCGGCACTTCAGACGGAATCAGTTGCCAACACATGCGCGCTCTCACTCACTCTCTCTCTCTCTGACCCACACAGTAAAGTTTCCCGTGCCCCTCCCCGTCTGTTACAGACGAATCTCACGTATTCCCGCTGGGACCCCAGTACACAAAATACGTTGCAGTGGACAGATCTAACATAATTATTATTGACAGAGGGAATAAAGGGGCAGAGTGTAGTGCTCTATTGCCAGGGCATAATGGATTTCCGATGAGTACAGTCTTCACTAAGATGTCCTTGCAATCCACAAAGCTTGCATCCTGCGCAAAAGACACACACACACACACACACACACACACACACACACACACACACACACACACACACACACACAAGAGAGTACACAGTTTCGAGTCTGAACTGAAGTAAGTTTATACTGTACATGTATAGCAATTACGATCAGAAACACTACAGTGGAGAACAGCGATAGCACCTCTCAGGGCATCAGCAGAATGTAACAAGAAAGCAAACAAACAGTGTGTCTCCATTACAATGTCCATGTCGAACTCTAAGAAGTTGCCACATCCACCAATATTGAAAGCCGAGTCAAATAAATAGCCGTCTGCCTTACAATTGGACACTCGCCAACATTTGATGACTATGGATCATAATTTTATCATCAATGCAATGTCGTTTACTTTACATGTCATGTATTCAAAATACGGGGCCCCCGACCACCTCTCCCATAAATCACCAAGAGTGCTGCTGTCTTCTGTTCTTGGTATTGTGGCACTCAGGAAAGTAGGCGCCACTCTATCCCAACATGCACAGCAGGAACACGTTTGACTCTCAAAGCCAATGACCACAGGCAATCGCACCCTTCTCGCAAACCTTGAACTCCGGCCACTGCAATAAGCATGCTTTGGCATGCTGATGTAAAGTCTGCAACGCAAATCTTGCACTCCGGGTACTGCAATAAACAATTTAACATGCTTTGGCGTGGTGATGTAAAGTCTGCAAGAAAGGTGTGATTGACTGTGGTCATCGGCTTTGAGAAGCTGCCGGAATGAGAAATCCTATTCCTACAATACCCAGAGTGACAGCAATTGGAGGGAGGTGAGAGCTGCGCTGTACGTACGGTGCGAGTTCAATCCAGAATGGCCGGGTCCATTGATCTTGAACACGTCAGGGCACTGATGCTTCATGTGGCCATTCACACCACACAGAGGACAGCAGAGAGCTGCGAGAACACGTTGAAACAGACAAAAAGCAGATGAGGTCAAGAGCAACAGTGTTCTCAAAAAGTGTAACTAACAGTACTAACGAGTGCAAGAGATACTGTTCAGGGTTGGTTCATATATCGGCGGTGCGCATCGGAACCGGGGCTTATACCTTAGTGCCTCTTGAAATCTCTACTGGCGGAATGTGGCTATGCTGATTAGTGCAATGCGTACCAAAACCATGCGTGGTATATCACTGGCAGTCAGAGCCGGGGAAAGTTGGACAATGCTCAACTCTTGTGACCTGCACTGGCTCCAATCCCGTACACATGTGAGGAAAAGTGGCATGTGAACCGTGTACACCGGTGCTTGAACCCAGACGTTGTCAGATTTGTCCTACGCTGGAACCAAAGATCAGATCCGTTGATTATTCTGGCATGCGCTTGAAGCAAGAAATACTTCCGTCAACAAGTATAGTCTCCGGACTGCAGCTGCATGAAACGAGAGAGCTTGGAAACTCAGGGCCCTACGCTATGCTTTTTTGCCTAGCTCATCATGCATGTTATTAGAACTGATAAAAATGTTGTTTTTTTTCCATTGATTGGCTACAACAAACTTTCTCTTTCCATTCGAGGGTAATACGACACCGTCTACCACCTTGATGACCTAGGCAAAAAAAGCAGAGGGATCTTATAAATTTTTCATTGCTCCTATTTTTTTTCAAGACATAACCTGGGATTCTAACCCGCACTATCGCCCTGCATGCATTCCCCCGATACACTTCGCACACATACTCATTCTTCCAAGTTGCTTCACGTTATGATCTTGCATTCGAAAGCCCTATTTGAATATTGTGGCCAACTGTATTTGATGGTACGATACGGGACAGGTACGGGATAGCGCCAGGCCACAAACACACACGGAATTAAAGCTGTGTGGACCCTGTGTGGACCCTGGCCGTGTGGACCCTGGCTAGCGCCAGACGTTACTGAAGTAGCGTCTTTTGCATAGCTACGGGAATAAAAATGAATAGGTTGCAGTCGAGTTTGTGGATCACATACAGAGAGCACAGAACTAGCCCAGTCTAGATCAAGGTACACACGTGTGCATGACTTACTTGATTTCGGGTGCGGATCGTTCACACATTCAATCGCCATGTGGTCTTTTTCCAGACATCGCTCGCACACGTCCTGTGAACGCTCCTTCGGCCGCTCGTGCTTTGCTAAAACGGTCAACACCACATACATATACAGAATACACATAGAGATTATCACTTGCCGTGGAATGCTAGACCTGAGTTTTGACTACATCCTCGGATCGACTGACAAAGGCGTATTAGGACACATTCGATTTCCCGTGACGTGGCCATGAATCAATAATCTACGCGTATCAAACGACGCAAATCGCTACCACCCAGACTGGTCTCATCAACCAAAAATCTCACATATTATATACATACCCACATGATCCGGTATTTTTTTGGTGCCGAACAGTATGTGTACAGGAAAACATCCGTTTTCCATTTCGGGTCCCTGGAATCCACTAATCCCTGGAATCCACTAATCCCTGGAATCCACTAATCCCTGGAATCCACTAATCCCTGGAATCCACTAATCGCCACATTCCAGGAAGGATTAGGCCAACACTGAAGTCGAACTGAACATGGCAGTGACTGGAATGAATTTCAAGCACTTCAAAATTAATAATTCTAGATACAGTACTGTGAACTGGCCAGAGAAATCCGACCTCATGAATAAAGTAGCACGGCACTCAAGTGAGCCAAGTGGTGTGTGTGTGTGTGTGTGTGTGTGTGTGTGTGTGTGTGTGTGTGTGTGTGTGTGTGTGTGTGTGTGTGTGCAGTGAGTGATAGGGCCGCGTAGCCCTCAACGTTATAATTATTCAGGAGTTTGGATTTCTCTGGCCAGTACTGTGTATGTAGTACAAGCACCATGAAATTTCATCACTAAGAACATGCAGGCTCTAAAATAATCTTTATATCCAGTGCAAGGTGAAAGGTGTGTTTACATCGTAAATACCTTGAAGTTTCAAATTTTCAATACAGTACATATTAAATACACTATTCAAACATGTGGTGTGTTACCGACTGAATTGGATTTGGAGTTCGTCTTTCTAAACATCCCCACATATCAATCTCTAAGTTCCCCTGACTTACACAATAGGGGTGGCTTATCAGGACATGCTCTGGCCATATGACCAAAGCTGCCACACAGGAAACACTGTGGGTTGGGCTCGACCTTCACATCACGATCACCGGGTGAAGATATCGAAGTGGGAGTGCTTTGGCTTTCTACAGCTTGCGTACTCTGCCCACGAGCAGCAACACACGGCGCAGCCTGTCTCAGGAGAATAGTAGACACCTGTGTGCCTCTCAATAAGGACGTCCTAAGACAATAGCCCAGGCTGGCCATTGTTGGGGCTCCAAGACAACTAACTACTCATTCAGAAGTTGGATGTTTCAAAGGTTGAATGTTTGATTTCTTGAACCAAAAAAATAAAAAAGTGGAAGAATGAATTTCGTTTCATTTGTGAAAAGAGAGCACCGTACCATGGCGATGTCGTCATGACAAACATGGACCAGTGCGTAGCGTTTTCTGAGCGTGGGTAAACAAATATTTTTCAAATGAATGAAGACCAAACCAGCCAAGTCAAAGAGCGAGCGATCCGGATCATGCAACCAGTTTGCAATGATTATGTCAGAGCAATTATGTGAATCTAATATGGATGGACATTTCATAGGAGGCAAGGAGCCTAGTTAATATCTCGAGCTGAAGAGTGGTTTCGACATTCGTCCATTATCTCTAGCCGCCCTTTCATCTCCATCACGATTTGGAATGAGCAGATTCTCATACCTGGAGCTGGATGAATCGATTCTTACTAAACTCGACAATTGCTCTATCCCAGACTTCAGTCCGGAGTCACTGGTGACGCATACCTACAACTCTCTTGTACATAGAAGTGATCTTTCCCCTGAAGAAGCAAGGCTTGTTCTGCGTACAGCTGCAGAGAAATGTTGCCAGTTGGCCCCCGTGTCTGCTTTGTCCATATTGCAAGGAGATAGTCCGCAATGGCTTGGCAGCTTACAGTATGTAAGCACTGGGTGCCGCTCACTGGATACCTTTCTGCGTGGGGGAATTCCCTTCCGTGGCCTGTTTGAGATTTGTGGGGAAAGCAGGAGCGGTAAAACTCAGTTTTGCCTGCAGCTCTGCTTGAATGTGCAGCTGTGGTTGGAAGGCTCCGATGATCATCGCCGCGCTGCACTCTACATTAGCACAGAGGATGTTTTCCCTCACAAGCGCTTAGCCCAGCTTGCGCGGTATTTCTCTCGGGAGCATGGCCGACGTCAGTGGATGGATGGTATATATGTTGAGCATGCGCTGAGTCATGACGATCTGGACAAAGTGGTGTCGCACCGGCTACCCGCCCTCATCGCTGGCAGGAGAGTGCGGCTGGTGATCCTTGATTCTATTGCAGCTGTGGCTCGTGCAGAGTTTGGATTAGGTGACGAATCAGACCGAGCTGAGTATCTGACCAACATAGGGTTGCAGCTGCGCCAGTTCAGTGTTGAGCACGCAGTCGCAGTTGTGATAGTGAATCAGGTGAGTGCTGTGATTGATGGCAGCATTGGTGATGATGAGGATGATGTGCAGCCTGCGCTGGGACTTACGTGGTCCGACATGGTCGCAACACGCGTCCTACTCTCCCGCGATGAGCCTGTAACAGAGGAAGCCGATGAACATGCGGCCGCTGCAAGTGCACCCGAAGTGCCGCGTCAGCTACAGGTAATCTTCAGTCCGTATCTACCGCAAAACTCTATTCACTTCGTCGTGCAAGAGACCGGCATTCAAGACTTCAACAAGGGATAACACTGGTACAGCTGCATGGTTCATATGAATCATAATAATTGTTACTCCGCACTTCAGTGAAAAGTTGTCTTCATCACCATTGCTTACCCCAGGCTGTGCATTTCACATGGCATCATTACTTTACATTATTATTATTATCAAAATTTTGACATTAACATTAGGCAGCAGGTGCATTGAAGTGCTTGTACCTGTATATTTTTTAAACGGTTTATTGTCTTCAGTGGACTAGCATATTGGTGTCGTCTCATTCTGACTGGTCTGGACAACAATACGTGGAGCCATGTGGAGACCGGGTGAAGTTGTACGATTACATATAGTCATGTACTGGTCATGCATGTTGATTGTATTTACTGGTATAGTACATTGTACATGTACTGTAAATCGAGAATATTTCATTTGCTTTTTATTTCGTATATTGTGTACGCCAGGCGGCATATGAAACTAAAACGCACTCAAACGTCAAAACCCATCTTCATGGCAGTGAAGAATGTATGGTGTTAATTCGTAGTAATTTGGGCATCAGCACGGTACTGCATCAATCACGGACACGTGGGTGTGCACAAGAGTTTAGCACGGACTCCGAACATGTGCTCTCAAACTGGGATTATCCTATTTGAATTGCGAACGAACTCTCGTGATGTAGCACTGTGTACATATTCTCTACAGCATGTACGGGCAGAAAAGTGAAGCAAACGTAGATAAGCCTGGTTGGTGTGAGGAAGATTCCCGCTAACACAGCATATTGAAGAATGATGGCTGGAGGCAAAGTTACTACAGTTGCATACCGTTCGGCAAAAATGAAGAGTCACAAAAGAACAGAACACCTAAAAATAAAAAAGGCTTCGTTGGGATCGATGGTTGTGATGACTGCTCATAATGCCAAGGGAGTACATGAATATGACGTGAACAGTGACATAATGCCAAGAATCACACAACTTCTGCTGAGCATCCTGCAGCAGCAATTGCACAGCGTACATGCTCCCACTAAACACAATCTGATACACAGGTCAGGAGACCTGGGACAATGTCAAGGACTTGCCAGTGGTGACAGGGACAGACAGCATGACACACGTGTGTACAGTTGTCAAGCCTTGCTGTGGAAGATGCATAGCAAGTGTAGCAACAGCGCACGGTGCACGCTATAATTATGCTGCATCACTCTCAACGCTGTGCTCGTAGTCCAGGAGCTGACTGCCAGTTTAGGTGCAGGCATGGCACAGAGCCAGAGCACACGCTGGATGTGGCAGGTATCTATACCTACAAACCATATTGAGTCAGCAAGCCTATCCAGCATTTTATTTCCACAACCCAGCAGCAGGTGGCATTGTAGTGGCTGCTGTAGAAACTGACATAAGACCTCTCTTCGCCTCCCAGCAGATGCGCAGTGACAGTG
Organism: Sycon ciliatum; assembly: GCF_964019385.1. Lineage (NCBI taxonomy): Eukaryota > Metazoa > Porifera > Calcarea > Leucosolenida > Sycettidae > Sycon > Sycon ciliatum. The sequence continues at coordinate 5,643,408 of NC_088646.1, forward strand.
ATTCTGACTAGTCTGGTTACCAGTACCCGGAAAGGGCCCTGCCATGAGATTGTCGAAGCTGGTGTGAATGCACCTCGTACAGCTCAAGGCTTGGGAGGCTGACCCTGGATCTTCTGCTGGAGTTTGCGGACCAGCTTTGTGGCATCAGCATGCCTCAGTTCAACTTCTTGAAGGCGGCCTAGAGAAACACATAACACATAGGTGTAGCATGAGTAGAGCTGGGCACTTGCTACAACGGTATTGTTGTGAATGCTGCAGTAATATCTTTATCTAGGGAACAGGGAGAATGTACAGTCAACTTCGCTAATAACGATTGCGGATATAACGGCAATTCGCGAATAACGACAGAATTTCCATGCCCAGAGCAAAGTCCCATCTAACCTGTATACCGGTACATACAATGAGACTTCGGTTATAAGGACACTTTGCGAATAAGGACACTTTTCTCATGTCCCGCCGAGTGTCGTTATACGCAAAGTTGACTGTACATGTACACTCAGGTCTGGCAAGGTTTTCTGCTCCTCACCTTTTTGCTCCGCCAACGCCTGGCTTGGTTCTTGATAGAAGAATACAGAGCCGCTTGTGCGTTGCACAAACACACTCTACATCAACGCACCAACACACGCAAAGAAAAGGGTTATCAGCACGCGAAGTAAGGTAATATCGGCTTTCATCACAGAAAGCGCCCAGCCTGAAACATCAGTTACTTTATCACACACCAATTTCACAGACCTAACAAAAATACAATAATAGCAAACTTGAATTACTGTAAAAGCCATATATAACGAAGTGCTAACTCTAACGAGTTAACGAGGAGAAATCTGTCGTTAAAATAGAAATCGTTATACGGAAATCGATACAATACTGTTGCTATTGAGCATTGAGAATGGGTCCGAATCGTTACCTTTTGTTCACGTAAACCAGTCAATTTTAGGAAATCGTTATATGCGCCTCGTTAGAATAATGGCTTTTACAGTATAGGGGACAGCCCTGCAGTACTGTAAAAATCCCTGTGCAGATAGTTCGACGCATAAACATGTAGCAGTTGTGTCTTTCCAGATGTAGCACTGGGTGCTTGTGCCAGTATTTTACGTCTGTAACACATGGCAAAAACAATGACCAAAGCTTTTCTCTCTCTCTCTCTCTCTCTCTCTCTCTCTCTCTCTCTCTCTCTCTCTCTCTCTCTCTCTCTCTCTCTCTCTCTCTCTCTCTCTCTCTCTCTCTCTCTCTCTCTCTTTAAATGTCTGTCTGTTCTGTCTCTCCTTGCCTCTTTTCGTCTCTCTGAACTGTCAGAACTCTCTAGCTCTGCGTTTTGTGCAGAGAATCACTCAGCAGACTGACAATGTCAGATCTCGCTATTTTTAATTTTTTTAATATGAGGTAGCTACATTGTGGGTGAATAACAGCAAAGCGATCTTTATTCCTGACATCGTGTCTATATCACAATCAAGATTCAACACAGGCTGGTATGAGTACCAGTAGTGGCAACTGGACATTAGAGCCAAGTGAAAGGCATACCCGGGTATAGTACAACACACTAAGTACAGGACATGACTGTGTAGTCGGTGCTTACATCTCCAGGTCTCACAGAAGACAGCTCACTAATCAGCACTTCCTTCTCACGTTTCTGACAAAGCACAGGAAGGAGCAAGAGAACATGGATAAACTACAGGGTGAGAATCACACCAATGAACAAACAAAGCATGTTCCATGTTACAACTCAATTGTCGAATGCCAGCTACATCCGTATTGGCAACCAGACTTACAGGAAGATTTCAGCATTATAGGAAAGTGGAAGGTGGCAGGTCTGAGGCATATATGTTGGACTCTGACAGCAGTCACGTACCACATAGCAGTCACGATCCCCAAAGTCAGTCATAGAGTCAAAATCACTCACACACCAGTCACAGTTTGAGTCTTTTGAGAAACCAGTTGTGGTGCCCACAAATCAGTCAGAGAATGCCGCGACTTGCCCTCTTTGCGATCACTCGTGCACAGATTCAGCATACAGGCATGTATGACGTGCAAGTAGTACTGCTTTATGTACTAGTCGCGTGACAAAGGGCGGGAAGCAACACCAGTACATGTATGTATGATTTACAGCACGAGTACAAGGGCAATACCGGCTGATACATGACCGAACGGCGTCAGCCGTGAGGTCCGTTATGTAGAAACGTTCCTGTTCGACTCAGACCACAATGCTCTCTTCTACAAGTCGACGCAGCTGAACGAAGCCCACCGTAGATGCGTGACTCGTGAGGAGCTGATCGATCTGTTGAGGGCAGAGCACGAAAGGGACCATCGTGCAGCCGACAGCTGCTATGGTAGCCTACGAGGGTGTTATTACCCCATAAGCCGTGACAACATCCAAGCGCTGTTCAAGTCCTTCGTGAAGTGCGAAGCGTGCCAGCGCCAGGCACCAATTCCAATGACGTCCCTTACAAGAAAGTCTATTTTGGCCACGTACCCCAATTCAAGGTGGCAAATGGACTTGAAAAAGCTGCCATCACACCGTGGGTATGAGTATGCGTGCAATATAGTGGATTGTTTCTCCAGATTTGCAATGGGTGGGCCCATCAAGTCCAAGTCAGCGTAAGATGTGTGCGATGTGCTGCTGCTGCGTTGTATCTACACGTACGGAGCGCCAAGAATACTGCAAACAGATAACGGGAAAGAGTTTAACAATTCTAGCCTGGCTGCAGTAATGGAGGAAATGAAGTCGCTGAAGATCAATGGAAGGCCATACCATCCGCAGAGCCAAGGGAGAGTGGAGCGGCTCAACCAGACGTTAGCTGTTGCTTTTCCGGTTCAAGAAAATCAAGAACCAGCGGGGGAACAGGCTGCTGCTGCTGCCCCTATGCAACAGGTTGGTGGCGCTGCTGAGGGACAGGCTGCTGCTGCTGCTGCTCAGGTGCATGTTGCTGATGCTGGTGAGGGACAGGCTGCTGATGCAGCAGCAGCAGCAGCTGACACTCCAACGAGGTCCTGCGGCTGCACCAAAAACTGCCTCAGCAAGTTCCCATCCAGTGAAGTGGACGATTTCCAACTTACGATGAGAGGACTAGAAAAAGCAGAAAAGGATATGCTGTTGATGGGAGTACTGTTGTCGGTGGAGTACCCACGCTCTGACGCTCAGCGAGGAAAGAGAAGACGTGCAGCATTTGATTATTCGTTCCGCGGAGAGGTTGTATGCGCCGGAGCATTCAGGCAAATCTATGACGTGTCGCAGAGAGTATTGAAAAATATACTCAACCACCTGAAAAACTGCGGACCTGTGCCACGCATCAACCGTAACACGGGACGGCGGCCGCATAATGCCCTGACGTTCAATGTTGTGAAAGTGTGTGCCGACTTTCTAAAGCAGTATGCAGAGGAATTCGGCTTACCTTTCCCAGCTCCTGTTCATGGGAGGGCTGATCGACCACCCATCTTCCTCCCCTCAAGCCAGTCAAAAAAAGTATGTGCACAAGTTGTATGTGGCGGCATGCTCAGAGCAGAATGTGCAAGCTGTCAAGAAGACAGCATTCAACGACATTTGGAAGGCGCTGTACCCACACATAAAGTTTATGACTGCACGGACAGATGTATGCAGCAGCTGTGAGTTGCTCCGCCGTGCTGTTTCGGCGGCTGTGACGGAACAGGAGAAAACAACCGAATTGCAGGAATTTACAGCACACATGCACAAAGCGCAACGAGAGAGATACCAATATCAGCAAGCGTCAAGGGATGCCAGCGCTGAGCTCAAGGATGTCCAACCTAGCTACCAACCACCATACGCACCATGCTCACAACAACTGACGAAGTCTCACTATACGTTCGACTTCGCTCAGCAAGTTACGTTGCCTCATATGGCGCGGCAACCCGGTCCTCTCTACTTCAAGACGCCACGTAAGGTCCAGCTATTTGGTGTGTGCAGTGAAGGTATGCCACTCCAGATGAACTACCTGCTTGATGAAACAGAAACAATCGGTCCGAATGGTACACGCAGTCATGGTGCCAACTCAGTTGTGAGCCTGTTACATCACTTCTTTCACATGTACGGCCATGGTGAGCAACAATGTGTCCTCCATGCAGACAACTGTGCAGGGCAAAACAAGAACCGCACAGTGCTGTCCTATCTCGCATGGAGGACCATTGTGGGTCTGCACAAGAAGATCCTGCTTTCATTCCTGATTGCTGGCCATACACGTTGCTTGGTGGACGGTTGCTTCGGGCTCCTCAAACAGCGATATAGGAAGAGTGACACCTACACCCTACCCCAGCTATCAGAAGTAGTCAACAGCTCGGCTGTCTGCAATGCTGCCCACAGTGGAAGTGTACCGTGGTATAAATGGGACGAATTTTTCGACCAGCACTTCAGCAAAGTCCCCGGTATTTCGAAGTACCACCACTTCCTGTTTGATGCCGACAAGCCGGGAGTTGTCACTGCATCCGTTCTCGTGGACTCCGAGCAAACTGCTGTCAACATCCTCAAGTGCGATCCCGGCACTCTGTCGCAGACAAGACTGCCGTCTGCCATTCCTCTTGGTGGCATAAGTGATGACCGGGCGCAGTACTTGTACAAGGAGATCCGTCCGTTTGTTGCTGACCCGTACAAGGACGACCTCTGCCCACAGCCCGTACCTGCAGAAGCCGAGATGTCGGATTGACTTACACAGGAATCTGCATGACTCTTGAGGAACAAACAGGGACATAACAAGCTTATGATTCACTGAATGTCATGGTTTTTTTTAAAATTTAGCTGAGTTATTCTTGCCATTACGAACCACTGTCAAATAATCTAGTTTCCATTAATTTATCAGCCTCAGAAAATACCTTGAAACGCAGGTTACAAAAATCACTATAACTCTGGTTTGGATTGACATTTTTTGGAACGGTTTTTGCACAGAAATCCTGACAGCTTCAGCTATAATATTGGACACTAAACTCATTTTGACAAAAATCATCATTAGGGCCCTTTTCGCGTGGCCAGGCTCTAATGTGGAAAAGCCTAAATGCATGTACATGTACATGTATGATATTGCAGCTCTAATGGTTCTTTTCAGTTTGATATGAAGGTGGGTAAGATGAAGGGAAGTATAAAGAGATTCGTAAAATAATTTCTTTGGATAGCAACGTGAAAATTGACAATGAATTCTGGCAACCCAGCAAACGATTATACAGACTAAAGATATATCAATTGTTAGGTTTAAGTGTTCGCTAATACAGTGGTCTTACAGTAAGAATAATTTTAATAAAAGCATCGGCAGGAAAAAGACAAGCAGCAGTTTTCGGCATTTTGATACAAGTACTTGTAGACTTTACACCTTACACTTCCACCACCACTGCCTGTGCTCTCTAGCTGACTATGTGGCGCAAGACCATGTGCAGAGTGGTAGTGAAGTAGGTGTACGGTGTGAATGCCGAAAGTGTCCAACACGTGACTAGTTGCAGCACCGTGCTGATGTCCTAAGTTGCTACAATGTGAGTGTCAGCTACTCATTACGTTCCACAGGATATTGTCATCTTGCACCTTGCAACACCGTGTCCACAGCATCTTCGGTTCTGGTGTGATCTTGCACTCAGTACTCCTAGTTTAGCACTCGCAGTCATCCCGCAGTGTGTAATTGCGCTGCTTTGCTCCTCAGTTATTCTCAGTATTCCAAGAGTACTTCGGAGTTATCCTGGCCATTCAGTATTCTTACACGAGACCTGTTAGGTCGAAATAGCTGCCTGAAGGCCCAGTATCTGGACTGGACTTGTTTTTGTTGCTGGTTTGGTGAACGTGATTAGCCGGAGAGCACATGCAGTGCCGGTGGTAGGAGTGTAAAGTGTACTTCGACGTATTTTTTCAAGGTAACATTATACTAACATAATTGTCGAAAATGAAATCAACTGTTTTTGCGATGAATAGTAACGGCACTCACATCACAAACACAGCAACTTTTAAAGTATTTTTGTGTCCAGTACCCTTTCCCTTTGGTCCCGACTGTGACTAGAAAACGTTCTGGACTCAAAAGTAACTACTTTGGTTTGCTATGTTTGTGAGTGCGACCTTTATTATTACTCCTGTCTCCACATCGCCTATTCAACTATTTTCATTGCACTTCAGCTGATATTACTTGTACGACTTCCCGTCCCGTATTGTTAACATGTTGTTGGCTTACTCAATTGCAAGTACTTAAATGTACGAGTAGAAGGTACAGTGTAGTTTGTAGCAAGGGATAAAATACGATGAGACTCACCTGCTTGGAGAGTGCGTCCAAATCCGTGACCGCCATTTGCCACTCCAGCATTTGCGCAGCAGTGTTGGACATGGTGGCTTAGAACAAATATTAGTAATACAAGAGCAATACAATGAATCTCGACTCTAGCTGATGGGAAGCTGCAGTAATAACATGAATAAAACTCAAAGTAAAAATAAAAATTGGCAAAGCTGTCCGAGATTGATTTGAAATAAAAAGCAAAAGAGGGACACATGCAGCCAGCACTGTCATCACTATCACAGTATCACTATCAGTAGTACATGTACTCGAACTCGTACTCGGAGTCGTAGTCTACGCAGACTACTGCGTAGATCTACGTACAGGCTAGGCCGGCTAGGTATAGGCTACGCACTTGCGTGCACGCAGTGCACTGAGTGCATTGCTGGCTTGGGTACGCGCATACGCAACGCGACTACTGAGTACCACACATCTCGCATCAAAGTCCCGCTCCTGGCGCTAGCGCTTGCTTTTTTGGGCGAAACCCAATTTCAAATATGAAACACCGGATTTTTGATCTGCTTCTCCGTACATGTTGCCACCATACCTGTCCTTTTTTCGTAAACCCTGTCTGTTTTTCTAATTCCCTATCCTTGGTCTTTTCCGGCCTCAAATGAATGTGTGGCAAGGAAGAATATCACGGGTCACACAATGCAGGATAATAATGATGTGCTGTTGTTTTCATGAGAACTACAACAGTTACGTGGGAGACACTAGAAAGTTAGTTAGGGTGCCAGTTTTGGATGGATGGACTAGCAATTCGTAACATCAAATCTTGGTACCTCTTTACTCGGAGCGAAACTAAGTTACTTAGCTTTTCCATAGTGGATCCTGGTCTAGACCGCAGACGTCGGAATACCAGACGAGAGCACCAAACGTGCGTAGTCATAAGCGAGTCGAATTTCGTAACACTTGGATGATGAGCTTCGTTTCTTCCCCGCAAGTCACGTAGAAGATGGAGAGCAGCCAGGTTACAATCAGCGAGGATGGATCCGGAGACGTTACCATTAGTATTGCTGTGCCGAATGCGCCAAAAGCCGAAGTGCAAGAGCAGGCACCATCGGAAAGTCCCACTCCCAGTGGCCCAGTAGTTGATGTGTCCGAGAAGGATAGGAGGCTTCGACACTTTGTTGTCAAAGAAATTGTAGAGACAGAGCGCTCCTATTTGAGCACTTTGGATGTCGTGTGTAAGGTATGTTTGACCCCTTGCCATGTGTACCTTGACAATAGCAGTCACTTACAACATGCGTGACATAATTGATTTTATGCGGTACTCGAGGTGACAAATAGTGTTATACAAATGCATTTACATGTACGAAACAATCTCATCACCGTGTGCACCTTTTCATCTTTCATTTTTCTCCTCATCGATGTAGACAATGAAGCAGGGGATGTTGGATGGCATGGACGATGAACCAGAATTTACAGAGGAAGTTGTGAACTCATTATTCAGCAATGTGGATGACCTACGCACTGTACATATGCGCATTGTGGATGACCTGACGGAGAACGTCAGCAAAGACTATGATGCCGACAGTGCCATAGGTGCAGTTTATATGAAGCATGTGAGTTTATTGTCGATGCAAAGCTGGTATTTTCCCAAGTGTGTACATGCGTGTGTGCATGTGTCTGTGTCTGTGGTGTGTGTGCTGTGTGTGTGTGTGTGTGTGTGTGTGTGTGTGTGTGTGTGTGTGTGTGTGCCGTGTGTGTGTCTATGTGTGTGTGTGTCTGTGTGTGTGCCGTGTGTGTGTATGTCGATGGGAAGAGAATGCAGCGGAGTTAGTTTGACAAAAGCAGAAGGTACAGTCTTCTGTTTGGAAGCGAGGAAGTGTTTTCTGTATCCTGTAGGTTGTAATCAGCTGACAGGCGAATAAAGCATACAACAACAACAGACGAAAGGTGGCACCATATGTGTTACAGTGTACAGGGTAGTAACTGTACACAGCATAGAGCAGCATTGACTAACAGACCACTTTGCGTGGAGCAACCGATCTGGGAGTGTTGTTCGGATTATCCTTTGTCAGGACATGGCCGAATACCAAACATAAGTTACACGGCCTTGCTGCCATGCACGTCAATCTTATGCATTACATGGCTATGCATTATGCATGAGGCTATGGAGTCCATTCTGGGTGCATGATTGATACGGTTACCCGTTATGCATGAGGCTATGGAGTCCATTCTGGGTGCATGATTGATACGGTTACCTGTGTTGCAAAGCACTTGAAGTACAGCTACTACTCTACTTGAAAACAATCACGTGCATGTACACTGCATATGCTGCTGTGGGGATTGCAATGTGGAAGCCCTGTTCTATCCATGACCTGACACATTCTATTGCTATGTGTTTCTATAGAGGCTATGTGATTTTTCACAAGTTTAAGGGTGTTGAAAACGGGGAAGAGTTTGAACAAAAGTTGACTGCCACCTCAGTACTTGAACCAGGAACCATCGCTTATGGCCAGTGATGCTCCATTGCCGTAAAGTACGGTTGATCCCCCCCCCCCCCCCCACACACACACGCTGTGTCGCTTCTACGGGTGAACCGACTAAGTCAATACGTCGACTGGCCAGTCGAGAAGGTTGAGTCGATAGAAGGAAAACCCTGATCAACACGCTCACATGTTACAAAATACATGTATAACTGCCCAGGCATACATGTAGTTCATGCACTTGTCCTGCGAGTTCAGGCCATGCACTTTGAAGTACCCTTGGCACATGAATTCATGTCGCTTTTACACACAGCCAAGTATAAGAACAGTACAAAACGCATTCAGCGTGGGTGCGTTTTGAACGTTGAAAGCTACAACGTGCTCGTATTGTGCTTCATCGAAACCTACAATGTGCTTCTGTTTGCTTGTGCATGGGTGTGTGACCATGCATGTGTATGTATGTATGTATGTATGTATGCGTAAATATGCTGTGCTTGTGTTCATGTGTGAGGGCAATGTCAGTCGATATCCAGTCGATAGTCCGTCCATAGGATTATATATCTAGTTGAACAGGAATTTGGGTCAATCGTTTCACTAAGCCTCGATTGAGTGTCTAGTAGGTAATTCATTGCATGCATTAATAGATGGTGTTTTCTGCCCTGTCCCTCTATTGGTGCTCTGACAGACAACGGCACTCAAGGAGAACTACACGATTTATGGAAGTACTCACGAGAAAGCTCAAGCCATGATTGTTGAACTCATTCGTCGGGAACCGTTCAAGAGCTATTTTACGGTACGGCACTTGGCGTTTTTTCCTTCACTTTCACTTTTTTTTAAACTTGCATGTGTTGCCTTTGACAGAGGTCTCGTATGCATCCAATGGTCAGCATACTTGCCCTACTCGATTAGCACAAATACGATGTCATGTACAGTGAAACCTGTCGAAGTCGACTGCTCAATGGACCTTCGAAAATGCAGTGCATGGGTGTGTGCTGTACAGGTGGTGTCCTTACGCAGGGTCATTTGACTGGAAATAACATGACTTGGTCCTAGTTGTAGTGGTCCTCTGGGACAGGTTGTCGCCCTTTATCAGAGTGGTTACCTTGGTAGGTTTTCCGGAACTTCTCGATTCACTTGTCACTTGTAGTACCGTTTCCAGGACTTTTCATTAGCTCTCCTACTTTCCACACGAGCACCTTTGTGCTGACACATTTCTCATATTCTTTCACGGCTCTCCAATGCGTCACGCTGTATCTTGTGCATACCTTGCTTGTTTGCCTTTACTTGTTCACCCTGAGGAGGTACCATGCCCGAACGTTTGGCAACGGAGAAAAGAATTGTTCACTGCCAAGGGATCATTTGGTATGAGTGGTGAGACTGAGTGATGTGTTCTTTCCATTTCAGAATATTCTATCAGATCGTGGACAGATGGCCAGTGATGCAAACATACAGAGCTACCTGCTATGTCCTGTGCAACGAATCTGCAAATACCCTCTTCTTTTCAGAGTAAGTGATGTGGATGTTTAGATACTATAATGTGTGCCTACACTCTTGCAGACTTTTACTGCAGACCAGTGTTTGTGAAGTACAGAGAGTTTATTTAACGCTTAGCATGACGATTAAAAAGCTACTTTTTTGGACGGTTTCATAGCGCATGATCTGTTCGTTTGTCTGCGTGTATGCGTGTGAAAGCATGCGTGCAGTGCCACATCTCCATACAAAGGCACCCTATACTCTGCTTGGAGTAATCGCATGTTTGCAGTATCAACTTGATGCTGACTCTCACTTCTACACAAAACGTGTTGTAAATCTCATTGGAGCCCAAGTACCCGTGCCAGTACTGATACCCACTGCTACTCATTCTGCACTCTTTCTCTGCTAGGAACTGTGCAAGTACACCTGGAATCATCATCCAGATCAGGAATCAGCCAAGTCTGCATACCAGGCCATGCAGGTCGTCTGCTCTGTCATTAACGAGGCCAAGCGTCGTGCTGAGAAGCTGGAAGCCGTTCATGACTGGCAGCAGGGTATTGACAACTTTGAGGTAATACACACTGCAGCACATAGGCAAGGTCTAGGCCAAGGCGTGCCTTGTTTTGTTGATCGCTATTCCACTCTTTCTTCTCAATTTTAATCCTTGGCTCTCCATCCGAGTTTATCCCACTCTTCTTTTTCTTCATGTATGCTTATCATTGTACATGCAGTCTTCCCCTTTTAATGCAGCACTTATAAGCCAGCATCCTCGATACACCAGCACGATTTTCACATCACCCTTGCTATTCCAGTAGTAGTTCCATCACACAAATGGTGCCGGGTTTAAGAGGCACCGCCGTATGTATTGCCCGTGGATTTGCCGGCTTTACCTTTTGTCTGTGTTTGGTTTCTGAACAGCTTTGCTGTGTGTGTGTGTGTGTGTGTTGTTTGTTTGTTGTTTGTAAACTTTATTTAGAGTGGGAAGTCCAAAACAGGCCCTAGCCTAATAACAATGGTCCCACTAGTGAGGGAATGCTGTATATCTGTGCATAAGTATCAGTGAGTGTGTGTGTGTGTGTGTGTGTGTATATGTGTGTGTGTGTGTGCTTGTGTGTGTGTGTGTGTGTGTGTGCTTGTGTGTGCTTGTGTGTGTGTGTGATTGTGTGTGCTTGCGTGTGCTTGTGTCTGTGTCTGTATCTGTGTGTCTGTCTGTGTCTGTGTGTATCATGGTTCTGTCCTCAGGGAGCTAATCTAGTTGATACCTGTAACGAGATGGTATTGAAGGGTTCCTTGCTCAAGATCTCCTCTGGCAACTGTCAAGAACGATGGTTCTTTCTCTTTGACGGTGTGCTGGTCTATTGCAAGAAGACTGGAGAGAAAGCAAGGTATGCCCTCATTTGCCCTGGCACTAGTATAAAGCCGGTTTTGGATCAGGTACATGTCCTGCCCCGAAAATAGGGGTATTGTTGATAATGCCCCATTGTCTATTTTGGGGGTTCTCTGTGATCCATGGGGTATGATTGTATCTGCCCTAAACCATGTGGAATCCACGTTTTAGTTTTTATTCTATTTTCTTCATTGAGATGTCTATGCAAGAATCCATAAACAAGAGTATGCAACTGTGGTTATGGGTCCGTGCGCGGCATGCTGTCTTCATTACGTAACTTACCTCCTTCACGCTGTGAACGCCTGCACTCAAACCCACGATTTCACTTAGGCTGTGTTTACATGAGAAATTTCAACCCGGGTCGAGTTCAGCCCGGGTTGAAAGTCTGTACGATAGACAAAAGAGGTGAGCGTTTACATGAAGACAGTTGACCCGGGTCAAATACTGATATGCCGCCAAAAGTTCACTTCTAGAATCCTGTATGGTCACGTGAATCCGTTCGCGCGAAATTTGCATCTGCAGTGCTGTTCAAACCTGGCGCGAGATACGCACAGAAGTACGTTTGTACGATTTTCTTGACCCGGGTTGATTTCAACCCTCCCCTTGGGGGGAGGGTTGAAATCAACCCGGGGCGAAATTTCAACCCGGGTCAGGCGCAATGCGTCATGTAAACGCGCCATTCATTTTGTGCACATGGCGGGTTGAAATCTGACCCGGGTCGAACTCAACCCGGGTTGAAACGCCTCATGTAAACACGGCCTTACCAGCACATCCGTTTTTGCTCGATTCGTTCGAGTACCCACACGACCTCTAAATTTGGCGTGTGAACTCCAGTTCAGAGGGAGGGGGGCATATATTTTGTAAGATTTCCTTCTTGGAAGTCCACTGTTCAACCTTCTGTTACTCATCTGTTTCGCTGCATTTTGTGCAGGGCGCCGCGGAGAAAACAAGGTGGACCTGGTGAGTATGAGCAGAAGTCTCTTTAGGTCTGTGATAGCAATGGGTATCAGGATTTCCCTTTTGAAGATTTCAGAGAATACTTCAAGTTATTTGGAATGTACATGTGCTGTCTTTAGGGACCTGGGGATCCATTCATCTTGGGGATACTTTGTTCACCGCCGCCACCAACACCACCACCGAACGGTCGTAGACATTGGGAGATAGCATTAGTTTGTGAAGATGTGCCACAAATGCCTGCTAATGTAGAACTATCCTCCGAATGTCATGTCGTCTCTTCTGCATGTCTAAAAAATTTCATCTGAGCATAACTATGCTCTCGGATCTGCGTATTATTCCGTGCAAGACATTCTGGCATGCATTGCGGTTTTTCATGCTTGGTGTGTATTTGCGTCTTACCAGGGCAAACTGCGCAATCCCTTGGCTTTGCGTTCAAGGGTCGCATTCCGCTTGAGACTATGGAAGTGCAGAACCTGGAAGATGGCACATGTAAGTTGTTCATTCATATGCTCATTATGTGTATGAAGGAGTTCTTTGAGAATCAGGGAGATTGACACAACATGTACTGTGCATTGATGTATACTTAGATCAGGGTGTAATCAATGTGGTAAGGTTGTCATATGCACGTGGTTCCGATGGCATTGCAGCAGGAGAGCTTCACGAGCATGTGGCTAATTTTCCTGGGCCACAGCATAAACAGTGTTGGACTAGCGTGAGCATGTGTTTGCTTCGTTCTTCTTGATGCAGCTGATCAGCTAACATGTGGCAGTAAGGTGACGAATGCATGGCGTCTGCAGAACGTAGCCAAGAAGAAGTGGTTTGTCTGCATGGCCAGTAGCGAGAAAGAGAAGCAAACATGGATGGAGACCCTGCTGGCGGAGCGCGAGAAACGGAGGAGTAAGTCGTTACCAGTGTAGGATTTGTTATAATACTATTTCAGTCCCCCATTTTTATGAGCCCGAGAACATTGTACGTGCATGTACATGTATGCATGGAACTGTGTTTCTGTGACAGAAGAATCGGCCTTTGAGCCATACAGACTGCAAGTTTCAACACCCTTCTCTAACCCTCCTTTCCTACATGTATGCGTTCGTAATGTATACAGTGGTGGCGCTAAACCAGATGCAAGAAACCTATCTGCTGCTCTCGGCTAAGGCACGTAACTACTACAAGATCATGCAGGAGAATAGAGTGTTGAAAGACCGCAAGGTGAAGAAAGCCGTGCATCACCAGTCGTTCCTGGGCAGGTTAGTATCCCGTTGCTACTGTTCAACGGTGTTGCTGGTTGTTTACTGCAGAGTGCAGTAGCCACGTATGATATACAGTCAAACCTGGCTGTTGACTGCAGTAGCCGTGTGTGAGATACAGTCAAACCTCTTTAGGACGAAAACCAAAAGAGTTCTTCTTATTCATATGTTACACGTGGTGAATACCCATTGATGTATCCAATAGAGTTATGAATACTAGTTCTTCTAAAGCGAAAGTTTGTCTTATCAGTGTTTCTCTTAACGAGGTTTCACTGTACATGTAAACGCAGAGGTCAAACCTAGCTAGAGACCACCTCGTTTCAGCAACCGCCTGGAAAACCTGCGCTGAAAAGACCGCACTCTGTGTTCCCATGGGTCTTTGCAGAAACCAGGTTTCATACATAGAAGGTAGTAGCCAGCGTACGAGTACTTGCAGGTATTTACAAGTAACGGATCTGAGGCAATGTTACTAACGTTAGTCACATCTTCTTTTCTCCCTGTTGTACAGTGAATTGATTCACATGATCATGGATAGCGGTGAGTCGTCCGCCATCAACCAAGCCAGCGACCTCGCATTGGAGTTCCTGGCACATACCATCATTGAGAAAGGTGAGTGTGGCACTTGCCTACTGCAATGTATCCACAGGTGGAACATTGGGTATGCTGCTGCACTTTATTTCTGCAAGAATACCGCCGCCTTCTTCCAGATTGAGAAACAGAGGGTACCAGGTTCAAGTCCGCTTGGAAGCAGAAGGATTTTTCTAGCCATGCTGCGGCCTACAGTTAATTGGGAACTCGTGGCCTGGCATGATGGAAGCATGGATGCAGCGAATGGGATTTTCAGTCTTTGACCACTTTGTGGTGGGTCTGATCTACTCACCTCCCACCGCTTTAGGAGCTGCATCTGTGCCTTGATCCATAGAGGGTGGTGGTGTTCCTACGGATGCGGAAAACTGGGCCTCCAGCAGAGCCTCAAGCGAACTGTGAATAGATAGATAGATAGATAGATAGATAGATAGATAGATAGATAGATAGATAGATAGATAGATAGATAGATAGATAGATAGATAGATAGATAGATAGATAGATAGATAGATAGATAGATAGTAATTGCGGAGGAGTGTCTAGGTGATATCGTGATACAGATCCAGGCATGTCTTCAAACTCTGTACCGGTCTGTCTCTGCAGTGGAGAAGAAGCCTAATGATCCAGACAAGCCAGAAACGTTTGAGAACAAGGAACTCTACATCTTCAAGGACAAGAAATCGTCACAGCAGGAACACGGTGAATTCAAGGTGAGTTCCATGCCGTGAGAACGGCTTTGAGAACAGCGTTAATGTGCTGCACGAACTAACATTGCTCGCTCCACTTATCGGTGCACTACACTACCGATCTAGTATTTCTGTAGTCCGTTGCAATTCTTTCTTTGTGCAGTGTAGCCATAATGTGCGAGTCTCGTTTCATTGTACTGTTTTGGGGGACCTTGTTTTCTTGTCCTTGTTATCAGGCTGTTCATCTCTACTCGCGTATTCACCTCCTCTACAATCCCATCGTACGGTAAGTACTGCAAGCATGCCATGTTGACAGGTGTGTTCCGTGCGAGGGTTGTCTAGCCATATACCGTACTCTCCGGAGTATAAGCTGCACCCGGATTTGTCTGTCTCAAAATACAGATATCGCGTTTACCACCGCTCATTTGACCATCGTAGTGTAAGCCGCGCCGACTTTTTATAGGGTGAATTACTGGCGTTTGAAGTGCGGCTCATACTCCGGAAAAGACGGTGCCTGTGAACGTCAGTGGCGTATATGAGCACAGTCTACAATGATTGTCACAAATATAGTGCTGGAGCGTAGTGCACTGCACTTTGGATGCGCTGTTCAGGTTCACAATCATGTCAGCTGAGCACTGTGTTCTAGATGTCAATTATAGCCTGGAGTGGTCCATATTTCGGTCGAGAGAGTGTGGCGGGTGGGGGGGGGGGGGGGTGTTATACTCCAGGAAGTGCAGTGTATATGTATTACATACCCCCCCCCCCCCCACAGTAGGCTGAACCCAGTGTGCGTACGGTGCTCATAGATGCATGCCTGTGCTGTGCACTGCAACTACAGTCCATTTCAAAACTATAGACGCGTAAGGTTTTTGAAATATTTCGAATTTGGCTGGAACTTTTTGAGAATAGTTTTCGGAATATTGCTCAGGTCCGCTCCACAATTACTCTCATATAGTTTCTAAACGAGTGGATAACAGACGCCCAATTTGGAAAAAATTATGCACAAAATGATCCCAGATTGTATGTGGTATAGATGCTGGCATAACGGTTTTTGCCTAGGTACGCGTCTATAGTTTTGAAATGGACTGTAACGTTACTTACTGTAGTCATGTGTTAAAGCCATCCATAGGCTCACGGAAGCCATCCATAGGCTCACGGAAGCCATCCATAGGCTCACGGAAGCCATCCATAGGCTCACGAAAGCCATCCATAGGCTCACGAAAGCCATCCATAGGCTCACGAAAGCCATCCATAGGCTCACGAAAGCCATCCATAGGCTCACGAAAGCCATCCATAGGCTCACGAAAGCCGTTGTTTCGCCTTGCCTTGTATTCAAACCAGGCTTATATTCTAGCCACAGTTGTCAGTACACCTGCAGCACAATCTCAAAGGCATGCTTACTGGTCTGTGTCATTGTAAAATCCTGCTTCTCCTTGTATACCCGGCTGTACTGTGCAGTAGTTTTAAAATGTACCATCACATGATTGGTGTTTCCTGCGACATGGACATATGGAAGACAATTCTTTGCCGTGTGTATTGTTGCAACAGAGACAACAAAGCGCTGCTGTCATCAATCAAGTCCTGTTTCAGCGGCAAGGATCTAATCGACTTTCTCATTGCTCATGGTGATTTCTCGGCCAGAGGCGAGGCTCAGCAGTTTGGACAACATCTTTTCTCTATGGGCTTCCTTCAGCATGGTTAGTGTCGTTAGCGTCATGGGACTACCCTGATACGTGGTTGAACATATGTTGGGTTTTGTGTGTGTGTGTTTTTTAAGAAGTGAAGTTCGCGCGTCCGTGTTACCACTGGCTATACCGGCTGTGTTGAGAAACACAAACTTAGAAGTTTCAGGTAGCTAGTGCTTTTAAAATAAGCTGTATATGTTTGCTTTCTAAACGATTGCTCTGTAAAATTAATGAGACAAATGTTTAATTCACCTGATTAAATTGCACCAAGGTCAACGGCAGCAAAGTATACAGATTCTCCTGTTTGTGCTTTTGTTTCGCATCTTCAGTTGATGACAAGCACCATTTCAAAGACGCTGAGCTGATGTATCGCTTTCTCTTCGACAATGAGAAGGACACCAACAAGAAGAAGCAGGAGTTTTTCTGCTCCGATTCCAACTGCAGTCGCACTGTCTACATGAGTGGCGGCAAAGACATTGGCATTACGCTGGAGGCCGACGATATCACCACTATCTCTGCGGTTACTCCCGGCAGTGAGGCTGCTGTAAGTAGTATCCAGTGCAATGTGTTGTGTACTGTAGTACAGCTATGGTCGGTGGCCATTGCCTTTTTACTTGTTGCCAACAGTAATCCAGCCAGTGATGCTGCGAGCACATTGACACAGGGTACATGTGCTGTAAGGGTATATTCGCATGTGGGGCAGCGTGCAGTACTAACACCATCCTGTACTATGTCACTGTGCATGTGCTATTGTTAGGCTATGCAAGTGTGGTGTCTTGCAGCCTGGGCAGCACACAATTGCCAAATGGCACGTGGACTACGGGTGTCTATGCCCAGCACATTCGAAAACATGACGTTCTGTCTTGCACTATCAAACTTCTGGATACCTCATGCACATGCTGCACGCTGTGGACAGTGCATGTACAACTGCAGGGTCTCTATTCATGTGCCATCTTCGTATCCTCTACATAATGCTTGTATTTCGCCGTGTGGGTTTGTGCTTTGTACAGGAGCAAGGCGTGGACGCTGGCATGGTCATCCAGAGAATCAACTACTTGCAGGCCAGTAAAATGTCTCATGACGGCCTCATGGAGATTCTACACACTCCTGGCATCATCTCTTTATGTGTCTCCTGCAAGGAATCTGTGTAAGCACATATATATCCTGGAGGAACGATTGTGATGGCAATGATCGTGTGCGCTAGCTGTTCAATTGTTCATGTACTGCGGAAGCAAGCTGTGATTTGACATTGGGTTTCCTTCCCTAGCTTTGTTATTGTAGGCCATTACAAACATCTGGTGCCAACACCGAAATGCCGCGACGTATATTCATGTAGCATCCTGGACAGTTACAGGAACTGTATTGCTTGTAATAGTTACTTTGAGGCCCCCGTAGCTACTGTCAAGAGAGTAATGTATACGAGAGACGCCGAACTGCAAACTTTGAACATCGCAAACTCGCTCCATGTGATGCAAGTACAGTCTGTATCGGCTATAGCGTTCCCCTTTTTTGATTTCCGTGATTTTATCACTTAACAGGGTGCGTAGCACCCTTGAAAACCCTGAAAGTTTTTCTTCCCCCGGGAATTCCCTGAAATCCCCTCAAATGTTGTATTTTATAGAAAATGTTCCTTGAATCCCCTGAAATTTGTTTTCCAGATCACGCGATCTGGTAGACCTCCGTACTCAGCGACTGACTGTACATGATATGCATAGATCTACGAGTGCCAGTCCGTTCACCTGTACTGGTCATTTGAGTCGACGGCCTCAGCGGCCAGTGCAGCTCGCGTAGATCTTTACGGTATTTTTACATTTAAGCCTTGATCGCCATGTACGCTCGACTATCGACTGTGGTACAACGGTTCCTGACTGTAGCAAAACTGGAATCCGCCACTGCAACTGCTTTTCCGTTTTATTTGTGTGGGCAGGCGTGTGTTTACCGCCATATTGCCAGGTGTGTCTTTACCACCATATTTATCAACCATAAGTACAGCTGCAGTGGTGTCTTCAACTTCATTGTTTTGGCCTTCAACAAGACAAAGTGTCTTCAGTTTTTTTCGGAATGCCAAAGAAGCTTTA
This sequence comes from Sycon ciliatum, assembly GCF_964019385.1. Lineage (NCBI taxonomy): Eukaryota > Metazoa > Porifera > Calcarea > Leucosolenida > Sycettidae > Sycon > Sycon ciliatum. The sequence goes on from NC_088646.1 coordinate 5,662,180, forward strand.
CAGAGTTGTACTTGTTCTCCATGCTGAAAGGCAAGTGTGTTTTCAACGATCGCTGGTTGTCTTTGGACCCATACAAAGACTGGCTAGTTCACTAAGAACTTAGTGATGGAGAAGCATGATGGTGACGGTGGCTCTACTACTTGTAGTATTGATGATCAAATCTTCAATTGTTGACATTCTGAATCAGTGAACCTCTGCGTGGCTACGGATTAGGTGTCTAGCGACTGTATGACATCTGTGAATACCCTTGAAATGCCCCTGGAAATCCCCTGACATTTTGTGTATATATTGTGCTACGAACCCTGTCACTATAACCGATGCATCACTATATGCGATACGATCGATTTTTTTTCTTTTTTCGATCGACACATGAAAGGCAAGGAAATACTAGTCTTCCAGCACGGCGTTTTGACAAATGAGCTTGCTGCATAGTTGACAGTGCCCGCACTTCCATAAAAAAATTCTGTTCATATGGGAGAGGGGGCAGGTATGCATGTTTTGATTCTTGTTATGCATGTTTTGATTCTTTGTTGCCATCATAATATCCGATATATCATTACATCCGATAATATTGGTTATAGTGATATCTTTACTGGATAAAATACGTTTTGCTTTTGATATTTCGTACCAATATCACTGTAGCCGATATAATATTCTAATATCCGGTCACTCTATAGCCGATACAGACTGTACACGCATTGAATCGTGAAGTATTCAATCGTAACATGTGACCCCTTTTAAAGTACATGTAAACTGAAATGCATACCTGCCCCCTCTCGGCCTCTCCCATATGTACATCATTTCCAACGTCTGTGCTTGTGTGGCCTCCACTGTGCACTGTATTTACTCATGGTACCTATCATAGCTGCTAACTGTTTTGGCTACGTGCCTGTTACTTGGCTGCAGGGTACTGAGGCTGGTACCGGATGAAAAGAATGGTTTTGGCTTCAAGATTGTTGGCTCGTCGCCGGCTACTGTCAGCGAGGTATCACCAGGTAGGAACACTTGTGCCGTTCACTTCACATAACCTACTGCAGTGCCTATGATTCATACCATGTGCAAGTGCCACTTCCCGTCTAGTTGATAAGCTATTCGACTGTATAGGTACGGTCCACGTATGTATTCCATGTGATACTCTCTGACTGATACTGAGCAAGGTATGTGCCTGCTTCTGTGCAATCTGTGCCAGTGCTATGGCTAGGCTGCTAGGGTGGTAATTGGTACAGTCAGACCTCTCATAACCGCACACATCCATTTTCCTATAAAAATCCGGATATGAGAGGGAACCGGATAATCCAACACATATACTGTATGTATGCATGACATATGCTGCAAATCGGTAACCAACGATTTTCTACCGGATGGCAAGGGATCCGGATAAATGAGGACCGGATAAGCGAGGTCTGACTGTATGTATTTCCTTGTTTCCTGTTTGCACTGACTTTGTAGATTCGTCTGCATCGAGGAATGGCCTGTTCCAAAGAATGGCGGTTGCATCGGTGAGTCAGAGATATGGATGTATATTTGCATGTCTACCGTTACTAGTAACAGTTTTAGTTTTTAGTTTTAACTTAACCTATAATATCTTCTTCACATGAATGCTAAGATCGCTTACTCGTTGTTTCTTTCCCACGTGTCCCCCATTGTGCACACATGCTGTTTTGGTGTATATAGGTGGGTGGCCAAGACGTGACACAGGCAACGCATACCTCCGTCCATGATTTGGTTCGGGCAGCAAGTAAGCAGGTTCCAGCCGGCACTCGTCGTCCCAGTGCGCCCGCTGCTAATGATGATGAGTTGATGGACACCGAAGATCTAAACTTCTCCGAGAAGACCGGTGGATTGCAGAAGAGCACGTCTGTCCAGTCGTTTGTCAACATGTCGGCCGTCATGGACTCCGTTACCGTGCTGGAAACGCCAAGCGATCTATGCTCGGATGCTATGTAAGCCTACATGTGCATGTGTGAGCACGCATGTGTGTGTGGTGTGTGTGTGTGTGCATGCGTGTGCGCGTGTGAACAAGTGGTGGCCATCAAGTCTGGGTTCTGTGTTTGAACCGTATGGTTTGAGCAACATTCCATCAATTCGAACGTAGAACAATGTCTCCAGGCTGGAGGTATGTAGCCCACATTCTTCGCCACAACTCAGTGACTGCAAATATCCGTCGCTTTGTTATGGTAGTAATACTCTTGCTTTAAACTGCCTTAATTAAACCATGATCATTTTGCTACTCCTTCTATGAGGTATGTGTGTTGAGTGTGTGGCCTTGTGTTTCCTTGTACACGCTTGCCACTTGCAGGGGTCCTGAAGAGGTGCAGGTGGAGATGCAGGTACCGGACGTTGGCTACGATACCTACTACCAGTACGACACGCTGGGAGATGCTGAGGTCACCGTGCGCGAGACCGTGTCCAGCGGCAACTTTGCCTACAGTGTGCCAGCCAGGGTCAGTGACTGTGTGCATGCCTGCTGTTAGGCTACTGCAATAGTTACCAGTACAATGTAGTAATGTTAGTGCCTTGTTCATGGTATCAGCCGTGCACTGGCTTGTCTTCAGAGGAATGATTCAACAGACACAGCATCATGGTGTTCCAGCAGGTGTTATTACTGCAGCATGGCTCACCATGCACATGCACAGTTATGTGAGACTGGGTATTTCTGGTTCCATGAGAATATTCCTGTTTTTTTTCTTTTTCTTAACGTCAGCTTTTCGAATGCTTGTTGACGGAGGACAAGGATATCCTCTCCCACGTGGAAACCGTCAACCGTAGCCTGGAAGATGGCCAGCTCACAATACCCACGTCGCCGCAATTCGAAGGCAGTCTTTCATCGTTCTTGGAGAAGATGACGGCCCAGGTTGATATCTATCAGGCCGTGAGTTGCATGGCGTTGCTAGTCAGTGCACTGCACTGTGTACATCCTTAGGGGCCATCCGGCAATATCGATAATTTCGGACCGCCCCTTAGCTTACACTGACATTGATGACCTTATTGGTTTACTTGAAATGTTTTAGAAGTAGTGCTGGTGCATGCAAGCCTTGCTTAATAGTTATACAGTCGACCCTCTCTAATCCGGCACTTGTCTACCCAGCACCCTTTCTGGAAAAACGGATTTTTTCAGTTCATTTTGTTCGCTTTAATCCGGCACTTGAATTCCGCCTCCAGCAGCGATTTTCTGCAACAATCACTGAAACTGTACATAATTCGATTTTCTAATCCAGCAGTTGTACATCGCATGCGGTCAGGGAGCATTGTAACATACACAACACATGTAACATACACTTGGGAATATCCTATGCCAGTGCATAGGATATTCCCAAGTGAATATTGAAGACATGCACTCCACAAAGTACTTGGATTGACACAGAAAATCCCTACGTTTTGACGTACGACACAATCATGTATGTTAACGGGTGGGCCGGGTTGGAGGGCAGGATTTGATAAACCAGCACCCTTGTTTATCCAGCAGAAAATGCCGTTGCAAAAGGTGCCGGATTAGAGAGGGACGACTGTACCTGTATTACAATAGCAGCATGTCACTGTTTTCAATACAGTGTGTCCTCCGCCTTGTGCCATGCTGTCATTGTCATACATGTAGTGCTGGTGTACTGCTGTTGGCTAGATGTGATGGGTGTGGCGAAAGTGATTGTTTGACACCCACCGTAGCATAGGACTGCTTACTGATCTAAGTGTGTAGGGGTTTATGCACATGACATCATCGTATATGTTTTTCAGGGCATGATGTCATCACATACACAGTAAAGCCTGCCCAAACCGGACGCCCGTGGTGCAGCGGAAACTGTCCTGATATGACAGGGCTCCGCTTGATGCAGAGATGCAAGTTCGATCCACGGCACGTTGGTGCTTGAACATGTGTCCGGTCAATACAGGATTCCGCTTGGTACAGGGTCTGACAATTTGACAAACGCAGGTTTTACCGTACTCAGTATGGAGTGCATGATATCATCATATAATGCTTTAGGCCACACGTTTTTATTTCTATGTTTCTCGTCACCTGGAAATCTAAAAACGTATGCGAGAGGTGGACAAAAATAAAAAATGACCGAAAATAAAAAAAAGTTTATTAGACCTTTGTTCACACTAAAATCCACCAATACACCATGCAAAATAGCATCCATAGTTAGCAACTATTATGTAGTATGTGGTAGGAGCTAGCTTCTGTCACAATCTGTGCATGTGCAGCTGGATTGCGCACAAAAAATGGCGACCTCGCATCATGTGTCGCGCAGGCCAGGCCACATTATGTACATGTTCATGAGTGTGCTGGTCCCCACATGCACAGTCAATGCAGCAGAGTTTTTTCTTCTTTTTTTCTTCCAGACTCCTGAATTGTATGCGCGTGACGAGAAACATAGAAATAAAAACGTGTGGCCTTATATGGCATGCGTGATGTCATCGTATAATGCTTTGTATGGTGTGCACGATTAAGCGGGATTCACAGAAGCTTTTTTGCGATGCGACGCAATCTGCGATGGACGCGTGCGATGCGAACTCGCGAAATACCATTCACAGAAGAAGTCAGCAATGCGACAAAGTCTTGCTGATTTGGGTACGTCACCATGATATTCGCGCGGTTTGATACAACTTGTACAAATTTATAGGCAACTCTTGAACCTTTGTACAACTTTGCTGTAGAAAAGATCAAAATCGTACGCCAAATCGCTTGTCGCATCGCAAAAGTTGAGCCAAGCTCAATCAAAGATGGCCCAGTTGCGGCAGTTGCGTGGGGTGCGACGTGGCTGCGATTTGGGGTTTTCCCGGTTTCGCGTCTGTCGCATCGCGTGTCGCATCGCAAAAAAGCTTCTGTGAATCCCGCTAAGCACGATGTCATCATAATTATATCCTTTGTATGGAGTTACATATTGGAGTAGGAACTGGCTAACCAGTGCTTGCAATGCCACTCCGTACAAACCTTGTGTTAACGACGTAATCGCATAGCCCCTACTATTATATCATTCCTACCTCTCACTTGTTCTTGTCCTGTTTCTGGTGTCGCCCATCAGATGACCAAAGTCCTGTCAGCGCCCAGGTGTAGGCAGCATAAAGGTATCTTCGACAATCACCGGTGGGAGCTGCTCGCCGCTCCGCTCAACTGCAACATTCTGGAAATGGAAGTGTGCACGTCGGTTCCCGTGCAGACCAACGGCACTGCAACACCGAGCACCGTAACCAGGGACGACGAAGGTCAGTACAGATGCATAGCTGTATGCTGCTGAGATGTTCACTACTCATACAATGCCCCTGTTTTCCCCAGGCTGTGCAATATACTCCTTATCACTGTTTGTCGGCGTGGAAGCACATGTGTGACTTGTGTGTATTGCTGGCAGGTTCCGCACATGAAGTTTAACCATGTTGATGAACAGAGCGAGAGACTGGACCTGTCGACATTCAGCTGGAGGAGAATTCCCATGCATTGCCACTGTACCTTACTTGCTGTGTCGTTTCGTCGTCCCATGCGTTTATCATGTGCTTCTGCATTGCGTTTCTGTGTAGATGGTGGTCGTGATGACCTGCAGGAAGTTGGCCGTGTCTTCTACCATATCGTGACCGCCGGTGCGCCATCAGCAGTGGAAGTGTGTCGTATGGAAGATCCGGAGAAGGGTGCCGCTGGTCTGAAGGTCAGCAACACCGTACTTAGTGTGCATTCTTGCCGTCGCAGCCATGCCCGTGTTTGGTTGTTTGTGTTTTCGCTGGCTAAACATCTGTTTGAAGAGGATTGTTGTCACTCCTGATGATGGCCATGTGATTCGTTGTCTGTGCTGTACTTAGAGTGTTGGTGGTCGTAGATTAGTGATACTTATTGACTGTAGATGTGTGTGCAATATGGCATTTTATCATCATGCCATTGCCTCCACTCACTGTCATAGTAACGGGACTAAGCCACTTGTATCTGTCTTCCTGTTCCTGCTGTGATTGCAGTCGCTGATGGAGGCACTGGGACCAGCTAGCGACTACCGCAAGTGGTTCCATCAAGGACTGAAGATGATGGATGAGCTATTCGAATGCCAGCTGCAAGTGCGAAAGTAAGGGCACTCCACTGGCCATGAACACTGGTGTATGACGGCAGCCCCCAACCATTTTGCTTTCTATTCACAGAAATGTCCTGATCGATGAAGAAACTGGATGAATGAGCGCATGAGCATTGTGTAGGGTCGGCGGTCACGCGGAGCGAGCTGTGTTCGGCTTGTGCTTCGATTGCCTTGGTGTGGCCATTTCCTAAATGTGCTGCTACCACTCGGGCACATAATCATTGTTTGTGTGCTGAACATCTGTGTGTGTGTGTGCGTTTCTGTTCTGTTTCTGTACAGGGCGTTTGAAGGTCCCCCGGGCCTTGTTGCTCCTTCAATGTCGTTTTGCGATGATTTGAGTGACGAAGTGAGTCGTCGATTTAGAATTTCGATCGCTTTATAGTTTATATTCTGATTCTGTTAGGCCATGAACGTTTGTTGTTGTGTGTGTGTGTGTGTGTGTGTGTGTGTGTGTGTGTGTGTGTGTGTGTGTGTGTGTGTGTGTGTGTGTGTGTGTGTGTGTGTGTGTGGTCCACTGCTCAACTGACCTCTTGGTTCCCACAGTGTTGTCTGGCTGTGAACTTCAACAAGCCATGTTATGCTGTGTGTTATGCTGTGGGTCACTCTGCAGGAGGGCTTGATAAAGAAATGCGACTCGATGTCCAGCCTATGTTCGTCGGCCACCACTGATGAACAATCTGATGTCAACCAGGCGGCTATTGTTGCTATCGGCAGTTTCCTAAGCAAGGTATGGCAATGGCCCGCGGTGTGCGACTGCATGCGCAATGGCCTATTTGACTGGTAGAGCATGCCTACTTATAGCTGACAACCCGCTGTGTTTACCTAGTACAGCTTCTTGCTCACCAAATGCCTGTTTTCTGGTCTGTAGTGAGCTATCATAGCCTATGCGGTAGTGGCTAGAATTGAGCCCTGCTCACAGACGAGTCCGCTGAGTTGCAATTTTTCCAACAGCTTCCATGTCTATGGTCTATGTTCTGTAGTGCGGTAGTTGCCAATATACTCTGTGTGTTTACTTAGCGTGTGTTCAGAGGGAGAAACTCATGTGATTGACAACTGGGTTCTTTTTCTGCTGTCATAGGCGGATAAGTTCTGCGAAACTCTCCGGGAGAAATCAGTGAACGCTGCAGTGGCCGTCATTTACTCTCCCTCACAGCGTGAATCCACAAGTACTTTACTGAGTGGCAAGGGTAGGTTGCATCACTTCTTCTGCCACTGGTCCGTGACCAGTATCAATAATATTCAATATTGTATGTCCTCATGGTGCCATATGAAGTGTCATGTACTTGATGACTGCAACATACGGTTTGTGGGGAAGGCACCGATGTCTAGGTCACCATCAGTTGAGCAGGCCTGCACGTGCCTATGGGTTGCTGTGTGAGTGGGTGTGTGGAGAACGATTATGAAAAAAGCTTCCCCTGGGTTCCCCTTGTCTTATTGTATTTACTGTTTGGCCTGCTGACAGTCTGATGGTCCCCTTTTAAAAAGCATGACGCTGTGAGTAATAACTAACTAGCCGCCGTAGCGCCTTCCCAAGCTGTGCTCTAACATTATGATGTTTACAAGTATAGCAAAACCTGCGACTATCGACCACCTCTTGGGGCCAGAGAAAGCGGTCTTTAATGGCAGGTGGTCTTTAGTTAGAGGCTTGCACCGCGCAACCATAATGTGAGACCGTCCGTGCCTGGCGAAGTGGTCTGTAGTACCAGGCTGGTCGCTAGTCACGGTGGTCTTTAGTTACAGGTTTTACTGTACATAACGTCGAGAGTACATAAACCAGAGTGTGCAACTGTGCATATCAGATCTGAAACAGCGCAGTTCGTACACTATGGCACCCTGATGAGGTCAGCCAAGCTGCGACTTGCGTACAGCTCAAATTTTCATGTTTCACAGTCCGCTGAGTCGACTGGTTTTGGTCCGAAAAGGCTGCGATGCAGCGTTCGGCCCTTATTCCCAATCGAACATGCTTGAACAAGCGGTCACGTGCTCCTGCGTACACCAGTCACCTGGTCACCGTGCCTGCAGGGTACAACTTACAGCCTGTTTTGACCTTTTTGGGGTGCAGTCCTGTCACTCGAGTTGAACTCGAGTTGAACCTTGGTGTGAAAGCTGTCGCCTGCTGGCGCAGTGACCAGGTGACTTGGGCACGCAGGGGCACGTGACCGCTTGTTCAACCATGTTAGATTGGGAATAAAGGAAGAACGCTGCATCGCAGCTTTCTCAGGCCAAAACCAGTCGACTCGGCGTCCAAAAGACTACAACATATGGGCCAATCGCGGTCATCCGTGCTTTTATAAGAACGAAATGGCGCTTTTAGTGACATTTTGCATACAAATCCCCATCTAGTAGGGCGCAGTCACCCAGTTTTGGTGGAAGTGCGCGAGTTCGATTGGGATTAAAGTAGGAAGGGAGCGTCTCAGCTTCCTCGGACCACGACCATTCGACTCAGCACCCCGACGACTACAACTGGTGAAATTTTGATTTTAGCCTTAAGATTTTGGTGTTTTTGTGTGTGACATGTGACTGCGTACACTGTGTACATGCGCTGGCAAGTAAATTCACCGTGCTGTCCGTCTCAAAAAACGAAATCAGGACAAACTCAGTGACCTGCACCACTGTGACTGGTTGCCCAACTTTTCACCGTACCTGTGACTTACCATGCCGTCAGAAATGACGTACTGCACGAATTACGCTCCCACAGGAACCATCCCGAGTTGTACACTCTGGTTTATGTACTCTTGATAACGTGTTGCTTGGCTTGTTTTGTTGTTGTGTGTGTCTACAGTTGCCAGCTCGCGGCCTTCGCAGCTGAAAGACTCCACACCAAAGCGAGCCCTGTCGATCAGTAGTCAGACGCGGTCGCGCACCATCTCCGGACCCACGTCCATCATTACAAGCACGAAAATCTCGTCGCCAAGCGAGTCTCCACGGGAAAGGCGGAACACCATCCGGTCGCAGCGTGGAGGCTACTTGGAACTGGCCGAAGCGCAAAGTATGTGCATGCATGAAGAGCGACATTGAGATCCTTCTTATTGCCTCCATCATGCGATGTTGCCTGTATTAAAAGGGCTAATGTGGACATTACATAGTGCACTTTGTTTTCCCTTCTCTATACCTGTATACGGCTCTGCACCTAGTGTTGGTGTGCAGTGTGCGATGGATAAGATGTAGCCCATTGCGTTTCCCTGGACTAGCTGGAGACTATTGTATGGCCAGCGTTGATGGGGCTAGACGACCAAACAATCTTTACTCTCTTAGAGATACTGCGATCATAGTGATTGGTAGGGCACTCTCTCTAAGACTCTTGTAATTGCCAATACTTCAAAATACTAATGGCTTGTGTTCGCACTGTTTCCATTGATGTTGACAGCGTTGACAACCATCAACAAGCTTCAAGCAGGAAAGCAGAATGCTGGTCGAAAGCTCATCCAGCAGGTCACAGAGTTGAAGTCGATCAACTCCAAGTGTCCAACTGAAGAAGGCACTATGCCACTCATTGATGACATTCTCAGCGGCATCAAGAACATCAACGATGGTAAATTTGGAGCAATGGTAGCTTGGCTGTGTGGCGTACATACTTGTATCTTACCGCTGGGTATATTCCCTACCATGTGCCTGTTTTCGTCTTCACTTTCGAGCGAGAACAGGCAATACAACACTTTTAAAAATTAATGCAGTCGCGTAGGTGATCTGTTGGATAATGTGCATACTTTGAAGCGGTTTGGTCCACTTTACGTCTCAAGATGATTGATCTGTTTTGCCTGTGGCCTCTCTTGTCATCTTTTGCTTGGATGCGTTGCTTTTGTTTCTCACAGAGGTGTGCCGTTGTCTTCTCCACGCTATGATTATGGAAGAAGGTATGTTCTTGCACATGCTGAGCTGATTGACCATGGCACTGGTACTACTCCACCTCTCTGTAGGCATCATTTACTTTGTTATAGCCCCACACAGCAATTACATGCCCAGGAATAGTTCTCACTTCGCTTGTTCATTCGAGCCTTTTTCTCTCCGGTGCGTTTGGCCTGATTTCTGGGAAGAAAATACCGTGTACTGTCACTGTGCGCATCTACTCCACGATAGACTAGAAGGATACTGGTACTCAATCTCCAGATAGCTAGCTGTTTCCACCTTGTTAAGTCTCATCAGCTGAGCTCAGAGTCACTGGCCAAACTGATGGCAACCAGGTGTAGTGAGCATAGAGGAGAAGGATATGAAACTGATGATTTTTGATGCTGTCTGCCTTTTCGTGGTGTTCAGATCTTGGTGTTGTCCAGCGGCGAGACATAGTCTTCGCCCAGGCACTCAGCATCATGATGAGCGGCTTCAGTGCACGGTTACACGCAGCGCTGAACAGTGTGGTGAACCATGCCAATGAGTGGGCATCGCCCACACATCAGAACAGTGTGCAGTGGCTGCAGCAACTGCCCGTCTGCGGTCTACTGGTTCAGTTCGATGTTTGGGCTGAGGCTCACCTGGTAAGCTCTCTACTTGGTTGCTTACGCGTGCTTTCCTTTCTCCAACAGCAATCGTGTTTCTTTGCGTAACAGTCCGATCTCAATTTTGGAGTCCCGGTTCTTGTGTAATATTTTCTGGATCACAATGAAATTGTGTGTGTGTGTGTGTGTGTGTGTGTGTGTGTGTGTGTGTGTTGCGTGTTGCGTGTGTGTGTGTGTGTGTGTGTGTATGTGTGCTTGTATTTGTCCACTGCTGTAGGCGGACGAGATGGCTATGTTAGAAGATGCTGATGTTGCCATTGAAGATCTACGTCAGATTGACTTACGTATAAAATGCTGCCCACCAGAAAGAGAAGTAGAAGGTCAGTGTGTACACTGACATACCATTAAAGGGGAAGTCCGGTGAATATCAAGAGCCCATTGCCCAGAGCTTGCAACTGTGATTGTAGGCCAGTGTGGGGCATGCCGCCTTTGTTACGAAACTTGCCTGCATCATGCCACGCTCTGGATGCATGCACACATATCCACAATCGCTCATACAGGACCAGAAAACCTGTTTTTTGCTTGATTCATTCGACCACCGGCTTGATTCATTTCATATCTGAATATTTTAGGCGAACTTCAGTTCCGTCCGAAAACATCGTTGAACCAAAGAGAAAGTGTGGAGTTTGACTTTCTGCAGGGCATGGATGAAAAGCTGCTTGATATTATCAAGAGTCCATAACCCCCCAGAGTGTGCAACTCCAGGTTGGGGTCTGGCGCAACGAAATCCAAACATTGCGTCATCCGGTCCCCGGGCAAGCATGGGCGGATGGGGCCATGTGCATATCTGGTACATCCGGCGGGGGTTCCAAGTTGAAGCAAGCCACGGAAGTGTCACGTAAAACGTTTGCTCCACGGGCTATGCAGTGTCAGCAGAACGGCTTTGATTTCACAGTCACAGACTTTTTTATTTGAAGAGAGTTTCTCTGCTCGTTGTCTGAAAAGCTTGTATTGGGAGAGTTCGTGACTCCGGGATAGCAAGAATAGGCATGGATATAGATTTACAAGATTTGATGGAAATAGCTCTTGGCACACGGCATGAAGACCCGATCGATTTCGAAGTAGATGTGCTTCAACCTGCTCCTCAGTCCCATTTTGGTACAATTTCCAACACTCGACAACCGAGAGAAGAAAATGAGGAGCCCAGATCGAGCAAAAACTGACGAATATCGTCCACAGAGACACTGCACTCCGGCGACAATGGGGAGCGCTTTGCTTTAGGTTCAACAGTGGCCATTGTTCTTCTCTTATCGGAGAGACACTCAAAAGAGAAAACTGTTCGACAACTCTAAAATAATTCTTTGTGTACTTGAGCCTTTCAGTTTCAGGCGTGTTACGTGGCCGTGGATTCGTAAAGAAAGACCCCAAATTGGGCAAACGGGCGAAGTAGGTCCGGGCCAAACTTCCCATTTCGTCATAGCTACTCACTACATGACGTATGAAGTTTGGATTTCGTTGCGGCACTGATTTGTGCTGAGAAGGATCACGAGTTGCACACTCTGGGGGTTATGGACTCTTGATGTTATGAAGGCAGTGCATTGCACAGCTAACCCACAGCAAAGAGATCACAGTAGCATACTCTTTGGCAGTGACACATCGCGTTATATTATTTGCCCTGGCTGGGTATGTGGACATTTTGTGGGCAAACTCCCGTACAACGTGCTTTTTCTCCTGTCATGTTTACATATTTTACGTCACGCAACCCAATTCTTTCCTCACTTCCCGTGCACCCTAACCCAACATCTGTTGCCATTAGAACCATCCATAAATATTAAATAATAAATAATTAAATATAAGTAGAAAGGAAAAGGACATATGGAAACGAGTTAAGAGTAACTATCCACCACTGTAACTAGATACTATATACAGTCAGAAAGTGCAACAACTAGGCACGATACTGACAGAGTAGTGAGACATTCGACGTCCTGACACCTAGCTTCAACACATCTCCGTAGCGCTAACCGACAGCCTTCCAACTTGGAAGGTTCAAGGTTATGGAAAGACCAAAGAGGTCTGTAGCTTGTGCTCGTTTTCGTTGCACTTGCCTTCCCCTCTTTGGTCTTTCCATAACCTTGAACCTTCCAAGTTGGAAGGCTGTCGGTTAGCGCTACGGAGATGTGTTGAAGCTAGGTGTCAGGACGTCGAATGTCTCAGTACTCTGTCAGTTTTGTGCCTAGTTGTTGCACTTTCTGACTGTATATAGTATCTAGTTACAGTGGTGGATAGTTACTCTTAACTCGTTTCCATATGTCCTTTTCTTTTCTACTTTTATTATTGGCTCAATACCCGAGTTTCAAATAATTAAATATCGAATATTTTCATGCACAGATGTGTCTTTTATGTTTGTCATTGGTGCCGGTACCGACACAGTTTTGAATCAAGTACATACATCGTACATACATCTTATACGTGATGCATGCAACCAACAGTTTTCTTTCGTATGAAGTAGGGGTCAGCGCAGCTAAAAGCAACTTGCGGACCCTTGGCCAATGGCTTGACTTCTCGGGGTCCTACCAGTTTTGGGCTCCATGCATATAGTTCAACTCCGACTGTTGTCATTATTATTATCATGTTCGCTTTGAACAGAACCGAACGTTTGTCTTTTTCTGACTTTTCTTCTCCAGTGCGTCGTCATGGTGGTATAGCAATTAGTGGACGACGTGGTCACATCACTGTCGAGTACTTTTTGGATTCAGAGATGTACAACAAGCTGCCGTCCGCTTTCTATGCGTGTCCGCCTATTCATGTCAGGGCATGCTTGTTCACTTCGGGTAAGAACGTGTTGACTTGGCACCACGCGCTTTTGCACATGAACTCGGCGGGATCTGTTTCTCGGGACTCAGTACATTCTGGTGTGGTCTGGCGTTGACGTTTTGCACCGATTGTAGTTGGCTTGTCACCATCGCTGTTATTTATTTGCTGGTATGTACATACTCTGCGCCGCCTTTAATATGCTGTGTGTGTACTCTACACTGCTACAGCGATGAGTGACTTGGCCACGCTGACTGCCACTAACAAGCTAGCCGGTGACGGCCAGGCATTGCAGTGCTCGATCAACACTCGCTCAGTGCAGTACCTGAAAGACTACTGCACCAGCTACCGGTGAGTGACGGCAGCAGCAGCAGCAGCAGCAGTACCTGTGCCTTTTCTTAAGCCCACTACCGTATTTGCCTACAATACAAGTCACACCTTTCTACACTAAAAGTCAAGGGTAAAAAGCGGTGTGACTTACAATCGAGCCTGACTTACGACTGAAGTGAGTATATCAAATCAATATGGGTCAAACCTGAAAATGGGAGTGCGACTTATAATCGGGGAAGTACGGTATTCCTGTTTGTATTGCGTTTGTGAGACAGGGAGATGACGTGCGTGTGAGCACTCGGACAGACACCTCGGGCCAATGTTGAAATGCTTGTGCAGCTCTATAAGATGGTGATGCTCTCTTTCCTTCAGGACATTCCTCTTGGACACATCGCGGACGGAGATGAGTCGGGTTGAGAAGATGGTGGAAATTGACAAAGTAAGAACTCGGAGATGATTGATGTGCTGTGCATGTTTTCATGACGCGATTGTTTTTTACGGCACTAGTCTTGTGAGAGGTCAACTACTGACGTACTGATTTTTCGTGACTTGACGCGTGTGTGTGGTGTGTGTGTGTGTGTGTATGTGTGTGTGTGTGTGTGTGTATGTGTGTGTGTGTGTGTGTGTATCTACAGTCGCTCAGCAAGCTACAAGCCATTGACCAGGCTCTGGCTTGCCTAACGCGCACCGTGGCGCTCAACCAAGACAGAGACGAACGCTACGGGTCTTGTTCCATCATCCTCCAGGCCAACAACATCGTCAACCGTTGCGGTGGTCTAAGAGTGGCGTGCTCTGAGAAGGGCTGCAATCGGTGAGTACACGTACATGCTGCGTGATGCATCACTTTCAGCTTATGGGCCATCCGTAAATATAATATCTATTTAGAATCGAAAACTAGTCGTTATGGGGGGAGGTTTTGAGGGCCTGTTTGTTTCTCGAAAAATATCGATGCACATTTTGTATGTGTAACCAGTTAGTGCACTATTTGACCGTATAGCATCTGGTTTCATTGGTGGAGCGCTAATCCTAACTGCTGACATGTTGTCCTCCCTCTTACTCTTAGCCACGACTACTCACTGTAAATTGGAAGTGTGCCCAGTCTAAAGTTTAGCGGTTTGCAACAAATTTCCCACTTAGCAGGCACAAAGTTCAACGACCCTGCCATCACACACCTCTTACAGTATTTTGTTTGTTATTGTTGCTCATGTCCTGTTTACCTGTGCAGGGTTTCGCTGGCAACATCAGTTGAAATGGCGTCGGTGCTAATGCGAGCTCACCAGCTTCCACCTCGCTCCTTCATTCCTGCTATCAATGTTGTGCGAAGTCAGGTAAGGCTTAGAACTGTTAGAATTGTGCATCTCATACTGAGTGGACAACATTGTATACTCTAATGTTGACTTGACACCACCAGGTATGTGTGTGTGTGGGGGGGGGGTGCGTGCGTGTGTGCGTGTGTGTGTGTGTGTGTGAGAGAGAGAGAGAGAGAGAGAGAGAGAGAGAGAGAGAGAGAGAGAGAGAGAGAGAGAGAGAGTCTGGGTACCATTTTGTTAGCACTGCTACTGCTGTCGCATTGTCTTATCCACCCCTCTTCGTATCTACTTCTCTTACGTACTCCTCTGCAGGGCTCTGGCATTAGTAACTTGCACAAGAACAAGCAAGGTGACAAGTACGTCTTGCTCAATGTACCACCAAGGTAAGCCCCCGCCGCTGCTCTTACAGCATGTATAGTGTATACACATGTCACGTGATGCCTCTCTTACAGTATGCATAGTGCATACACATGTCACCTAACTCTGTATCCGTGCGTGATGCTTGTAAGTTGTTGCTGCTTCTCCTGTTGTGATTGGGCACATCGCAAGTGTTGTCTGTGTTGGACTAAACACTCTTGAACTTCTAAAGTAAAAGCAATCCTGAGAGTGTCGGTAGCTGTTGTATGTACTGTACAGTAGTGTCTATGCAGCCAGACATGTGCTCCATGGTCTCCGTGTGAAGTGTTCTATCTCACCCTTTCGCAATACATAGTATTACATACACAGATACTAGTAAGTGAATTTAAACTGTAAGACATGTAAATATAACGAGGAAGTAAATCTAACGTTTTAACGGTCGACATTTCTTTGTTATAGTAAGTTCTGTTGAGGCTGTAAGGCCTTGAATGTGTTATGTGCGGATATGCCTGAGGACTGAAAGATCGTTAGCGTATCTTCTCGTTAAACCCATGAATTTTGGACAAAACGTTAAATTTGCAATTCGTTGTAACAACATGTCTTACAGTAGCTCTGGTTGTGCTTGTACTTAGGTCACACTGGCACAGTGGGCTCTGCTCTGTGTAGTGCACTTGCAGTATTGTTGTGTGACTCTGCTCTACTCTGTGTGGTGCACTTGCAGTGCTGTTCTGTGACTCTACTCTCAGTCTCTGTATAGTGCAGTAGTGTAGTAGTACAGTGTAGTGTATTTTGCAGTATTGTGATGCAACTCTGTTCTACACTGTGTATGATATTCCCCACAGTCTGTATCGACCGCACAAGTCCTACTATCGCCTGAGTGGTTCTGTCGGCAATCCAATGGACGCGCCGAAGTTGAACAAAAAACCTCAGAAGTCCAGGAGCTTCTTTGCCAAGGCATCAATGCGTTTGGTTGGCAGGGACAGCTCCAAACGGAAAGGAGGCATCAATTCACTCGTCCTTCCAACGAAAAGTTAACACAACTGGCCCTCAAAGGTGTGATCTTTCCTTTAATAGCCGCTCATCCACCCAACCGGGAAGATGATGAGTTTTAGCCTCACCGCTTGCAATCCTGCTCTGGTGTCTGTTCCCCTTTGCTTTTGCTCTTTGGCACACTTGGTTCCTCTTTGCTTTTGCTTCTTGACACACTTTGTCAATGGGCTGTCAGCAGCACAGCACAGTTGCGCCCGCTGCTGCCGCTGCTACTACTACCGCTGAACCCAAATGCTGTTCCAACGTGGCAGCGTTACTCCACATGCTGCATATGCGCTATTTGTCTCTCCCATCTCCCTTATCAGATATTGTCCTGAGGAGGAGTTCTGGAATCAGTTTCCGCCATATTCTCGTGATCGATCATCTTGCTACTCTTATAATACTCATGACTAACTCTCTGTCTCTATCCTATCGTTATTTGTAAGCAGGACTATAGCCGGTGTGCACCAGGGCACACTTTGGGTGATTGTGAATGCAATGACTACATGCTTGGGTCTGTTCATACAGTGAGCGATTTCCGGCACTGTGCACCGATTGCTGCTGTCGTCTTTCCACACAAACTGATCAGCAACAGGCAGATCAGATCAACAGTCACACAGCCACAGATCTCTAGCACTGCCGTACTTTGCAAAATTCATAACTATTAATTTTATTTATCTCGATTTGTCCTTTTTCCAATTTATCGTTCAAAGCATCAGTGTTATGAGAACCTTATCATTGCTGTTCAAATATTGCATGAAGCCACGTTGTCTCTATTGCCCTGTCTTCTCGTCTGTTTGAGCCGTACTTTTTAGTGACAACAAAACACGAACATATCGACATTGCACGCCGATTGGAATGCTTTTGCTTGCACGCGCGTGTGTATGTACATGTGTGGGCATGTGCATGTGTGCATGCGTGCATGAGAGACAGAGAGAGACGGGGTGAGAGAGAGAGAGAGAGAGAGAGAGAGAGAGAGAGAGACGGGGTGAGAGAGAGAGAGAGAGAGAGAGAGAGAGAGAGAGAGAGAGAGAGAGAGAGAGAGAGAGAGAGAGAGAGAGAGAGCAGGGACACTGTGCCTGTGATCACTGTCGTCCAACTCCGACAAGTGGACCCATAAACAATCAGGGTCGCATTCATTTTAGGCTACTTTAATAGGCTGCATTCGATTGTAGAATCTGGATCCCGATCCCCGCCGACCAGATCACTTTGATCGGACGGATACAATCGAATGTGCACAACCGATAATCCTTGAAATGAATCCGTCGAATCCGTCTCTGGGAGGTGGGTTGACTGGATCCGAATCCGTGCTCTCGGGATCCGGATTCGTACAATCGAACATGTACGAATTTGGCGAATCCGGGTTTGGGGCTGATGGATTCGTACAATTGAACATGCCCTTAGTAGAGCCAGATCATGCAGAACAGATTATGAAAAAAGAAGACGATAATATCTAGCTTTAAATAAAGCGTGGGCAAAAAATTATTGGCGCGGATTACCTAAATCATAAGATAGAATATTGTTCGGTGCTGGAACTATGTGATTGCTATCACACTAATAATGTACAAGTATCTGCTACTACCAGCTAAGTAGGTTTGCGCACAGACAACAAACAGCAAGAGACAGTCAGCGTGAAATAGCGTTACGGCAGTGAAGCGACCTGTCCAGCAGCCCGATGTACAGAAGAGCACCACACCTGCAGAATGAACAGTTGCAGAACGAGAGCACTGAGGTTGGTTGCAGTGCAGCCAGTGTGACCCGTCTACAGGCCCACACACTCCACACTCTCTCCGTCTACTGTTGTCCAGGTTGATAGAGTGACAGCAACGGCAGCACATCGGCTGAGTACAGTGTACACTGCTACACTGCACTACTCCACACAGTGGCAAGTGACAATAGTACTACTTGGTGGAATTCTGCGCAACTGCAAATGTCATTGAGGCGGGTGAATGAGGACGTGCAGGTGTAACTCACGATGGCGGAGCTCCCATCCCCACGGCAAGCATCTCTCCAAAGAACGGAGCAGTGGAGATTAATCCGGTAAGGAATAGACGCCAGCTGAATAGTGCACTTCCTGCTGCCGCAGCTTGAAGTCCATCACTTTCTTGAGTTCACTGTCTGACACCTCATCTTCAGCATACAGAGATATCATGCCACGGATGCGCTCCAGGGGTAGCTCACCAAAGTTGGTCAGCATACCTTCCACGT
The DNA here is from genome assembly GCF_964019385.1 of Sycon ciliatum. Lineage (NCBI taxonomy): Eukaryota > Metazoa > Porifera > Calcarea > Leucosolenida > Sycettidae > Sycon > Sycon ciliatum. The sequence goes on from NC_088646.1 coordinate 5,680,705, forward strand.
ACTGCCAGAACGTCTGAACAAAGGAAAGTGGCACATTCAGTAAAGATGACGTCATACTCGTACACTCAAATACTGAGAGATAGGTGCACACACTGCACACTCTGCACACTCTCCACACACTGCACACACTGCACACACTGCACACTCTCCACACACACTGCACACACTCCACACACTCTCCTAAGTCACTAGCACACAAAGTGACTGTCACCGTGCAAACCTGTGCAAACGTGTAAATTTGTCGTTAGTGCAGCACTATCACGGTGGCCTGCTGAATGCGGTGCACACCTGAGGGCATATTGTGTGGACGTCAACGTGGCTAACATCTCAGCATGGCCTACACTTCAATGCAGCTACTAGTACCCAGGTAGTGAAGTGTCTGCTGCCACAATCAGCTGCACGGCCACCGAGATAGTGCAGTACAAAAGGCAAACTCAACAGTACTCCAGCACTACAGCACACAACGACGGTTGCGTAACACCCTGATTCCGCTCACCTCTATACGTTCCTCATCACCGGTGTCACCTTCTACTTGCCCATCATCAGATCCAGCTAGGACAATCTTGTCTGCAACGCATAGGCAAGAACACAAACAAGCACACACACATGCACACCCACACACACACATATGCACGCATACACGCGGACGCACGCACACCCACACGCACACGCACACCCACACGCACACACCCACGCACATACACACGCATGCAACAAGCAGGAGACGACAACACAACGCTATGTAGTCTTGGCATGGGTCGTGAGGTGTAAATCAGCGGTCTTCAGCGCATACTTGACTATGCCAATCTGTTGACTACTGTAAGTCGATAAATTTTCGGCCCATTCAAATTTCGGCCTCCCAGGGCTAAAACACATTTCGGCCTGTTCTGCTGCCTGTACAGTATACACTGTCACACTGAACCTTGCAAAGCAAAATTTCGGCTACAACAAATTTTCGGCCAAATGTGATCAGGCCGAAAATAGCCGAAAATAAATATGCGCCGAAAATTTGTTGAGTTACAGTACATAATAAAAACTGGGATGTTGAGTGAAAACAGTCAATTGCAGTATGGTGTTGAGTCAATAGTAGTATGGTGTTGAGTCAATAGTAGTATGGTGTTGAGTCAATAGCAGTATGGTGTTGAGTCAATAGTAGTATGGTGTTGAGTCAATTGCAGTATGGTGTTGAGTCAATAGTAGTATGGTGTTGAGTCAATAGCAGTATGGTGTTGAGTCAATAGTAGTATGGTGTTGAGTCAATAGTAGTATGGTGTTGAGTCAATAGTAGTATGGTGTTGAGTCAATAGTAGTATGGTGTTGAGTCAATAGTAGTATGGTGTTGAGTCAATAGTAGTATGGTGTTGAGTCAATTGCAGTATGGTGTTGAGTCAATAGTAGTATTGTTACATGCAACCCAGGCACTACACAAGACCAAGACACACTTGTTAGATAGGGAAAACTCAAGACTTGTATATCACTCGTTCAGAGCAAGACAAGACAACAAAACAAAACAACAGGCATGCGCATATGCATGCAGGCAACGTAAGTAATAAGATAACAACTTATGACGCGTTTGTACAACGCTTGCTCAGATATCACATCCCTCCACCATCAGATGGAAACGACCAGAATAACAGAAATACATAGACTGTGTCGTGGCAGCAAATAATCTGATAAGACGAACTACAGATCAAGGCGGACAGGAGCCTTTACAGAACGAGAAGAGCTGCGCATAGACACGACAGGACTAGAACCACTAGACTGGTTAGAAGTAGATTCAGGAACAGATAAATCAGCATTCTCACGGATCTCATCATGTACAATTGAGCCAGGCAGTGACATAGACTCATTCGGCGGAACACTAGGTAGAGCAGTTGAAGACGGTAGAGCTGTGGTAGAAGGTAAAGCTCTGGAATATGGAAGCTGTGGTGCTGACGTAGCAGTTGAAGCATCTTGCACCGACTCAGCAGGAAGGCGTTTCTTCAGGTGGTCAGAGTGACGCTTCCAGACTCTGTTATTAACAAGACGAACCGTGAATGTTAGAGGACCAAGCTGTTCTTCCACGGTGCCAGCTATCCACTTCGGTGAGGAGTTGAAATTCACTGCCCAGACGGCATCACCACAATAGAACTGGTATGCATTTGCACCACCACGATCATGGGCAGTGCACTGTTTGTCCAAGACTTTCTTGCCGCTGTCCGGGAACACGAGATCCAGACGTGAGCGGGGACGATGTTCCTTCCAAAGTAGCTCAAACGGAGAACGACCCGTTGTTGACTGCGGCGTTATTCTGTATTGGAACAGGAACCTAGCAAGGCGGGTTTCCAAATCAGGGCCAGACATCTTGGCCAAGCCAGACTTCACCGTCTGTACTGCGCGCTCGGCTAAGCCATTACTAGACGGATGATATGGTGAAACGAGAGTATGACGTATGCCATTAGATGAGCAAAACTCACGAAATTCACTACTTGCAAAAGCAGGGCCATTGTCAGAAACAATATTATAAGGTAAGCCAAGCAGAGCAAAGGTCTGCTCCAGCTTGCGAATTGCGACAGCAGCAGATGAGCCAGAGCAAACATGTGCTTCAATAAATTTACTATGACTATCGACAATAATGAAGAGCATCTTACCAGCGATGGGTCCAGCAAAGTCGACATGGACACGTAACCAAGGCTTACCAGGCCATTCCCATGGGTGGACTTGCTGGCGATGCGGCGACTTGGTGACGGTCTGGCACTGCGTGCAACCACGGACGGTCTGTTCGATTTCTGCATCGAGAGACGGCCACCAGACATAGCTGCGTGCCAGGGCTTTCATTCTAGCGATACCGGGATGACCGGCGTGCAACTCGTCCAGCAATGGTGCACAACCCGGTGAAGGAATAACTACCCTGGAACCAATTAGGATGCAGTTATTCAAGACAGACAGCTCACTACGACGACGGGAATATGGCTCTAATCCCTCTGGAATGTCTTGGGGCCAGCCCTCAGACACAAACTTGTATACTAATGCCAGGGACGGATCTTTGCTCATCCAGCGAGCAATCGATGCAGACATAACCGGTGTAGTGTTCAAGACGGATAGCGATAGTACAGCCTCGGCTGGCTGCGGCGGTTCCGGTACCAGCGCCGGATTGGGGAGGCGACTCAACCCATCAGCGCAACCGTTCTGTTTCCCAGGCTTGTACTCCAGAACAAATTCATAATTGGCTAGTTTGAGTGCCCATCGCTGAATACGACCACTAGACTGAACAGGAATGGGTCTATCAGGATCAAACAATCCCAGCAGTGGCTTATGATCTGTTTGTAGTGTAAAGTTGCGACCGAAGATGTACTTGTGGAACTTGGAGACGCCAAATACCATTGCCAAGGCCTCACGGTCAAGCTGCGAGTAATTCTTCTCACAAGACGACAGCGTTCTAGATGCAAAGGCTACTGGCCGATCAGACCCATCTGGCAGAACATGCGACAGAACTGCGCCAACACCATACGGGGAAGCGTCACAGGACACGACAATAGGTAAACTAGGATCATAATGAATACGTATCGGCTCAGAAAGCAGCAGAGACTTGCCTGTATCAAACGCTTTCTGGTGACTATCAGACCAACACCACGACTTTGATGATAACAATTCATACAATGGAGCTAACACTGAGCTTAGATTTTCGATGAACTTGTGGTAATAGTTTATGAGTCCCAGAAAGCTTCTCAGTTCAGGGACATTCTTGGGCTGTGGGGCCTTCACAAGGTCATCCACTTTCTCAGCCGACTGAATCAATAACATGGCCCAGGAACTCAATAGACTGCTGAGCCACGAGACACTTCTCACGATTCAACCTGAGACCCGCGGACGCTAGACGATCCAGGACCAGCCTCAGATTCCCATCATGCTCCGCACGAGTCTTTCCAGAAACAACAATATCGTCGAGATACACTACGACAAAGGACAGACCTGCTAACAATTGTTCCATCGTGCGCTGAAATATTGCCGGGGCCGCCGACACGCCAAAGGGTAGGCGGTTGTAGACGAACAATCCTTTGGAGGTGTTGATTGTCGTCAGCAGCTTAGACTCGTCGTCGAGCAACAGTTGTTGATAAGCATGTTTCAGGTCAAGCTTGGAGAAGAATGCGCCTTGCGATAACTTCTGATACAAGTCGTCGATGTTGGGCAAGGGGTACTTGTCTACTCTTGCCGACTGGTTGATAGTACATTTATAATCGCCACAGATTCGTATGCTACCGTTCCGCTTGAGAACGGGTACGATTGGAGCTGCCCACTCCGAATACTGGACAGGACTAATGATGTCAGCTTCCTCCAGTCGACTCAGCTCTTTTTCCACTGCTGCTTGTAACGCATAAGGAACAGAGCGTGCCTTCAGGAACCGGGGTCTGGCGCTGTCTGCCACGGACAATTTGACTTTTCCCTGTTGCCAGGTGCCCATGCTACGTTGGAAGAGCTGCGGGAACTCTGACAATATCGAGTGCTCGCGTGACACGTTGAACACGAAGTTCCAATTCAACCTCAGCAGTTGCAACGCGTCTCGACCCAGGAGATTTGGTCCGTTTCCGTGGACAACGACGATCGACAATTCTGCTGATTTACGAGAAGCATGGGTCGCAGAAGCACTAAAGCGACCGACGACATTCAGAATTCCGCCGGAGTAAGTACGCAGCTTCGGCAGATCACTTGTGTCGAGCGACAAATTGACCTTGGATGCCAGCCGATGAAATTCGTTTTCAGACATCACCGTCACGGCTGCACCCGTGTCGATTTCAAACACGACTGGCTGTTTACATAACTGGAGGGTACAACAGTACGGGTCCACGCGGTCCTTGTCACTCTGCGTGCGGTACAACGAATAGTACTCGTCCAGGCCGCTGCTGTACGGACTTGCAGTTGTAGGACCGGATGCAACACTCGCACCAGTACCAGCACTTGCACTATGACTTGGAGCAGGAGCAGGGTCGACTGGCGACGTTCCATGTACTTCTTGAGACTGGCCAACCATGTGTACACTGCCACCAGTGCTGGACTGCTGTGAACGGCAAACTTTGGCGAAGTGGTTTGGCTTCCTACACTTCCGGCACGACTTGCCCCAAGCTGGGCATGACTCGCGCTTCTTGTGCCACTGGTCTCCACATCCACCGCATTTACGTGACTGGCCACGCGATGACTGCACAAATCCACCCCGTCCAGCTTGCCTGTGACTCTGGTCTCGGTGGTGCACGGCATTGACAAGCATACTACTACTCCCGGTATAACCGGTACCAGACGAAGTAGAAGTGGCTGAGGACATTCCTTCCGACTGGGACTGGGCGTCCTCCCAAATTCTGCACATTTCCAACGCTCGTGGCAGAGTCAGGGCTGGTTCTGACAGGAGCTTCTTCTTCAGCTCACTGCTGTCGACTGTGGCTACGATCTGGTCACGTATAGCTTCCGCAGTTTGTCCTTCATTCTCGAAGGAACAAAGCCGAGCTTGCTGCCGAAGCTTGGTGCAGTACTGCACTGTGGACTCTCCCTGCCGGCGAGTGAGTTGACGGAAGACGTGCCTCTCATACGTAGGGTTTGCAGGAGCACCGAAATGAGCTTGCAAGGTACGCTTGCACTTGAGGAACTCATTGTCATTCTGTGTTCTCTGATCTGGTGGAAGGCTGTCATCTGGGTCGGATAGGTCCTCGAATAAATCCTGAACTTCTTCGCGACTTCTTCGCGAAGTGCAAGAGCAGTGCTTTTGAACGCTTCTTGTTCGTAATGTCCTTTCCCGTCAGATAATAGTCAAAGGCTCGAACCCATTTTGTCCACCTCAGAGCCACTTGAGATGGGGGTCCGGACGTGTCGAATGGTGGAAGACGGTCACGATCTTCCTCCACCGCGCAGGACGTTGTCTTCGTCGCCAAATTGTTACATGCAACCCAGGCACTACACAAGACCAAGACACACTTGTCAGATAGGGAAAACTCAAGACTTGTATATCACTCGTTCAGAGCAAGACAAGACAACAAAACAAAACAACAGGCATGCGCATATGCATGCAGGCAACGTAAGTAATAAGATAACAACTTATGACGCGTTTGTACAACGCTTGCTCAGATATCACAAGTATGGTGTTGAGTCAATAGTAATATGGTGTTGAGTCAATAGTAGTATGGTGTTGAGTCAATAGTAGTATGGTGTTGAGTCAATAGCAGTATGGTGTTGAGTCAATAGTAGTATGGAAAGAGAAAAGGACCTATAAGTTACTAGTTATGACTAAGGGAGCATCTCATAAGTTCGCATTTTTTTCTAAACGTAACGCATTTCGAAACGGGGGTAGGGGGGTAGCGCCCTTTTCGAATAGAAAAATGACAGTTGGCACATTTTCTGGATGTATACAATCTACTACTGTGCCGTGCATGTGCTAGATCACTTCAGCGTGTTTAGGTGTAGATCTACCCATGTTTGCAGATCAGCTAACCCTTGCACTGCATGCATGCATGCAGGCTACTCAGAGGTGTCAAATGTCACACCAGCCTGATCAAACCGTGTACCTGGTCACCTTTTACACCAGTACATTCTACAGTTGTTGTGGAGGAACTCTGTTTATGCGCGTGTACAGTACATGTCATCCATTGTACTTGTACTCGTAGACCTACTCAGTAGATGCGGTACTACTGTATGCCATTCACTCAGCTCTAGCAAAACATTCATTATCCATGTAAATAAGAACCCATGTACATGTACATGTACATGTACATGTACATAAGCATACCATAGCATGGGGCATGGATGTGTACAGTAGATAAACACAGAAAATGTGCGATAAGACTTTCGAATAGAGGGGGGAGGTAGGGGGGGGGGGGGGGTAAAGTCTATTCGAAATGCGTTACGTTTGCAAAATAAATGCGAACTTATGAGATGCTCTCTAATAGGCTATTCATACTACGTTACAATACGCGTCACGTTTTGGAATACGACGTACTGGCAGACGTCGTTTTCATGCGGGTGCATTCACACAGGCACGTACACGCTGCTCGTACAGCTGTGTGTACAGCTTCTTTTGGACACAAACTGCCAGGAACGACAGAACGAAACTCGGTACAGGGGTCCGGATACGTCGTCTGCGTTTTCGTATCAGGGGTACGGTTTTCCCGCCGCGTTCCATGTTGTCATGGCTATCCGGACAAAAACGTCACGTACGCGACGTTTTGGGTGTAGTGTGAATGGCCCATAACACTATACAGTCCACCAAGGTAACGAGATAATATACATGTACAGTCAGATAGTGCGACAACAAGGCACAACACTGACAAGGATATTGAGACATTCGACGACCTGACTCCTAGCTCCAACACATCTACAAAGCGCAAACCAACAACCTTCCAACTTGGAAGGCTCAGGTGCGGAAAGTTACAGTGAGGGGAAGGGATGCGGGAAGATGTGCACGAGCTATGTCCATCGGCAACAAAGAAGTGTTGGAGCTAGGTGTCAGGTCGTCGAATGTCTCAATATACTTGTCAGTTGTGTGCCTCGTTTTCGCATTATCTGACCGTATATTATCTCGCTACCTTGGTTACCTTGGTGGACTGTTAGTCATAACTAGTAACTAATACAATGTAGGTACTTTTCTCTTTACTTACAGTACACTGCAGGCTGTAGAGCAATGAGAGCAGAAGAACTTGAGTCACCTACTTCCAACTACAAGTACATCAGGGATGAATTTACTGTTATTTTTTGCATAGCAGTTTTTGTTACTTGACGGCGCAAGCTAGGCATGGATAGCCTGTATGTATTGCAGTTTTCTGCTAGTCGCGGTGATTTTTGAGTAGCAGTAGATCGATTTTGCATAGCAAACTGCGATGCGATACCGGATAAATTCATCCCTGTACATGTACATGTAGTTTCTAGGACACTGCCTGAGAGCAAAGCAGTGTGTTTTAAATGCCAGCTGTGAGCCAGGAGAAGTATTATAATCGAATGAGAGCAAGTGGAAGCGACTTCGGAGGAAGTTTTAATTAATTTTACAGAACGAGGGCTATGCTAACAACATACCTGCAACGTCACCACCTTCAAGATCTGTCGTGTCGGAAATGATACGATACAGGGACGGTGTACTGCCGTCGTCCTCGCTGCTCTTGTCTTCGCTGAGCACGCGTTCGCTAACCCAGTACATGAGGGCAGAGCGTAGCGTCTTCTCACTGACCTCTAGCTCAGTACTCAGGTCAGATGCACTCCAACATACTGCAGGCATTGAACAACGCACACACCATTAGCACAAAGCACAGGGTGAACTTGAGTGTAATTTAGAGCTACTTATAACCACATGACACACATGTGTGTGTGTGTGAGCGCGTGCGTGCATGTGTGTGTGTGTGTGTGTGTGTGTGTGTGGTGTGTACGTGCGCGCGCGCGCGTGTGTGTGGGGGGGGGGGCTATTAGTACTCCCAGGTTAGATTATAAATCTTGTGTGATCAATGGTGCTAGAAAAGCCTATATCAGATCCACTCTAATTTAGCCACCCACACTAGTGTCAAGCATTACCTTCACCGGGGGCAGGGGTAAATGCAGTTGGATCCCGGGATGGATACCCTGATGCCGTGAATCCTTTTTCTGCACACTGTCCTTACCCACTTATTTCGGCGTGGTGAGCCAATAGAACGATCATTACTAGTAAGGCCACCCAGGGGTCTCGGGATTTCAGGGGGTCGGCAGGTGGGCGGTTCAGTAGCAAATTGAGTCATCTTTCCAACATTCTTTTCCTCTCCCGGGTAGACCCACGTGACCAGTTTTGGCAGTGAGCAAGTACAGTACAGTACAGCACAGTACAGTACAGTACAATGTGTGTGTATGTGTGTATGTATGTGTATGTGTATGTATGTATGTATGTATGTATGTATGTATGTATGTATGTATGTATGTGTGTGTGTGACTGTGTGTGTGTGTGTGGTGTGTGTGTGTGTGTATTTCTTAGTAGCAAGGTATGAACTGCTTACCACGATCTCCCTGGAAGAGATAGATGAGCGAAGCTTGCATCGGGTCACACGTGAAGCTGAGAGTTGAGCTGGGGAACTTCAGATCGAGCTCCACTTGTCCCAGATTATGGCACCACTCCAAGCGACGGTCGTTCTTCAAACGCGAGAACTGCTTACCATACTCCTCCATAACACTGATGAACACACGGACAGACAGACAGGCGGGGTAAGCTCATGCCAATAGAGAGTACACATGCTTCTCTCTCTCTCTCCCTCTCTCTCCCTCCCTCTCTCTCTCTCTCTCTCTCTCTCTCTCTCTCTCTCTCTCTCTCTCTCTCTCTCTCTCTCTCTCTCTCTCTCTCTCTCTCTCTCTCTCTCTCTCTCTGCCGATACCAGTATGACTTACCCTTGGACTGGCTGCGGAGGTTTAAGCTTAGCCAGGTGAGTGTCCTGGGGCAAGCGACTCTCCCAGTACGCACGTGATAACATGAACGTGTGAAACCCACTGCATGGCATAACCTACATACAGTGAACAACAACAACAACGACAACGACAATGCTATTAACAGCAGCAACGACAACAAAACAGCACCACATTGTGGTGTACTCGAAGTACAAATACAAACAGTGCATTATCCAAAGGAAACTCCGCACGACAACAACAACAACAGCCTCAGGTAATGCAGCAATACCAGTTACATATGGTGAACCTGTCTAAGACGACCGTTCAAAGGACCTTCAAAACGTTGTCTCTGTTACCAGGTGGTCTCCTTATCCAGGGTCATTTGACCGGAAAGAGCATTCCTTGGTCCTGGTTTGAGTGGTCTTCTAGGACAGGTACAGTCAGACCTCGCTTAACCGCACACATTCGTTTCCACAAAAAATATCCGGATAAGGCAAGGGAACCGGATAAAAGAACACACATACTGTATGTATGCATGACATATGCTGTAAATCGGTAACCAACGATTTTCTTCCGGATGGCGAGGGATCCGGATAAAAGAGGACCGGATAAGCGAGGTCTGACTGTAGTCGCCTTGACAGGTTTTACTGTAATGCATGATTATGAACCAGCACAGCCACTCACTGATCTCCTGTCACTCTCTGCGTCGTCGTCGTTGTCCGGCTCGTCCAGGATCTCGTGTATAGCCTTGTCAACACGACGTGAGCTAGTGATGTCAGACAGCATGACATCACAGCGTGACAAGTCGGCGTCTTCAAAGCACAGCTTGACGCGCTCCAGATTACCCAGCTGTGCAGTCACAACGGCACACAAGACATGGTAGAGAAGAGAAGGCTAAACCTGGCGTGCTAGGTGGTAAGCACAGCAGTAAGTGGACTGAAGCATCACCATACATGTACATCCAACGACATTGGATTGTACAGAGGTGGCAAACAATACTGTATTTCCCCGTAACATCGCTGGCCGGACTGGACTGACCCAGCCTGGCCGTGCCCACAATGACCTATGGATATCTTATGTACATCTCTGGGAAAGCACACTAAGTTTTGACAGTTTTGTGAATGTAGTCTCTCGTCACAAGTCTGATGGTCGCGTCGAGTGGGATTTGCTCAGCGCGAACAGACATACAAACAATACGCTGTACTCAAGAGGGTAAGCGGGTATTCTATCCATGCGTACGGTACACCATGCAAGTACAGTGTACACCATGCAAGTACAGTGGATAGAGCAGCATCAGAGCTCAGCTGGGTATTCCATTAGTCATGTGCCAGTGCTTTTTCAACCAATAAGGTTTTGCCACCAGCCTGCCACACCACTAGACCTTACCAAAAACGGATGATGAAGCCAGCTTGTCACTGTCCTTGTCAGTGTCGGGCAATGTTATCGCATGAGCTGATTGTTTAGTAACTGGTGGTGTTAGCGGACATTATAGTGTAACTTGTAGTTCCTTGGTCCTTTTCTTTTCTATAAATAAGGGTGAAGTGTGTGCTGCATCATATGACTATTGGCTACCCTCTCTGCTGGTCTGTAGAGGATAAGCCGCCGGGTGACTCACCTCCTGCATGTTGTCATAAGTCAACGATCGCAGAATCCTGGCAGCTAGCAAGGCCTGGTACTGAGACAGGAACTGCTCGCGGCTGCCATAGATAGAGATGAGCAGTCTGCAGGGAAAGAACGCAAAGTAACCTGGTTTAATTAATTAGTTAAACGTACAGCAGGATGATGATGATGTCACAGTAGTACAGTTGTGCGCTCACTGAAATCCGACCCGAAGTGCAAAGCTAGCGCCCTGGTCACGTCCCGATTACATCATTGTATTTGTACACGTGTACGTCTAGCGGCAGGGCGTCAAGGGCCGCACAGGTCGAGGGCGCCAAATGTGCACCCTGGGTCGGATTTCACCGAGCTGCACAACTGTAGAACACAGCTACTGTAGAACACAGCAGTACCCGTCATTGAACCTAGACGAGAATGTCAGTATTGACTGAGTACAGGACACATGTCAGACACGGTGTCTTCAGGACAGCGTTGTTGGTTCAGAAAGGGCACTGATTGGCTGCAGCTACAGGAACAGCCAGGCGTCATGTACACCATTCAATATAGCCTGACAGTAAGTATTTGCAAAGTTTACCTGAAGCCTCGCATATATGAACTGGGCAAGCACTGGTGGCTAGATAGCTAAAATACAGCTGCCCAGCAGGAGTGGTGTACATACAGCTACCCAGCAGGAGCGGTGTACATACAGCTACCCAGCAGGAGCGGTGTACATACAGCTGCCCAGCAGGAGTGGTGTACGTGTGTCTTAGCCAAGTCAGTATAGTGCACTACCATAGTCACTCTGATTCTGAAAAGAACCCGCGGATATAATGCACTCACCCAATTACATCGGTCTTTGTCCGACTCGCTGACGTATTGTCTACAGAGGGACAGCAAGGAATATACATAACGGTATCAATACGTTGTGCACTGCTCGCGTTTACAAACACTGCGCGAAGCCCTCATACGTGCACCCCCCCCCCCCCCCACACACACACGCATCAGGGCGCGAAATAACGGTCGGACATCGGACAATTTCCGACCGTTTACGGTCAGTTTCCGGATGTTTTGTACACATCCGGACAAAGTGTCCGCGCACTTTTTTGCAAAGTACAAAAAGAAAAGGCACGTCAATCCTTTGTCTCATAGTCATTAGTGATGTCGCCTGGCAAGAGAAAGCCAAGCACCGCTGACTCCGGGTGCTCCTCTTGGAAAGAAGCCCAGAGGAGTCCAGACGACCACTTGTGACAAGTGGGTCGCCGAGTATGATAGGGAGCTTTCAATTTACTTCTGTTTGGCTGAGCTATGAGTATGAGCGCAGTCCCTCAGATCGTAGCGTTGTCGAAAATTTGAAGTGTAAGATGTGTTCCCGTTTTGCTGATAAAATTCGCAGCAGCAAGAATTTTTCTGACTCCTTCGTCGTTGGCTCAAGGAACCTGAAAACATCAGCCTTCAAAGATCATGCTGCTTCTGAAATGCATTGCCGTGCCACGGCATTGTTTGGCAAGGAGCCGTGAGTCAAGCGGAAACCCAATAGAGTATGCGCCAATCGCTCGAGCCTTGTGCAAACTTGACGACGCAGCAGCAGCCAAGGTCGGACTCTTTTCACGTCATGATAACATTTTGATGGTATTAATTCTACACTGAACACTGTGTGACTTGATGTGAAAATTTTCATGTCCAGACATGTCCGGCCATTTTTGTAACTGGCAGGACATTGTGTCTGAGCACATTTTAATCCTTAGCGCATGCCCTGCGCATACATACACACACACACACACACACACACACACACACACACACACACACACACACACCATGTGAATGTTCAATCATTACCATCTTCTTGTGCTCAAAACAAAACACCGCCAAATCCCGGATGAGATCTGCATCTGTCTATGACATACCAAGACAAGCATCCTTTGGCTCCGGCTTCCAGCTGTCCCAGTTCTCAAACACCGTTTCGTAATCATCGTCTTCAAAGCCCTTGATCTTCACGCCCCGTTCAAACTCCTGTCATACAATCGGATCATTGGTAGAAAACATATTCTAAAATGAACAACAATCGACGAGCTATCTCCAAAGCATGTAACACATAGTAGGTTCGGATAAGCTACTAGCAAGAGTATGCAACCAAGACTGTGCAGCTCCTATCTTCAGCTGCGATGGGGCTCACCCACGGCAGGATTTGTATTAGTGATGTAATGAATAATCGATTATTTGAACTTCCTCGATCTCTTGGACCTCAACGAATAATCGATCGGATAAAATCTAGGTCGAAGGCTCGAAAATTCGAATATTCGCGGGCGGGCGAAGTCGGTGCGCTGCATAGCGCGCGCAACTCTAGATCTCTCGACTTGAGTGCATAAACGCTGTACTGTGTTGCAGACAATGACTAGACTACGTGTGGTAGACCATGGTAGACTCTACTGTGACTCAAGTCTGAGCGCTTGTCTTGTGTGTTTGCTACATGCACACTTTTTGTGGAATAGTAGAAAAATCGTTTGTTCGCTTGAGTGGTATTCGTTAGATTATTCGTTCGTAATATTCATGGTTCATTACTGCGTCATTTTTTGGCAGAAGTATGACCAAGTGCGTATGCATTTCCGCGTTTGTCTTGTAGATACGGTGCGATTTCATCAGGTTCGTCCATAGTTTTACTTCGAATACCGTAGCTGCAATGTACAAGTTCTTCGCATTTCGTATAGTACTGTTATTCCCATTATTTACGTTTCAAATTTCATTCACGATAATGTAGGACAACACACACACACACGCACGCACACACACACACACATGTACACACACATGCACACACACACACACACACACACACACACACACACACACACACACACACACAAACACACATACACACGCATACACACACACATACAAACACATACACACGCGCGCGCACACGCACACATACACACGCGCGCGCGCGCACACACACACACACACAGCTTACATCAGCCAGCTCGCCGCTCTCTTCTGTCAGCAGGGTTTCCACAATGCACCTACCACAGTCCTCACGGCACCTGCAGCAGAACGCACACAAGTGGCACTACGTAAGCCAGGCAGACGATAAACTGGACAATACTATTACATAGCAACGGAAACATATTCAAATCCTTCTGACACAAGCTAAGTTGCTACTTACTTACAGAAGTTCTCAATACCATGAGGGCTGCGCCAAATGACACAAGTGCCATCCCAACGTGGAACAGCCTGCCAGGACACGTCTTGCGATCCGCACCGCACCCACGACAGCTGCAGTCCTTCAAGGAAAGGTGCCATAGGTACCTGCTGCACCTTGACTGGCAGAGAGCAACTGACGCTCTTTGATTTTCCTAGTGTCACAAATTTTCATGACCAACTCGTTCGCACAGCGGATCTTGTCTGTATGAAATTGTCATGTGAGAATACACGCTAGTGACTTTCTTAGCTTAAGTTCTGATTGACCCCCATTTCCCTATCCAACATATCTTTTAATCTTTACCCTTCTGCAGTGGATGTGTGGGCGCTAACAGTGGGCGCAGCACTTCCGTATACATGTCTTGCTCTCGTCTTGCTTTTCCCTCTCCCTTATGTCCTTTTCTATTTTTCCTTGGCGCGCTTCGTCTGTGCAGACGCCCCGAGACCACCAAGGTCAGCTGAGCAGCAGGGCCCCGCCACCACTTTCCATATTCATTCGGGAGCACAGTGGACTTGGTAAAAAAAAAATTGTTAAACCTGTGGACATAGTACATACACAGCAGCCTCACCTGAGGTAGATACGCACCGGCTGACAGACCTGCTCCATCACAACTCCAGTCGGGTCAAACTGGCGCAGCGCCTTGACCAGTGACGCGTATTGCGCTATGATGTCCCGCGTATCCGCACCGGGTTGCAGCAGTCTATCGATCAACCTGAACACCAGCAGGATGCACACACACGCACACACACGCACACACACACACACACACACACACACTACTCTAGTTCTGCATGTCAGGGGGAAAAAATTCTCAGCGTGTCATTGATCCAAAGCGCTGGCAAAAACAACAGAATAATAATGCATGTAATATCATCCATCCACCGCACCAGAGCCCTGTTACAGCATTACATTGAAGACAATGGTGGTACACAACCAGAGGGTTGTGGTGGATGCTTACGCTCGACGTAGACTGGTCACCAACAGGGACTTCTGATCGGCAGTCCGGCAACAGTGCTACACATAGGGCACAAGACAGATAGAAGTAAAAATGCGGCCGGCCTACGTTAAGTCGTTTATCCATCATGCCATACACCAGCATAGTATTAGCTGCATTGTACAGCGATGAGTGTATGGTATTAGCTGCATTGTACACGAGTGTGCAGCTGACCTTCATCTCATCAATGACCGGAATGCTCTCCGGGTAGTAAACAACAATGTTGAACATTTCCTTGATTCTGCAGAGCCAGAAACACAGACACACGTGCACATGCACATGCACACACACACACACACACACACACACACACACACACACACACAGACACGCACACACACGTGCCCATACGCACATCCAGACAAGTACGAGCATACTTTCGCGGACTACTATTATTACTACTCTAAGCATGTGCGTGTTTAAGTGGACAGCTGCCCAGGGCCTTGGTATGCAAAATAATGTGAAGCAGTGCGGAATAAGCTGGGCCACATTGATGCAGAAAGTGAGGGTTACGCAGAACACATGAACACTTCCTGAAAAGACAAGATACCAACATTGACATCAGCATATCTATGTTGCATTCTTGACTGGTGAAGGAAGCCCCGGGTTTAGATCTTCAAAACAATCAGAGAAGAGCAATCATGATTGCTCACAATTTACTGTGCTATGCACGTGGAGCTAGCCAAACAAATACACACACACACACACGTGCGCGTGCACACACACACACACACGCACACACACACACACACACACACACACACACACACACACAATCACCTGAGCTGCAGTAAACTATCGGAAACGATCTCTGTCAATCTCCGTCTCCATGTCTCGTGGACATCTTCTGCATGTCGCTGCCTTGAATCACTCTTCAGCGCCTCTGCAATCAACAAAAGAATAACAGCCGCAATACTCTCAGAGGAATTGTACCTTTAACACATAGGTGTGACAGTCCTGTAGCTACGAGTTTTGCAGATGTGCCTTTCCCTTATCCACAGGCTGTGCACTGTTGACACAAGCAAATTTAAACGCCCGTTGAATCCCACACACTGTGTCGCTATCCTGCTGGTCTTACAGCATGGGCCAGGGATAGACCAAGTCTGTCATGTGTAGTACGATCTACGAGTACAAGGCAATCGAGTGTGAAACGTCACACTTGCCCCCACTGGATTGCGCACAACCCCACCCATCAGAATGCCTAAACTGTCATGCATTGCACACAACAGCAAAGCAGGCATCAGTTCAAACAATTCTGTCACTTCACAAATAGAAAGTTGGCAGAGGGTGGGCGGACAGCGGTTTGTGATACTGCAAACCTGAGCAGCATTTCCATGCAAACACACAGTCACTTGAACAAAAAAAAGAAGGAAAAAGGTGGCGCTCGGAAGGCCGAATCGAACGGCTGTGGCGTTAACCACCTACAGGTTTGAAGCCTGCACCCCACACCAGTGAAGCTCATCCGAGCAATCCCATAGTGGCCCTGCTGGGTTTATATACCCCAGTCATTACAGCTCAGGGTCAACAGTGGCAAAAACAATACTGGCAACACAAAGTTGTTTGGCATCACCACTTCAAAATAATGTCAAGGTACAATGCTCAGGATGAAACTAAATAGCAAGTCAGATTGGACTTGAGCGGAAACTAAGCAACCATGGCAACAGCGCGGACCGCCATAGCAACCGTACACAACCTACGGTTGCCAGGGAGATTATCCATTACAGCATGCAACGAGATCATGGAAGGACCTTGGTCTGGATTAGCTCACACCGGACCTGCTCGGCCTCTAAGGCTCAAATTAACGATGATATGTATAGGATATTGACCAAGACGAGGTCTATATGGGAAATATAGGCCGAGTAAAAGACCGAGGTCCGCCGAGGTCTTTTACGAGGCCTATATTTCCCATATAGACCGAAGTCAAGGTCAATATCCTATTTATCACGATTCCTTTGCCATAACCCCAAAATTTGAACCTTTAGGAGCTATTTTAACCTTTTTAGTATAGCATTTGTACTATAGTGTACATAGGATGTTGCCTATTTTGGGTACAAGACTGTAAGAACAACAGAGTTCAGCATCTGCAGCACAGTGGCTGGGTGGTATTAGGGGTTGCTTGAGATTCATACTGTTGTGAGTTCAAATCCTGCTTGTTCTCTTCCTTTGTCTTCTTTCTTTCAATTTTTCTTTTTGAAGTGGAGAGAAAAATTCTAAGTCCCTCCAAAGTCAAAAGATTACAATGCCTAAGTGGTCGATACAAGCGGTCGATATAAGCGGTCGATATTGCGGCGATATGGGTAATATAGGACCAGTCAAGGATCACGAGAATTAGTGGAGGTCGATATAGAAGAGTGATAAAATATTTTATAATATTAACTGGTTTGAGGGAAAGAGACAAACGGGAAAAGTTAATATTATATCATCGTTAATTTGATCATCGGACTCGGAGTATAGGCCGCACCCCCCCCCCCTTTTTCGGGTGAATTTTGAGTGCTCAAAGTGTGGCTTATACTCCGGAAAATACGGTAGATGTACTATTGTAGTCTCTTTCCGCATGACAGGTTCCACAACGAGCTTACCGACTGGTGCGACAAGTTTCATCCATGGCAGGACAAGGAGCTCACAAAACTTGATGCTTGGCGCAAGGGCGGCATGGTAGTACTTCTCTTTGTAACGTTGCACGAAGCAATCAATCTACAATGGCAACAGGCAATACAGAAATGGGTCAGCGATGGCCTCTGATATTGTCAGTGATGATGGCCTCTGATACTGTCAGAGCTGTAGTGCACAGAAGCTGCAAATACTAGCACTACAAGTCATTCAGCATTCTGACATGCATGCATAGTCTACTGTGCAGGCTGGCTAACCTTGCTTGCTATGACCTCATCAATGCAGTCACCAATCACAATCGGTAGCCATGCCAGTTCAGACAGGTGCTTGGTGAGTTTGTCCAGAGTGCCCATGAACTGCTGTGCTTCGTCTTCAGCCATGACTTCTTCTGCAGCAAGGCAGGACACAACGTCACACACAGAAAGCACCGTCAACATCGTTACAACAAGAAGAAGGGAAGTTCCCACAAGCAAATGTTGAGCTACATGTACAGTATTGTGTAGTTTCAGGTGTACATCTACCGCGATAACATACAAGTGAGACCTAGCAGGGAATATGTAGAGAATGGAGACACTGTGCAGTGTAGAGCTCAACACATCACCATCCAACCATCCCGCCAAAAGCACACCTTCTCAGGTGAAGATATGGTAAACATAGCACTGCACACCAGAATCACGCACGTTTTAGTGCAGAGTGTGATCTTCATTCGGTGTACACTGAAAGTCCATACAGTCACAGAGAAGGTGCGGAGGACAAACAACAACAACAACAACAACAGCATGCTACCCACACCATACATGCACAGTGACACACTACAGGGTTCTAGCCAGGTCAAAATACTGTAAAAGCCATATATATAACGAAGTGCTAACTGTAACGAGTTAACGAGGAGAAATTGTTATACAGAAATCGATACATATTCTGTCCTATTGAGCGTTGAGAATGAGTGAGAATCGTTACCTTTGGTACACGTAAACTAGTCAATTTTGGGAAATCGTTATATACGCGCCTCGTTAAAATAATGGCTTTTACAGTAGTGGGGGGGGGGGGGGCAGGGGCAGGGAATAATGGCTTTTACAGTAGTGGGGGGGGGGGCAGGGGCAGGGGCAGGGGCAGGGAAAACAGTTACCCCGTAACCCATTTTTCCATTTTCAAAGTAACTGTCTTGCAATGCGAAATGCAACGTACGGGGCGAACACCTGACTTCATCCCAAACAAATGTGCCTTTATGAACCCTCTAGTACTGACTATCGACTGCATTTTCGTTGAATGGCATGAAAAAACACAAAATCAGAAAATGAGTAGGGGGGGCACTTTTTCACAGGGGGCGAGCAAACAGAGTAGGTGGGGGGGGGGCGGCGCAGCCCCCCCCCCCCTCCTGTCCGGATATTTTTTGTGGAAAACGGATGTGTGCGGTTTATGTACTCCAAACACACAAAGACGCTCCCCCCCCCCCCCCGCACACACACACACATGTAAAATAAATCTCATACCTTCATCTTCCTCGTCGTCCTCATCATCGTCCTCCTCATCATCATCACTAGTCACCATTAGCTCTTCCTTAGCGATAGGATGTAGTGCCCTATACGCACTCAGTGTCAAGCTGTAAAACTGCTTGGCCTTCTCGCCAAACGCCGGTGAGCCATGATCCACAAAGAGTGAGGCCACAAGCTCAAACGACTGCTTCCAGATAGCGCTGAATATCACAGACAACAACACACCCAGTGATACGTAGTGGCTTGGCCAGTGTCGCAAACATAATAAACGTAGAACATTTTTGTTTTGAACTCGGATAATGAGGTCGCTGAATGTCTCAGTAGCCTGTCAGTTTTGTGCCATGTTATCGCACGCACCGACCGCTTATTATCTTGTTACATTCGCGGATGGTTGCTTCATAACTCGTTTCCATGCGTTTTCTTCTTCTAGTTTACGTTTTTTTGAAGTGTTACTTATTTCTATCACCGCACAAATGCAATGCTCTTTATCACATCCATCCACAAGGTTATACTTGAAATTTTACAAAGACCTCTACTTCAGTACTTAGGTGCAGCCATAGCTGTACTTGCACCTGTCCATGCTGCATGCATACTTCTAAAACCCTGAAAATGTCGTTCTGGTAAACATAGCACTTTATTTCCTCCTGACCACCACCATCACCACCAACCCATTACGTCGGTTATCAACAACCCTGCATTGTCTGCATCCTCCACTGGCTCTACCTCTGACCTCTATGAACCCACGCAAGCCCTGTGACTATCACCAGTTTGCCCGTCAAGCCCTCATCCAGCCAGACCTTGCTGGAGCCTGAAACACCCGAGCAGGCCAAACAGAGTATTGCTATGCACGCAAACCGACGACTGTACTCTCCAAAGACAGGTTCAAGGTGAGAGAAGAAGCTTAGCAAGCCTGCCTTGTCAAGATGGCATCCAACTAGACCGCTTCAGGGGATCTTTTAAAGAATTGGAAGCCCTGCACAAGGTATTTGAGTGCATCATGTACTGTAGGTCTATTCATTAAACTGACCGATATCAATCTGCGGCAATCATACACATTGATGTTGATGCACGACAATGATCATGATGACAGCATACTGCTAGTAAGTGAGCTAGGAATGTGTACACAAACACATTGCTAGCCAAGCCACTCACCTGCCCCTGTCCGGGCACAGCACAGTCACTCCCTCCACTAGCGCATGCATAACGGAGAGGTGATGGCGAACGCCAGCCACCGCCTCCACGAACCAAGCCATGCCCTAGACATCGGACACGGCAAAGAGAATTGAAAACTCAATCAACGATATCCCGGTGTGAGCCTACTATATTCGGGATCCACCCGCAGTGACACAATGACTAGGTATGGCAGACATTGGCAGGGGATCAAGCTATTGGTGTTGGATAGATGATAACAAATTAGAAACACCAATGTCACCAACTACATTAGCATCTTGACTGGTCCAAACGTAGCAAGAAGGAGCGACGGGTGTGTGTGGTTTGGGCAAAAAGCTCGACATGGTGGCGGTTAAACTATTTACTGATTGGCTGGAAACTCTGGCGCAATATCTCAAATGTGCACATACATATGATAACAGAACAAAACTAAATATCTTGCTCTGTTCGTTGTGTACGTGTGTACATGCACATGGCTGTGTGTGTGTGTGTCTGTGTGTATGTGCTTGATCTGTCTCATGCAGATCTTGTCCGCTATCGTTGCTATAAGAGAAAATCTGTGGGTGCACATCCAGTGCATTTGCAGATTTGCGTGCTTCTCTTGCGACGGGTGTATACATGGTACATGGTATGTGTGTGTATGCGTGTGTGTATGTGCGTGCGTGCATGTGTGTGTGTGCGTGCATGCGTGTGTGTGCGTGTGTGTGTGTGTGTGTGCACTTACTGAGGTGTGGTGAGCCCATAAGTGGGATCATTTCAAGTCCACCCTACAGTCCATTTCAAAACTATAGACGCGTGAACTCATACGTACGAGCCGTACGTACTGTAGCGCACGACAGCCGTGAGTTTTGCATGAGTGTTTTCTGGTTTTCAGATGTGTTTTTCAGGTTTTTCTTCGTCGCCGCGGGAAATACAAAAGATGCAAAACATATTAACACGCAAAGTCGCAAATGAAAAGGTGTGAGGAAAGTCTCAAAAGAAATGAAAGTCTCAAATAAATCTTCTTCTTGTTTGCATTTTCTGAGTGCCTGACTGTAATGGCTTCCAAGGCCCGTAAGAATCTCAGTGATGCCAAGAAAGATATGATAAGTCGTGTTCATTGTTTCTTCGAACAAGAGCTGGATTTTGATTGACGCTTGAGTATCCGAAATCCTCGTCGTCGAACTCACCTTGCAACTGGCGTGAGTGAAACCACTGTCACTCGTTGTGTCAGGCGAAGGGAACAGGGAGGCTCAAATCAAATCAAAAAGAGAAAATATAATTATCAGAGAGGTTTTGCATTCCGAATTTCGGAATGATTTTCGACTATGCTTTTCCGAAAAAAGCGCGTGCCGAAAAACGGCATTTTCAGTGTTTTGCATTCCGAAAATCTGATTCGACTTCATTTCCAAGGGTTGCCATGCAAAACAAAATGGAGAGCGTCGAAGGGGTTGAGCAGGATCAAATCCATGTGCAGGTCAAACTGAATTTGGGTGCGGTTCGAAGACGAGGACGGACTGATGGTGGACCAAGTGATCCAACAGCTGAAGACGAGGTTGGCGATCTACTGTCTTGTACTGTCAGTAGGCTCCATGGCAAAGGAAGATAGAGTGTGATGGAGTGTGGGAAGATTAGTCAACATGGCGAGATCAGCGAGAGCAGCAAAAACCAGCAAAAATCAAAACTACATACGTGGAAAATTTTCAAATAATCGAGAGCAGCAGAAAGCAAAAATACAAACATGAAAAATTCATTTTTTTGTATTCAAATATGCACTCCCAAACATGAAGGAGCCGAAAATCCATTTTCGGAAAACCATGCACTTTCGCCACCACACTTCCGAAAGTTCGACTACTTTTTCGACTGCTGCCGCCACATTCCGAAAATAATTCCGAAATTCGGAATGCAAAACCTCTCTATCATCTCTACTGTATTTCACCCAACAAGATCCAAAACATGCAGAAAGAAGAGAAAAAAAGGCAGGAGACGTGATGGGATTCGAATGCCCCGCACTTGTACTGGAAATCACGGATCGAAACCACGAGGCTACCAGGACCCGTACAAAAATGCACCCGCGATATGGTCTGGGCGCAGCAGCACTGTCTCAGCAGGAGCAAAAATCCAAAACAAACTGGTCAAAACCTTCAAAACAGAAATTACATGTAAAACAGGAAAACCTGGCCTAAAAATAAACTTCAATTGTAGCGAAAACAAAGTATATAGCCAGAATTGTGAAGCGACGCAGAGACGGAATCTGGAGAAAAAACTAAAAATATTTAAATAAATCCCATCGAATTTTGCAAAACACTACGCGTCTATAGTTTTGAAATGGACTGTAGTTTGGGGATTTCAGGGGGTGTCGGCCGCTGGGTGGTTCAATGGCCAATTGAGTGATCTTTCCAAGATTCCTTTTGAGTCTCTCTCCCCTCTCCCGGGGAGACCCACGTGTAGAGTAGAGTACAAGTGTGTGCGTGTGTGTGTGTGTGTGTGTGTGTGTGTGTGTGTGTGTGTGTGTGTGCATGCGTGCGTGTGTGTGCGTGCATGCGTGTGTGTGCATGCATGCGTGTGTGTGCGCGCGTGTGTGTGTGTGTGTGTGTGTGTGTGTGTGTGTGTGTGTGTGTGTGTGTGTGTGTAGTGTAGTGTGTATGGTTGGTGCACTGTAACACTGGCTGTGCAGGTGCAGACAGACTGCACTCACCTGTGACTGGTCGTCCTGCACCATACACTGGTTAAAGTGCGGCAGTAGCTCTTCCATGATGTGATCAGACAGGATTGCTGCAGGAACGGCAGCACAAACACGGACAGACCCAAAAATCAAAATCACCAGGCGCATTGACAAGGGCACAGAACCACGTGCATGCAAAAATGAGCAGCTCGATATTCCTGCTCTTCACCGGATATTGCGGCGGATAAGTAAAGCAGGATCTATACTGTGCTCGCTATGTACAGTCTTGCTCAATGAAATCCAGTCGCGTCACTCAAGTGTGCGCTGTGCACCATTTCGCAAGCCCAGTGTTCGCAGGTCTAGGGCTGCGCAACGCCCGGCGCTTACTTGAGTGACTCGACTGGATTTCCGACAATGAGCAGCACTGTACATGGGAAATGTTTCGCAATGAGTATGGGGAAAGTCGTGCAACGGGGTAAATATGTTCAGCTCGAGTCAACTGTTTCGCTATGATAGGAGTTGTGACGCGTTTCCCATACGCAAAACGACATACCAAAACTGTCACAGGGCACATCAGATGAGCCCAGTCAGAATAAACTTTCCGCATACGTAGGAACGACATTGCGCTCACGGATCAAGGTGCAGATGCAGCTTCCAACGCCCTGGGAGATGAGTACCGTAGTTCCGCGCATATAAGCCCACGGGCCCATATCCGGATATAGCCCACCTCCTTTTATAGGCCCATGGGCTAATAAACAGACCCAAACACCGTTACGGACCCGTTTGTCAAGTGTATTTTTCACAATACCGGTACAGAGCTGTTCTTGTTGATGAGCCAGAAAACAAGAAAGTGGAGGGTTAAAAAAGGAAGGAAATTGAAAAAGACAAAACAAGTGCTGAATTTTCAGCAGTGCAGTATACGGTGGGCGGACAACCGCGCACGGACTTGTACTTTTTCGCGATCCATCTGCCTTCAGAATTCGAATATAGGCCCAGGGCTAAAAAACGAACCATTATTACTGATTTTTTCCCCCGGAAAATGCATTATTTCGTATATTAGCCCATGGGCTTATATGCGTGGAACTACGGTAGATCATTTTGTGGTGGGTCTGGATGATGTATAAATCTGACTTCTGGGGGCTGGATGCCTTTGTCGTGCATTTAAAATGTACAAAAGGCATGCTGCCTAGGTATATGTTGCTTACTCCTACACTGGTACATCATGCATGTTGCAAACCAGATGCATAGGCGCTAGGCATGGAATGGACAGCCAGTGAACACACCAATCGATGCGGCTCCCAGTGTAGGCCGCTCTCCTGTGTAGGGGAGTGTGTAAACACACGTCCCGGCATGAAGACATGTGTGTGTGTGTGTGTGTGTGTGTGTGTGTGTGTGTGTGTGTGTGTGTGTGTGTGTGTGTGTGTGTGTGTGTGTGTGTGTGTGTGTGTGTGTGTGTGTGTGTGTGTGTGTGGTGTGTGTGTGGTGTGTGTGTGGTGTGTGGTGTGTGTGTGTGTGTGTGTGTGTGTGTGTGTGTGTGTGTGTGTGTGTGCGCAGAAAGACATACCTGAGAGGCAAGCTGACAGCAAAGCATCAGCATTGTTCTCATGTACAACATTGACATGTCGCTGCAGCACACTGCCCGAGATCACATGACTGCTGAGCGCTGTAATGATACATGCACATACACGCCCACACACGTGCACACACACACACACACACACACACACACACTTGCACACAAACTCGTAGGCAAGCAATAACACACATACACAAGAAATCAAACATTCACGTTCGAATCACCCTATAAAATCAGCCGAATGTCGAATGTGTGTGTGTGCATGTATGTGCATGTATGTGCATGTGTGTGTGCGTGTGTGTGGCATGTGTGTGCAAGTACCCGAGTTATTGTACGTGCGTAAGCACTGCTAAGCACATGGCACAGGACCCGCAAGTCCACAAAGTATCAACTAGAGTTCCTTTTATTGTATTAACTTTTCTTATGTGTATCTAGACTCTCTTCCGTGCCGGCGTATTGCCGAACATTGGGAGTGAATGCCATGTTATGTATTGATAACCGTGCTAACATTTAGAGCCTCGAGCGTTACAATTTTGGCAAATTCATACTACTTTTCCAATTTCAACGAAGCGGCTCACCGTTCTCAGTGTCAGTTTTCAGAACTTTAGTACAGAGCTCAGACACGAAACTGAGTGCAGTAGCCAGCTGCTGGTGATTTGCCGTCATGGCGTACAGTTCGTACACGTTTCGCCGAAAATGTTCACTGGACAGATACTATGAGATCAAATCAAATTCTCAACTTTGATGTTGTCGTCCAAAGAAACTAGTCTTTCCAAGCCACCACCCTAACATCTCTACATTACATTCATTCGTCTCGCGTACTTGAAGGCACACTATTACTGGGGCAAACTGAAAGAAAAGGACGAAGACCAGAAACGCCGAAGCTGGTATGTATCAAACACATGCTCATAAAATCACGCTAGCTCTAGCTCTGTTCTCAGATCACGTTCTGCATTTTTTCGAATGTACATGTATGGCACGCAAAAAAATCAAAATTTGGCGCCATTCATGCGAAGGGAAATCCCCGCCTTGTAAATGTAAGCATCCAGGGTTGCTGAAATACACACTGCTGGCAGTGCTGCTGTACCAGATGAGCTGGAGGGAGTTCTACAGTACAGACTACAGTAGTACACTGTACTACAAAAGTGTAGTAGGACCAATACTGTATGGGTAGATGTAGCACCACCAAACTGTAAAAGCAGAAATTGTCGGTGGTGTTTTATTTTCGGTAACTTCGGTGCCGACAATTTTTACCGATAATAAAACGCACCGAAAATTTCGGTACAACCGATACTGTATGCATGTAGTACCAAGAGTACATACTCTTGGTAGTACTAGTACACCTACCTGGAGAACGGGTTTTACCGAAAATTTCCCTCTACCGAACTGCCGATTTTGGCGAATACCGAAAATATTACATCACCGAAAATTTCTGCTTTTACAGTACCAGTCCCGTAAACCTGCAAGTGCATGCAAGTGAGTCGTAAAATACCGGTATTTTACGACTCCCTGTTGGTGCCCCTCACATGGAATTCTGGAGAAAAACAAGAGATGGCCCTGCACAGACCTGCGGGCCAATACTGAAGCACTAGTGCCGTAAACGTGCATGCAGTGCTCGGTGCCCCTCGGAGAAAAAACGAGAGATGGCCCTGCACGGACTGCGGGCTACAGCAGAACTGGTGACATAGCTCAGTGCACAGAAGCTCCAATCAATTTCACAATAGTCCGTCTCCAGAAATATATTATGAAAATAACCTATCCAGAAACGTGTGTGGCGTGTACGTGAAATGAAATTGTCACAATTATTAACTTTGCAATTCCAAAAAACATGATACAGGAGCTCTGAAGAACTGCAAACAAACAAAACAGCAACAGCACACAAAAAGAAACAGAGAAGACATTCTACCATCTCATGGGTCATTGGTCTGCCTTTGTAGTGTGAATGTACAAGCAAATAGACAACGAAGACACCTTGCCAACATAAATATAATTCAATTAGGGACGCTGGTGATCGGGTAGCAGAAAGAGAAACAAATATCCAGGAGACAACTGTGTAAGATGCAGGCATTTCAGCACATGCAGAAAAACAAGGCATTCACAAGCAGAATAACATGAGAACAAAAGAGTACGAACTTAGCTATTGAATAGTCATGTACGGGGGAAAAAGAATAATAGAAGACCAACAAGCCCACATCGCCAGTGGAGAGAGGCAATAAAATCAAACGTCACCTCACCCCACGCTGCAATCACAAATGAACAAGACGCGGGGGAATATAAATACACGCAGGGTGCAGACGGAAACAAACTACATCAGTCAATGTGTTGAGTGCGCCGCAACAGCATGGACACACCACGCATTCTCGCTTGCTTCGGGCACACTAAAAATGCAGCATGTACTCGTGATCGTGCGGGTGAGGTGATCAAGAAAATATAAATATACAAGCTGCCTGCCGCCTTCATACATTGACGAAGCGCGAGCAAAATGGTAGCCAGTGCAGGCACACTCAACCAACAGCAACATGAAGCCAGCTACAGCACAGGAAACATGCGACTGCTTCAGAAGGCACATGCCAGAGTACTGGCCAAGCAACCTCATTAGAAACTGGCTCTAGGTGGCTAAAAACAGAAAAAACACTAATGCCACAATTGGTTGTTCATGGTCTGACCGGGCTGTGCAGCTGGTTGTTGTTGCATAGGCATTTGCTGACCAGCAGCTGGCCAGCCAGCCACCTGACCGTTCTGGCCACCACCCATGCGCAGACGGGTCATCTGCTCCTGCACCTGGTTCACCTGGATAGGAAAAGAACGTCACAGGTGGAAAGAACAGCCAATAAATGTTATAAGCACATTGCTGACACCATCTACAACACCTGTTTGGTTCACAATGAGTGTGTGTGTGTTCGTTGCCCCCCCCCCCCCCCCCCCCCCCGGGACCCACGTGGCAGTGGCTCGACGGGTGTGTGTGTGCGCGCATCACAAATACCTTGCATATCTCACACTCACTGACAAAGAAGACATGAAAAGGGAGACTTCAATGCCCCCCCCACCTCCGGGGTATTATTATGATTCCAACATTCCGGTACCTTTCCACTGCGATTCAACTCGGGGCTTCTCACACCAACACAGCTATCTAGCCTCTATTAAGGAGAAAGATAAACAGCCTCTGTTTGGAATGGCGGACATCAAATCAATGTGAGCCAGAGCACGCTAAAATATGACCACAGACCAAAAATTCGATTTTCGGTTTTTTGTTCAAAAATGATCAAACACACATAATGTTCGCTGTCTGAAAGTTTTGGATTGATCTGACATGTCTAAGGGTGCGTTCTTAAATTCTCTAGCTTCTAGGAGAAGAAGAAAAGAGAAGTCGAAGAAACTTGGATTCTTCAAGAACGGGTCTCGAAGAATTCAGAGATATTTTGCAGGTGTCAAGCAGAATGAAGCACCAAAGGGGCCGCGATCTTGAGTGCCACGAATATAGTATGCGCTGTGCGTATGCGAAAAGGGAAATGCGTACACTCATGATAAACACGTGGCTTTTAGCCTAGTTCGCATGCGCGGATCCCAAACCGCGGGAATCTCCAAGTTTCAACCACCTCTGAAGCTTGGAGAGCTTTGGAGAGCCTCCTAAAATTCGGAGAGGATATAAGAACAGCTCTCGAACTTTTCGGAGAGTCTCCAACTTTTCCGAGAGGATTTAAGAACGCGCCCTAAGTGTTGCTACAATGGTATTATAAGCAGCACTGTTGAAATGGTGAAATTCTATGTACAGCAATGGGATTGTCATTTTTGCACACAGTTGATATGTCCCTTGGTTCATCCTTTCCGGGCCAGTTCCTCTGTCCAGGGTCTTATACTAGCATGAGCTGACAGGTACTCGGCCACATCCAACATTTCTATAGGCAGCTGAGCTGGGTGTGCGAGATACCTCCTGTTTGGAGTACCACTGGAGAACCACCAGCGAAAACACGGTCAACATCTGTAGATGGCCGAAGAAGTTGGCACTCCACGTCCTCTCCATCACACTCCACCTGTACTTTCAGATATACAGTATACACTGCTGCACACAGTCTTCCTCAACATACTCCATGTCGCACTCATATTCCCCACACCAAAGCCCATCTGCACACAGTTTTCTCCGCTCGCCAGAGAGTACTGCGCTGCCCACTGCTCATGCTAGCGATATTCCGCATAAGGGTGCTCAAATTATCGACTTGAGCAAGTTGAGGGAGCAGCAGAGTCCATTGATTGTTTTTGCACTTGCAACCAATACTGGCATTGTCCCGGATATGTGCAGCGATGTCCATTCTGGCCAAATCATCGGCCGAATCACCTCCCAAGTCAGTGTCGATGCCAATCGCTTGCCAGGTTGTCATCAGAGTAGAATTCCTCGTCACTGCAGATCGTGGGACTACCACCATCAATTTTTTTTACGCTCGATGAAAGTGGCGCCCTCAAATGACTCGTCGCTGTAGCCATCATCGTCTTCCTTCTGTTTCCGACCCGAATCCTCAAAATATTTTATCATGCGCATGGAGTGCGAGGATGTCGTCTTCTTCCGCTCCGCAGTACATTACTACTACTAGGCTGTTCCGTCGATACATCGATGACGATCAGTTTTAGGCGACTCAGCGCAACATGGAATACACACTCAAACAAATAATCTTACTTGCAACAAAGAAATGCATCCGGAACAGTCCAGTCGACCGAGGAGAACAACAACAGCGACTCGCGTTGCACTGCACTTCGTATTTTTTGCCACGGAATTCAAATCGCGATTTTCTCGACTTTTTCAAAAAAAGCTGTGGTCATGTTTTAGAGCGCTCTGGCTCATGTATGGTAGGCACCACAGAGCCTAATCCCAATTCATGCAATAACGCCTGTAGAAACAGGGATGTCCCGGTTATCCCGAAGCGCCCATTACACGAGACACGGAGAGCATTGTTCCCTACCTGCAATGCCTGGTGTTGCATGGCAAGCTGCTGTTGTTGGTACGCCAGCTGCTGCTGCATCGCCGCCTGTTGCTGCATCTGCTGCTGCATCATCACCTGCTGCTGATACGCCATTTGACCAGCAGACATGCCAGGAGCATATCCGGCTTGCATCTGCTGCTGCTGCGCCTGTCCCTGGCCATAGAGAGACATGATAGAGTCTTTTCCAGCAGGTTGTGGCTGAGCCTGCTGAGGCTGTGCTGCGAACTGCAATGAACACACCAAGACAAGAAACATTAGGAATCGCGCACACCAATCCAAGCTACTCGTAGTAGCTTGCCACAGCACACACTGTTGTAGCCGTGAGCCATGTAGACAAAATACAAGACAAATGACCTAACCGGCAACATGCATACAATCCACTTGACTCGTGTGACATTAAAACATGGATGTATGTACATGAGAGAAAGAGAAAGAGAGAGAGAGAGAGATGTGTGTGTGCGTAACCAAGAGCAGTACTTCCCGCCACAGGACCTAGCAAAAGCAAATAAAAATGGCAGTGACATAAAGGTCCACGTGGACACTTTGACCTGACTGGGGCCATGGCTTAGAGATGGGGTGGATGGGCGAGTCTCGAGTGTAGGTCGTACAACACAAACACACACACACACATCGTACACACGCTTCGTGTCGAGTGGCCAATCCATACTCATTTCACCTCCAAGCAGCAGCAGCAGCAGCAGCGGGCTCCACCCAACAGCGGACGGACGCATGGTGTACGCACACAGCCCTACTTCAAAGAAGCAGTACACTGCAGTCCACTGCACCATTTAATACTGGACTACTGTAAGACCAGATATTTTAACGTCAATTAAAGTTAACGATCTCCTGATATTTGTGGGTTAGCGAGGTGAAATTCTAACGAATTTTGTCTCAAAAACGGCAAATGACTGTACATGTATGTATCATTTTGTACATAACGACATCAAACGTTAACGAATTGTTTAAATTCGTTATAATTATCGTCATAATTAAATGCTCATTAACATTACTGGTCTTACAGTATCTCAGTCACACTGGGCCAATTCCCTACCTGTAAATCAAGGTTGGGCTGCTCTCATAGTATTTCAATGGGAATGGGAAATGACATGGCCACAGACCAATATATCAACACAACCAGAACTCACAGCATTGGCAGGTGCTCCAGCGAACAGATCAGTTTGTTGTTGTACTGGCTGCTGGGGCTGAGCTGATCCAAATAGGTCAGGGTTGGCTGGTGTTGACGAGGCACCCATGAAGGCACCCATAGCATCACCGGATGATGTGGACTG
Source organism: Sycon ciliatum (assembly GCF_964019385.1). Taxonomy (NCBI): domain Eukaryota; kingdom Metazoa; phylum Porifera; class Calcarea; order Leucosolenida; family Sycettidae; genus Sycon; species Sycon ciliatum. The sequence goes on from NC_088646.1 coordinate 5,711,603, forward strand.
GGCTGAGGACGTGGGCTTTGCAGCAACGGGTGCAGCGACAGGAATATCGGCGAGGAGATCAGGTGCTGCCGCCACAGGCTTGGCCGTTACGGGTGTGGCATGTGCGGAGGGAGAGCGAGATGCAGCATTGGACGACGGCCTCGGCACAGCAGCCACTGTGGTCTTCGTTGCCTTGGTTCCCTGGGTTGTCTAATCAAGCATACAAACACATACATGCACACACACAAACATCATTACACACACATCGAGCTTTGACATACAGACGTCGAAAAACTTACACAATGATAACAATTTTCACGGCAGCCACAAGTGGCACAAAGCTTCACCTGAGCAAAACCCTGAGAAATACTAAAGCTCCACACCACTACAGTGCTAGATACAAGCAGCTTTTCTGACGACGCTACTAAACTACAACCAGTAAAGTAGCACAGGCTACTTTGAAGTAGACGCTACAAAATGACAAACAGCCGGAAACACAAGTCTTGTTAGTTGTAGATGTCCACTGACAAGGAAATGCTGACAAAAACAAAATACACCAATCTCTCCTCTTCCTCCATGCGCTCTCACTGCCGACACATACTTCATTGAGTATTAAAGTAGCTAACAAAAATAATACAGTTGATGGCAATAAGTACCTTCTTCTTGGCTTCCCTGGTCTCCTTTCTTGGCTGCAGCCATGCACACAAATAAAACAAGCCATAGCAAAAACAACCCCGTTGGCGATGCAAATACAACAAGGTGTTACATTACAGTGGCCACCCGGTGCAAAGACGCACTACAGTTCTTGTGTAAAAAGTCAAAATAATGCAAACAGCCGACACGGTGTCCAAGTAACAAGAGAGAGAGAGAGAGAGAGAGAGAGAGAGAGAGAGAGAGAGAGAGAGAGAGAGAGAGAGAGAGAGAGAGAGAGAGAGAGAGAGAGAGAGAGAGGGAGAGAGAGAGAGACTACTGGAGAACATTGCATGAGTTCCTACTCCCGTCCACACAAAGACACCTGAGGCTGTTGAGCGAAGCTGACCCTGAGCAACTCACTTTCTCAGCCCGGGAGGAACTAGAAGAAGACGACGTGGCAGAGGCCTCGGGCTTCTTGTAGTATTGCTTGCGCTCATACTTGCTGCGGATGAATGCCTCAACACCGCTGCAAGCACAAAAACAATTGAAGAAGCATACCGGTATTGAAAGCAACCTACAAGCAGATTGCACTGACCAAGATGCAGAAAAATAATGAAACTGATCATGATTGCAAAAGCAAGACAAAAAAAGGAGGTGGCAAGGTAAATAATTAGATAAGGAAGAGAACAGGTTTACAAGTCATCCATTATTGCCCAACACTGACATAACCACAGTTGTCTTTGGGGCATACGCCCCAGCGGTGACGTTGGTCCGGTTATTATGTGAGGAAACGGGTGGCATTGACCCCAGATAATATGATGCTAGTATATTGCTTGCAGTGCATTGCATCACAATGTGCAGACGTGCGGCATGTCGTCCACACTTAATAGTACAGCTAAAGTAAGTGGATCTACCGTCTACCTCTATCAACCCAAAAGCCAACACATGCACTGCATCTTACCTGTCATCTGTGGGCCTGCGGAAGTTGTCTGGCAGGCTGTACTCGTACATAGCGTTCACACTGCCATTTCCCTTTTGACGGATGGTCTGGCAACACCGATTATCCCAGACACACACACACACACAGTGAGGGAGTTACTTGGTCCTAAAGGCCAAAACGAAAAATAAGCTTGTTTCGCCCCCCCCCCCCCCACACACACACACACACAATAAAAAGACTCAGTCGGGCGGAAAAAAAGCTTTTAGCCAAATTGTTGTTCTTACTATCATTGATCCTGACCTGAACCCCACAGTTATATGACGGACAAAAGCAATGCAGATATACATACTTGATGTATAATGTTCACATGGTATGGATCAATGTGACAATGGACCACTTGCCATTTGTACAGATCCACGAAATCCCGTAGAATCCCGTAGACCCGGAAGGGTGTTGAATGTGTGCTATGCATGTGCATTTGACCAATTTTCGCGTCATAATTCAATGACCAGCAATCGCTTTTCCAGCTTCTTCACTTTGGTTAGAACTAAAGAAGAGCTAGATCTTTGTCAGAAAAAGGTTTTCGTATGAAATGCCTTCAGGCCCCATTTCTGAGTGGAAATAGCAGAAAACACAATAGGGTCCTGCACATTCAACACCCTTCCGGGTTTACGGGATTCTACGGGATTTCGTGGATCTGTACAAATGGCAAGTGGTCCATTGACCGACTGTACCCGTACAAACTGTGTACTCCTGACAGCGCGGACGTCTACTAGATGTATGCACACTGTATGCATGCATGCATGGCACAAACAAGCAGTTTTACCAGCTATTTACAGGTAGATACCATGCATGCACCTATCGTGCACATATGCAGACTAACAGAAAAGTGAGAGAAATTGGGAAATATGCCCCGGTCGGCTGACCCGAAACAGTTATTTTTTGTTTGTGCCGAATGTGAGAGAACATGATGATCATGGTATAATAACTATGTGTAGTACGCTGCGGTATGCTTGGATCCCTGCGCACTGTGCGCAGACCAGCAGTTAAGGAGCCAGTACCGTCACAAACCGGTAAGCTGTCCGTTGGGCTGAGCTAGCCCCGATCATAATTATACTGTACATGCAGCCAAGATTCTACTCAGGTACTGGTAGTACACTGTATTCCACCCCTGGTTGATGATCGCCTGGATAAGAATCCTAATTTTCTTTCCCAGCCGAATACATGTACATGCTGAAGCGTACAGGTACGCGAGTGCAAGTTAGTACTTGGCATGCAACGCAAAATGCTGTTTGATGTCAGCTGCCAACCTCCCACCACCACACACACACACAGTGGCACCATACCATGTCCATACACTATCATCATAGCTCAATAACTATCACCATTGCATAATTATTATTATTTATTATTATTATTATTATTGGTGTGTAACAATCTGGTACCCATGGTCACTTTCAGGATACAAGTACCTGGATTATTACTGCATATTGATCGAACTACATGTAGGGTCAATCAAGTACTCGTACTCAACCTAGACACACAGGGCGGTACACCACAGGGCGATCAGCTAAACACTACAAATCGTGTCGTACACTAACCCTACTTTGAAATGAAGCCACAAGTCGAACGCTCGAGGGAAGCGTGCTCTCAACACTGCCCAGGACGCGTTTACGCTCAAAACAGAATACGTGGCGCAGGCGAAATGAAGACACTCGACACGTACTGAAACTACAACCACCGGGCATTATCCTCACCTCAATTTGGTCGGGGGTCCAGGTGTCCAAATTGACTGACTTCATTTTCGAGATATGGACTCCAAGATTTCGGTGAATTCCAGCACAACGAATGCAAACAAATACACCAAGATTCCATGATGCCCAGCGTGGACCTGAAAACCACACCAAAAACTTATATCAGGCCGGTCCATTGCGAATGCTCTGCCCACTCCATCACAACAAGCACCTTTAGATTTGCAATCTGCGCAATATCTGTTCGCATCGTCGTTGAGCATTTCAGCAAGAATGGCCTGATGACGCTCATTCTGCTTAGTTGATCTTTCCCGATCGGCTCTGGTCGCCATCTCCCTACACACAGCGACCTCAGCACTTCAATAGGTAGTAAATGCGAAAGAGCAGTCGAATATTACATGTAGTATCAAGGGAATAATTTCAGACAAAGCACTAAAAAATAGGCCACCAAGAACGGCTTCAAGTTCAAGCCCAAGACTCAAATACTGGCAACTCTTCTGTACGCCCGTCTGTACGGTCAACGATTTACGTATGTCTTGCGTTGATATGACAGTCGAATCGATCGTGCAGAAAAGCCAAGCGATCTTTCTGCCAAAAAAAAGTCAACCGACGATTTTTATATCGATCGATCGCTAGCGCTCCAACGCCGGAGCGTGAACGACTCAACGCGCGCATGCAACAGACTCACGTACACTGTCAGTACCGTGCACTGACTGTGCATGCAGTGCGCTGTCGCTACGGCACTAGCCACTACGGCACTAGTAGTAGTAGTAGTAGTAGTGGCTGCAGAGCTCGCGCTAGCGCTGTACTATACTACGAGCACGTCGACTCGGGTCGAGTATAGTAGCGTCCACAAAAAACGAGCGCTGCATGCACTGCATGCATGGCGCGGCGGGGGCCGGGATAAGTAAAAAAAAGTAGGCATGGCGCATAGCACATGCCCACATCACATAGCACATGCCCACATACATGACTAAGTAGCGCATTTGTTGGTTGTCAGCATGTAGCGCATTTCTATCTACTCAACCTGCGCGACAGAACTGTTTCGTGGCGCATTTCTTACCGATAATACTGTAGATCGTCATTGTACATGTAGGCGTAGATCTGTATAAATGTAGTGATGATCGTCCAGTCTACCACTGCATGCACTGAACTGAGCTACACGTACACATGTACCAGTACCAATTATGGTACTGGTACATGTGTTTATTTATTTATTACAACATCTCAAGACTCAGTGGAAACACCGCGGTACCGCGAGAGAGTGGGTGAAACTGAAAGCCAACCATGTACTGATGTAGATCTACCATTTATACCATCACCATGATCACGGAGTGCAGTGCATCACCAGATCACACGACCTAACGACTTACGTCTCCCGCCGCGTAGATCTGCTCGATAGTAGATCTACTCGTACACGTGGTCATCTTGCTGTACACTTGATGGCATGGTATGTCATGTACTGCTGGAATTCTCTCCCGGCCCAGCTGACATTCGCTCTTGCTCCTCGTTTTCACTATTCCGCAAATCTGTACGTGATCACATTGGGTGCCCTGTAAACATGGTAAAACATGGTAAAAAGGCCTACTTTTTCCTAGTATATTATTACAAGTAGTAGGCCTGAGCTGTTGATCATGTTGATTGCCCAAGATAATAATAATAACCCGTAGATCTACCCGCTACGCGCACGTAGATCTACGCCTGGGCACCGCTAAGTGCACGCGTGTGTGTGTACGGTATGCCATAGCCTATACTAGGCTCTAGCCTAGCCCTAGGCCGCTAGCCTAGGGTACCTGCCTACTACATTGTGTGTACCTGGCGGAGTAACCTGGTAACACGCAGCTGCTGCTAGCAGAACCCGTTTACTGTAGATCTACCATGCCCATGGTTTACGAGTCGTAGACCTACACTACACTAGTCTACAGTACCCACCCTCCCGATCCCTCCCACACCAACCTACAATAAGGTCCTTATGTAGGAGGCACGGGCGCTACTGAGGGGTAGGCCTCGGCAGGTAATGCTAGTATTGTAACTAACTAAATAATTCATGGTGCTCCGGAGGAAGCCTCTTTCCCTCGCCCCAGATCTGGCCATTGCATGCGGTGATGTAGATATTCCCCCTTCCCCAACTGCTCGCTATCTCGGTCTGATTATTGATGAGCACCTTACGTTTGAAGACCAGCTACCAGGTTGACCATGTTTGCACGTCTGTTTATAAGAAAATAGGAGCGTTCCGGCGATGCCGCCGCTCAGTAGATCATGCCACAAGACGCATCTTTTACGTATCCCTAATACAATCCACCATTGAGTATGCCAGTAATTCGTACATGTACATGTATATGCACTGTTTAACTGCATATCTGTATTCTCGCCTTGTTACACTAAGTCACACTGGTATGAAGAAGGTCTTCGGCCTTTCTAGGCGCACCCCAACTGCTTTCCTTTTGCAGCATGCTAAATTATACTCGCTGGAGTCTCGCCTCGACTTGCGACTTTTTGTCTTTGTGTTCCGATGTATCAACAAGCTGACAAGTCCCCTGCTTTCCTCTATGTTCACTCTACAATCAGCTGCTACTTGTACAGATAGGCGCACTAGAGGACAGTCCTTCTCGTCTATTTCTTTGCCTGCTGCTAAAACTAGATATGGCATGTTCTTTGTTTCTTTCCTTGGCGCTGATCGGTGGAATTCTCTGCCTATGTTGTGTCGCCAAGCTGATCAACCATCCGCTTTCATTTCGCTCTGCAAAGAGCACTTAGGGTTCCCTGTAAAAAGACGGCAACGTCTGTAGAGATTTCCCTAACAAAAATAAATACTACCACTACTACTACTGAATAATGCAATGAATATAACTAAATGCGCACTCATATCACAACCATGGGGACGAATAATGTATTCCAGAACGTTTTCTTGTCACAATTATCAATGGAATTCGTGACTGTTTCACTCCAAGTGTATAAATCCTATTGTAGTTTCATCATTCTCTTTAGTCACGAATTCCATTGATAATTGTGACGTTCTGGAATACATTATTCGTCCCCATGGTTGTGATATGAGTGCGCATTTAGTTATATTCATTGCATTATTAAGATTATTGCCGGTCTCCACGTCGCCTTTTTACTACTACTACTAACTGGCATTACGAGCATCGTTTTGAGAACTAGCAATGCTCCAGCATTGTAGATCTACCCGGATTTGGAGCCAAAACAAGCATTAGCGCCCAAAAGTGTCATTTTCTCACTTCATGAGTGTGCATGTGCATTACTGAATAAAACAGGAGCTCTACAATGTAACGTACACACTGTTTAAACGTTAGCCTGCGACTTCGCAACATGCGTCTCTTGTTGCGAATCTTAGTGGCAGCTGCTAGGTACTAGGGGATAGACGTACCACGTTGATGCCATCATGGGAAACGGAAAGAAACCTTGTCTTTCCTATTCACAGAGTCATGCAGTGCTGGCTTGCTTGCACCATGAGTACATCAAATGGAAATGTGTTGGAAGTCTCTGATTCTTCGGAGGAAGAGAGTGAGGAAGATGAGTACGAGACAGAGGAGGATAATAAGGAAGACGAGAACGAGGCAGAGGTGGAGGATGAGCCCGGTGAGGCATGCGCACGACTGCCCAAAGCCAAAGGAGCAAGCATATCGAGGGCTAGATCCTTTACTCGCTCAGGTCAACCATTGGGTAAAAGAACGAGAATTCGCCAAGGAAAATCAACCCAGGCACCTCGAGTTCACCCTAATAAACGAATCCAAGAATTTCCGAATGCCTGAGTATCTGTGTATCTCTGCTGGAAAACTCTTCTGCGAAGTTTGTCACGCTATCGTCCAACCGAAAAAGAGCGTAGTTAAAACCCACATCCTGTCCATGAACCATCAGCTGTCAAAGGAACGGAGGGCAAAAGCGAAAGCACACCAAGCAACACTCACAAAATCCTGTAGAGTGTACGAGGAGAAGAATGCACAGCAGCTCGTGGGTACCGGTTTGACGAAGGCAGTGGGCGACAACGCAATACCGGTAGTCAGAGCTAATGTGGTGGAATCATTCCTTAAAGCTGGCATTCCCTTGACGAAGATTGATTACATCCGGCCAGTGCTGGAGCACAACAACGCCAAGCTGACGTACAGCTCGCACATGGCACAGCTCATCCCATTTCTGACTGATGTGGAGCTGGATAGACTGAAGGAGGAAATCAAGCGTGCAGAATACATTGCTGTGATATTTGATGGAACAACCCACCTTGGAGAGGCACTTGCTATCATCATCCGGTTCCTGGACAGTTCATGGTCCAACCAGCAACGCTTGGTACGGCTGCACGTCCTTGCTAAGAGCCTGAAGGGAACAGAGTTGGCAAGAGAGCTCATAACCTGCCTCAGCACCTTCTTCCAAGTTCCACATGACAAGCCAGTTGCCTTTGTACGTGATGGCGCGGCCGTGAACACCGTTGCAGTGCGGCAGGTGAGGGATCTTGTATACCCGCGCTCCATTGACATTGTGTGTGCATCACACGGCCTCATAATCTACTTTCAAAGTACTAGGTACTTCCAATAGCAGTATTCCGTGCAGTGTGACTTACATTATGACACAATGCCATAGGAGTGGTTCACATTGCCTTTTCAACTAGCATTCTGACGAGCATTATAATTATGACCGAATAACTAGCAATGCTAAAAGCATTTTGAGCTGAAATAACTAGCATTACCCGCCGAGGCCTACTGAGGGGTTAGTGTTCTGTTCCTATCCAACGTACATCTACACCGACATGTATCTATTAATATTATGTTATCGCATGATTGTTTAGTAACTGGTGGTGTTAGTGGACATTATAGTGTAACTAATTACTTGTAGTTCCTTGGTCCTTTTTACTTTTAAGTTTTTATAAATAATCATGCCTTGGCTCTCCATCTGGCCGAGTACATACATACATTGTACATACTTCAGTACATACATACATACATACATACATACATAATACATGTACATGAGACAGGCTTCTAATACAAGACCGGTATTTCTATGTATGTCAACACTAAAACCAGGCTTACATGTATGTGCCGACAATGTATCTTGAAAATGTACAGGTACATGTATGTGTACAATGTATCTTGAAAATCAGGCTTCTATTCAAGACGGACTTATCTCTTAATTTGCTAAATCCTATATATAGGATATTGGTCATATTTTTCAACTCAAAATGGGTGTGGCATGAGCATAGGGAAACGCATGTGACCAATTCTTCCGCGTTAGGTCTTAGTCGATATGGAGAGATGAATAAGATATTTTTTTCAAATTATAACATCTAAGGCTCATCTCCTTGCGCAATATTTCTAAGGCCTGTGCCCTATTTTTCGAATCCTATATATAGGATTTGAGATTTTACTGGACCTTGTTTTATCTTTAAAATTGGTAGTTTCACGACGGCATGTGCGATATGTCGTCATGAAACCACCCCGTGCCACACCTGTAATGTTCTTTTGCAATTCACTGCTTCAGTGCTTCCCATGACACCAGCTGAACAATGCTGCTCAAAATTCCAATCCTTGCTCAAAATGGGTATTCATGATGTCCTATGAATCTAAAAAGTAAACATTCATGCCTCAAACATATTTACAGCTTCTAATAAAACCATTATGCTCTTGTTATGGGTCATGAATGACCCACGATGACCAATAACAACGGCATAAAGGTCACGCATTTTCAAATCCTATATATAGGACTTTTGCCCAGCAAATTAAGAGATAGGCCACATACTACAGGTAGACTCCCTTTAATTCGAACCTCAAATTGCCAGGCCCTAACTTCGAATTATCCGGAACTTCTAATTATCCAAATGCAGCCCCGTACCGTGCACTGATATGTATGTCAAAATGCTTGAAATCACGTGCTGAATATTTTTTTTGCACATTTTATTTGCATCAACGAAACATACATTGTAGGTGTTCGTACCGGTCATGTACAAGGCGGATCATCTAAACACTGGATCGACACAAAATCATTCTGACATTATCTTCCTCTTCTAGTGAAGAAGTTGTCAGTCACTGCAGCTTTCCTGAAACGATTTCAACGGAAAAGAACTGCGCTGCCTAATCCGCGTCATGAAAGGCGGACAGCAGCACGTCGTTCTGAAGAACGGAAGTGGAGCATAGGCATAGACAATATTTACGACAATAGTGTTGTTGTGCGCCAACATCTCCACGCACGAGCTGGCGCGGCAAGAAAGGCCATCGAGATCCGCGAAGAGAGTCAGCCACCTGGAAGAATCAAACCTTTGCAATTTGCCTCGCACGGGCTTGAATCAAATTTCGACAGAAGGTGGGTTTCTTGAACGCTATAGTCAATCCTGCAGCGGACCATTGATCGATTTTTGAGCTACTCTTGGCTAGAGAAGGAGAAAAGAATGAACTTCGAATTACAAGGATAGCAACTCAATCTCACTTCGAAATATGCGTTCAAAGGACATAGCCAATGTACTGTAAACAGCTCTTCTGTACGACGAAGACTGGGTTCGAATTATCCAACCGGCGCACTTTTCGTACTTCGAATTATGCGTTCGATTTTGACTTGAAGTGACTTGCAGAAGATCGGTACGACGAAAAAGTTCAAATTACACGGAATGTTCGAATTATACCGTATTCGAATTAGAGGGAGTCTACCTGTATAACATAGTCATCAAGTGTACATAACCATGATACCCCCCCCCCACACACACACACTTGCAGACACCACAGCTAGACGGGGGGGGCAAGGAGAAAACATGCTTATGCAGACTTGTACAATCGTCATGTACTTTATGGACTCGTCAAAGTCGCTCAAAGTCATGCTAAAGAACCGAAACACAACAATGATGATCCGATTGCCGGGAAGCATTGAAACTAACAAGATAGCACCGAATGAAGGTAATACATGACTGTATTATGAATTGAATAGACTGATAACGGAATAGACGGGGGGGGGGGGTGCTGGTACGGGTCGCCCGCCGCAGGTTAAGCACCCCGTTCCCAGGGTCTTTTCTACACGCACCAAGAGAGGAGAGCGCGTGGAACCAAGAGTGTGCAGCTTCTGAATTTTCTGCATACTGTGAGTGTCACGCAGCAACATCCAAATCAAAGTTGGTACAGAGATAAACGGCGAGAAGTGCACATGGTGCATACTAGTGCCTGTACAACTGAGCTGCAGTTGTACAGCATGCAGGGGACCAGCCTGAATCGGAATACATCGCTAAGAACGACAGCAACCCATTCAAGCTGCACACTCTTGGTTTCATGTACAGTAAAACCTGTCAAGGCGACCACTCGGATAAGGCAAGCACCTGTCCTGGAAGACCACTGAGACCAGGACCAGGGGATGCTATTTCCAGTCATATGACCCTGGATAAGGAGACCACCTGGTAACAGAGACCACGTTTTCAAGGTCCCTTGAGTGGTCGTTTTAGACAGGTTTCACCGTATGAGTAGTCGAGTACACCATGTCCTCTTGCAAGTACATGGCCATAACCATGGTAACCGTTAATGCACCTATAGATCAAAACGTGGAGTTTGAAAATCAAGATGGGTTACGTCACTGACACATCATAAGGTGCACTGAACTACATGACGTACATGGTTGTAGAAGCTGTAGTCTTGCTGCTGCATATATACAAGCCGGGAGAAAACGACGAGGAAATAATTAATAGCAAAATCCGGGACACGAGAAATGAACAGGAAAGCTAGATGAAAGCATGCGGCTGGAAAGCGACGACAGTCAGCTAAAATTACACAACTTCACTTGGACGGACGGGCAATCGATTATCCACACTATGAAGGCCTGACAAGGAGGTATATACACACGGCCATGGACAACAACTGTACAGGGGTGGGGCAGGCAAGGTCAAGTAATGCGACACAAGCAGAAACAAAAACAGGAAATCAAACTGGCCAGCAGTTATGATACATGACTCACTACAGGACACGGTGATCCGCCAGCAGATTACCATGCCCCGAAGAATTCATTTATTTAAAACAAAAGAGAGAGAGGGGGAATTTTAAGTTAGTTCCTGGGTAGCTTGTGTATGTTTTTGAAGTGAACACTGTCTTGTGCCAGTGACAGGAAAGCACTAGCGAAGCACCTACTTCAAGAAGTATTACAGTATTAGTACATCCATATGAGAAGCAACTGTTAGCTTCACATTAAGCTCCACTGACCAGCAAGGTCAAGGAACGGAAGGGAGCAGGGTCTTTAAGAGCGTAAAGCTCATACGCAACGCTAATTTCCATCGGCTTCAGCTGCGAGCCTCTCGGCTTTGGCCTATGAGAGGAGACACACAGGCAGGCACACAAAGGTACACGGGATGCGAGACCAGTTGATCTACAGGGTATGCATGTACATGTACAGTGAAACATCAGTATAACATACCTCCAAGGGCCATACAAAAACACCGTCACGGGACTTTATAGCTGAAGTACTAGTATTGAGAATTTGGGTTGTCTTCCGACTCTTTTCGCTTTGGGTCTTATTTGTTTCATAGTTTCACGCAATAGGCTTTGTGAATATAGCCATTCTCAAGTAGCGACTGAATCTCCGGACAGCTACATGTAGCTAGCTGTGCTAGCTGAGGCACTTAAAATCACCAAACATTCGGCCCGTATTATGTTTGCGATATTGGCCGCCGGGGCCTACATTTACACAGCATGACAGGGTATCCGGGGCAGCAGCAGTGCAGGCTGAAATTTAAATGCGGCTGAAAAGTCCTTTATATCGAGGGCACTTAATTATACTGAGCGGTTCCACTCTATGTGTACCGGAATGGGACCCAATGGGGTAGAGGTTGGCCCTGGGGGTCCAGCGGGAATTCACAGTGTACAGCAGCGCTCTGATAAGCTCCCCCCTAGGGAAAGTGTAGCATCCGAAGTACTTCCTATTCGAACATCCTTCAGAAATGGGCAATTTGACGAATGCTGCTTCTAAATAAAGTAATGCACCACCATACTGAATACATCTCGCTGCAGTGCAGTTCACAGAATGCATTGGGCAGTTACTACAAACACCGATCATAAGTACCTTGAGCTGATCTTCCTCTGACATTGATGATTCAGATTTTGAGTGGAAACACGAGAACAAAAATGACACTAGGCCATGGAGAATTCCTATCAACAAGAGAGAGAGAGAGAGAGAGAGAGAGAGAGAGAGAGAGAGAGAGAGAGAGAGAGAGAGAGAGAGAGAGAGAGAGAGAGGGAAATATGCACAAAAGGTTATAATTGAACTACCCGAAGAACTGATCAAGAGGGGCAAGCAGCAGCATTCAGCCTTGTCCAGATTATTATCAACCACCACACCACACCGTTGCGCTCTCCGGCCGACCTCAACACGTTGCCTCAGCACACCATCAGCAAAACGACATTTCAGTTGGTGCTCTGCACCTTCAGACAGCAGTTGTTTCGATAACCAGGATCTCGTCAGTGAAGGTTGATATTGTAGAATGGCTAACAAATAGTGAAGTTCACCCTTTTGTAGCAAAAAGGGGAAACATTGAGGTCGGCCGGAGAGCGCAGCAGTGTGGTGCGGTGGTTGATAATAACCCGAAGAACTGTATCTAGTAAAAACCGAGAAAAGTTGAGGTCTGCAGACTGGGAGTGGGTGGGTTACGCTAGACTACACACGCAGTGGATAATTTATTTAGGCATAATGTCATGTTGAGGTAGGGGACTGACAGGAGATTTCAGAGCATTTACACGTTTACAATATCTGTGTACTGGGAGCAGCGAGCTGAAAGCCAGGATGATATCCATGATGCACGGCTGTTGGAGGGCTAAGCTGTCTAATCTTTGTTAGCAAAGAAATGACCAAAATCCACATTATCACACCAGTACGTTGCCAACATCAAAGCACATCTTCTCTTACCTGACGTGGCAAAAATGCCACCAATGATGCCACACAGCTTCACAAATAGGCCAACAATCGGGTGTTCAACTTCCCTTATGTGTACTTTAACTGGTGATAGGTCATACTTGAAAAATATACCTGAAATGAAAAAAACCACACACACAAGATATTCACGTTACAAGCAACATGGCAACAAACCCACCCCACTCCAAAGTCCAAGAGAAGGCATGCCAATACAGCAGTGTACATGGATACAGTCATGTTCTATTGTCAAGGCAACAGGATTGCAGCAACTAACACGACTAGGAATCCACTGCACATCAAGCAGCAGGCTGGCAGCAAAGTGACAGAGCGTGCACAGAATGTGTACAAACCGGCAGGACGAAATAGATGTTGCACTAATTTCAGATCTGTAAAGCACCCATCTTGTCAAATTAATATTTAGTACAATGACATCAACATTACATCTTGCGCACAGTCTTTTCTACTGACCTGGCACGCCATGACTACCAGTAACATGGTTCAGTTCACGTTTCTACAATAGCACACAGACACGCACAGACAAATGGCACAGTATACAAGTAAGCTCAGTGGCATGTCAATCAGGTCAACACCAAGCATGTTGCTCGGGGCATTTCATGCATATAAAAAACTTGATCGGAGAATGAGGGGGGGGGGGGCTTTCATGAAAGGTGTTACTTGCAAGATTGTGGGGTGCTACCAGAAAAGTAAGGCTGAGAACATCGGAAAAAATGCTTGCAGGTCCTAACACCAACCTGGTTTGTGAATGAGAACTGATTCGTGTTCAACTTCTGCTGACGCGTTGCAAATTCCGTTGGCACAATCTAACAAAGAGAAAAAACGGAAAGAGAAATGGCTACTCAGACAGAAGTAACAAGTCAACAAACAAGTAGCGGAGCACACAGCACACAACACCAATGGAGGAGGAGGACTAGTAGAGAGACATTGTGACATGAGAAGGATGTGAACCTTGAATGGGGCGAAATCTCCAGGCTATCAATAGCGCTGTTTTTACCTCTCGTCTTGATTCACCATTCCACAAACGTAACGTCGTTACTGTATTATTAGAAGACTGTATTATTACTCTTTCATTCTCATGCCAAACAGCTAACTCCTACTAAAACAAGAATGACCAAAAACTAGTGACCTGCACCACCGAAGCAGGAACCTAAAACTCTAACACACCAAGGAAAACAAGCCCCCTCTACGCCTACGGATCACGGACTACAATCCCGATCCTAGCGTAGCGGCAAATGATACATACTAGTACAAGTCGATGACAAAAGCGGTGCCGGTGTTAGGTGACAGCTGCATACGAATGCATGAAAGGGGTCAGACAGTTCATGTATCATGTATACCGGCAGTTGTAACTGGAGCCGACTGAAAGTCAATACATCAATAGCAGTGTTAGTCATACATGAAGCCCAGACTACAGAAAGTGTAGCAGTGGATGCAAAGTAAGTTGCATACGACGGGTGTTGCTTGTCGCCAACGTCGCCTACGGGGGCAACATCCTCTCCCCAGTGACGATTTATCCGTCACTAACACAACGGACATCTAGCACGCAGAGCTTGGCTACTGGCCGGCGGAACACACCAGTCTGGGTCTTGACATCTGCTACCCGCACCAGGCCGTCTCTGCCGGGATAGGTCGCCGTCACTATCCCCTTCGGCCATGTGTTCCTCACTGCGTTGTCGTCGGCGATGACCACCACATCACCTACTTCCACCTTCTTCTCTGTTCTTCCGTGCCATTTGGTTCGCCGGGCTAGCGTTGGCAAGTATTCCTTAATCCAGCGGCGCCAGAAATGGTCTGCTAGCACTTGCACGATGCGCCACTGCCGGCGCAGATGTAGGTCATCACCACTGAATACTCCGGGCACTGGTGCTGCTGATGGCGTCCCTAGGAGGAAGTGGTTCGGCGTCAGGCTGTTGTCGTCAGTTGGGTCAGAGGACACATGTGTGAGCGGGCGGCTGTTGAGTATCGCCTCAACCTCTGTAAGTAGCGTGATGAGTGTATCCTCACGCGGAGCACGTTCCTTGAGCACGGCTCTAAGGGCGGTTTTCACGGACCTCACTAGTCGCTCCCACGCTCCCCCCATGTGCGGGGCTGCCGGAGGATTGAACTCCCACTTGATTCCTCTCGGTGTGAGCTCAGCTGTGAGGCGTGTCTGGTCCAGCTGGTCCAACGATTCCTTGAGTTCTCTTGCTGCACCTCGTAGGTTGGTGCCGTTGTCCGAGTAGATAACTCCAGGGCAACCTCTGCGACTGATCAACCTACGAATTGCCATGATGGTACAGTCTGTTGTCAAGTCGTGTGACAGCTCCAGGTGTACAGCTCGGGTCGTAAGGCAGGTGAATATCACGCCGTACCGCTTCTCGTGACGTCGTCCGATAGTGACTGTCAGTGGCCCGAAATAGTCCATGCCGCAATGTGTGAACGGGCGGATGAACGTGGCAACGCGTGCGTCGGGAATCTGTCCCATCTGAGGTGGTGTTGGCTGCGCGCGTTCATTTTTACACTGCTGGCATACGGTCCAGGTACGGCGGACGGCTGTGCGTAGTTTCAAGACCCAATACGTCTGGCGGACGTCGTTTGCCACACTGTCTTGACCATGGTGTCCATGCCAGACATGGTACTGCTGAAGGAGCATCTGTGTGAATGGGTGCGACGGGTCCAGGATGACAGGCTCGGGCGTCAGTGGACTTCCGGGTGGTGCACTTCGAATTCGGCCATGCATTCTCACCACACCGTCGCTATCTAGCACAGGTGAGAGGTCTCGAAGTTTGCTGCTGCTGCTCACATTGCTGTGCTTCTGCAGGTCGCCAATTTCCTCCCGGAAGCTGTCTTGCTGTGCTTTCTTCCACCACAGCTTCTGGGCCTGCTGGTACTCCGATGGCAGCAACTCAGAGCAAGTGACTGTGGGCTTGCTTGACGCTTTCGCACGCAGGTTGTTGACGTATCTGACGATCCATGCTGTCGTTCTCATCAGCCGAATCCAGGATGAGAAGCGGCTGATATCTGGCAGGGCTAACTGCGCTTCTTTGGTGACTACCGCAGTAAACTCTGCCTTCATCTCGGCTTGGTCGTCGCTGGTGGTAGTGTCTCGCCCAGGATTCTCTACTGGCCACTCAGACTCTGGCTTGGTCAGAAACTCAGGACCATTCGTCCAGATGTGCTGCGCTGCTGATGTCTCAGGTGGGGCTCTGGTTGCTGCATCTGCTGGGTTGCTGTGTGTTGGGACCCACCGCCATTGCGATACATCAGTGAGCTCCTCAATCTCTCCGATACGATGTGCTACGAATGGCTTGAATCGCCGGGCGTCTGCTCGGATCCATCGTAGGACAGTCATAGAGTCACTCCAGAGCACGATGCGGTCGATAGGTAGATCATGCTCTTTCCGGACGGTGTCGGCCATTCTGCTGGCCATCAGTGCAGCTTGCAGCTCCAGCCGCGGTATGGATACGGGTTTCAGTGGTGCAACTCGGGATTTGCCAAACACGAATGCGACTCTGGTGCTGTCGTCAGGTAGCGATAGCCTGAAGTAGGCTGCTGCGGCGAATGCCGACTCACTAGCGTCTCCGAACACGTGAAGCTCCAGGTCCTTTCTGTCCGCAATAGCCGTGCAGTAGCAACGCGGAATTGACCTGCTCCCGAGGTTGTGCACTCCCGTCCACCAGTCCGTCCATCTTTGGACGAGAGATCCTGGCAGTGGCTCGTCCCATCCGACGCCTGTGCGCCAAATGTCTTGTAGCAGAATGCGAGCCGACGTGGTGTAGTAGGTGAAGAAACCAAGGGGGTCGAACACAGACATCAGCTTGCGTAGGACTTCACGTTTTGTCACTTCTGTTGTGTTGCTTTGCTCCAGTCTACGGCTCAGACTAAAGCCGAACGCGTCTTCCCGTGGCAACCACTTCAGACCGAGTGTCTTCTCCACTACAGTCTCGTTGTCGCTGCTAATAGTGACTACCGACGGTGAGCATATATCTGGGGGTACGACAGCAAGAGCATCAGGTGAGTTGCTGACCCAGCCTCTGATGGAGAAGCCTCCGGCTTCCTGGATTTGACTCACTTCCTTGATCCGTTGGGCTGCTTCTTCTGCCGTCGGCGTCGAGTCGAAGTAGTCGTCCATGTAGTGCTTGTCATGGATTGCAGTAACTGCATCTGGCGCGCTGTGCCGGAATTCGTCTGCATTTCTTCGCATTACATACTGGGCTGATGCTGGCGAACATACAGCGCCGAATGTCATGGCTCTCATCTGGTAGACATCAGGTTCACGGTCTCTGTCGCTGCCTCGCCAAAGGAACCGCTGTGCAGGCTGATCGTCAGGTCGGATGTGCACTTGGTGAAACATCTGTCGGATATCCCCTCCGAACCCCACGCGGTGTTGTCTGAACTTGAACAGCACACTGGTGAGAGGGTTGAGATAGTCGGGGCCTGGCAGCAGGGCATCGTTGAGGCTGACCCCGTGGCTTGGCGCAGCTGCATCAAATACTAGGCGTAGCTTGCCTGGCTTGTTGGGGTTTGTCACTCCAAAGTGTGGCAGGTACCACGCTCTCTGAGAAGGCATCTGGAGCTGGGAGGGTGTGAGCTTGGTGGCGTATCCGTCGTCAATATACTGTGCAATCTTGGCGCAGTACGCTTCAGAGAATGCAGGGTTCCTGTCCATCTTGCGTTCAATGGACAGGAGGCGGCGCGTTGCTGACGTTTTACTCTCCGGTAGGCTTACGTCAGCGTCTCGCCACAGCAAGCCGGTCTCCCATCGTTCCCCGATACGTCTCGTGGTGGATTCCAGGATCCTTTCCGCCTTCGCTTCCTGTCGCGAGCGTATTTTCTCGCTGCGGACTTGTACACCGAACGATTCTGTGGTGAAGTAGTGCTTCACCTGTTGGTGGAGACCGATATCCGTGTCCTCGGCACTGCCTTCTTCCGCTGTGTCAAGTCGGGCATGCAGTACCTGATCAGCGCCACCGAGTTGGCCGTGTATCGACCACCCCAGCTTGCACCGGCTCAGTGTGGGTGCGTTGGGTGGGCCCTCGATCGTCTCCCTGGGCAAGATAACATGGCAGTTGTCTTGGCCAATCAGCAAGCGCGGCTTCTTTGTCACGCTGAGCGGGATGTCTGCGCTGCTCACGTGTTGCCAACGCTGTCGCTGATGGTTGATGTCGACATGCTGGGCTGGTAGGTGCAGCTCACGCACAGTCCGGGCCGACAGCTGGAGGTCGCCGTCCTGACCGCTCACGGTGATCGTGACCTCCCTGGAGTCAGGATCTTGCTGGCACATGTCGTTCGTCCATGCTAGCGTCAATGGCCTACATGGCCCTTCTGCGCCCACCTGCTTTGCGATGTCTGAATCCAGCAGGGTGACCGTTGATGCTTCATCCAGTAGTGCTGCCGTGTTCACCACACCTTTCGGTCCGCGGATCGCTACCGGCACTGTCCTCAGGACGACTCTGCTTTGCTGCTGGGCGCTAGCTAGGTTCGTGCGTTCGACATCGTCCTTCCTCTTTGGTGGGTGCAGCATCGGATGGTGAAGCCGGTCACAGCCATCCTTCTTACAGGGCGTACTGTCAGGGCACTCTCTAGTGCGGTGGCCCTGGCCAAGGCAGGTGAAGCATCGTCGTTCTGTCTTGACCCATCTCCAGCGTTCGTTGCTCGTCTTGCGTGCGAATTCTCGGCACTCAGCCACCTTGTGGCCTGCCCGTCCGCAGAAGTCGCACTTTCTCTCGCTGGCCACGAAGGCAGTCTGCCGCTGGCCGCTCTGTCGAGCAGTCGGTGGCGGCTTCATATTGCTGCCTGTTGACACACACTTTGCCGCCGTCGTGTCGATTCTCCGAACACAACAGAGCGCATCTGCTCTCTTTGCGAGCCACTCTGCCAGTGTTTTCATTGTCACTGGATCTTTGCACTCTGCTACGTGCTCTCCCCATTGACGGGTCAAGCTGCTCGGTAGTTTCTGCACGATCTCCTGGCGGAGCTGCGGGTTAGCTAAGTGGCCTGTGCTCTTGAGGAGCTCCATGGTCGACACCAAGTTGCTAACCGAGTTCGCCAAGTCAATAAGCTGCTCGAAGTCGTCGTCTCGCAACTTAGGCATGGTCTTGACCTGGGCAATCATGGACTGGACCACATGGTCCGGCTGGCCGAACCGCATCTGGAGAGTGTGCATCACTCGATCAATGTTGTCCGGTACGACGAGCATTGACTTCACACTGTCCAAAGCCTTTCCCTTCAAGGCTCTCTGCAGACGGGTCATGTTCTCCTGGTTGGAGAAACCACACTCTGCAGTAGAGGCCGTAAACGTCCGGTTGAACATCGGCCATGCTGTCGGATCACCGTTGAAGGCCGGCAGGTCTTTTGTGGCTGATTGTCTAGCCATCATTCTCCGCAGGTCCTTGTCCGAGGTGTTCTGGTGGGCTGGAGTGGTCGCCCTCGGTGGCGTCAGCTTATCCGACAATACCTGGGCCAGCTGTGACACTGCTGATGCAACAGCTGTCTGTATGCTGTCACCTGATGTGGCCTGCGTCTGCAGGCTAGCAGGACCATCAGTACTTGCTGGTCGTTTCGGGGGTCCATCGTCACGGCACCCTGCTCCAGCGCTCTTGGACGAAGGTAGATCGCATGTGAAGGTGTCGGCACCGGCCGCACCACGTGGCTCACTTTGCGCTTTGGTCTGCAGCTCGCGCCTTTCCCTGTTGGAAGGTGCCATGTCCACCTGCATGACTGCTAGTTGAGCTCTGGTCTCCTCCAGCTCGTACTCTAGATTCTGCACTTGGTCCTCCAGGTCGCATGACGTGCTGGTGAGCTGGCTGATGCGATGGTCTCTAGCTACCAAGTCACTTTGGAGACGGTCGTTACTTGCTTCGGCCTTGGCAAGATCTCCCTCCAGGGACTTGATCACCTGCACCTGGTCAGCATGCCTCGCGTCTTCCTGGAAGATCCGCTGCTTCAGGGTTGCAATCGTCTGTTGCTGTAGCTGGAGTTCGTCTTTCAGTCGTCTTTTTTCTTCAAGCTCCACAGTGAGCTTGTCGTCATAGGCTCGCTCAATGGAGCCAGTGTTCTGTCGGCATAACTTCAGCTGCCCCTCCAACTCCTGGATCCTTATCTCCGCAGCACACAGAGGCTGCACAAGGCTGGTGGCTGGAATTACTGCTGGAGTAGCCGCGTCATGTGGGTCACTGTCCGTGTACCCCTGGGCTGGCATGACACTTTGAGTCACTTCGACCTCCTCGTGCTGTGGGTGCTGTTCTGCGTCTTGAACAGATACTGGTTCTTCACCGTCCCTCACGAAGTAGTTTGACTCCTGCATGTCCATTGCCCTCTCGCTGTGGCCGTAGTCGAGCACGGGTGCTGCTGTGCCTCCGTTGTCGACCTCCTCGTCGGCCTGAATCGCCGCCAGGTCCGCGGCGAGCTGGAGATTGGAGAGTCTCTTCTCGCTTTCCAGCCTATGGCTTCTCGCCTCCTCTTCAAGTGCAGCCACACGCTGCGCTGCCACCAGCTCCGCTTTCCGCTTCCTGGCTTCAGCAGCACTGCTCGAAGAGCGTCGAGAAACACTCGAGAATCGGCTCAGTGTCGAGGAGGAGA
The DNA here is from genome assembly GCF_964019385.1 of Sycon ciliatum. Lineage (NCBI taxonomy): Eukaryota > Metazoa > Porifera > Calcarea > Leucosolenida > Sycettidae > Sycon > Sycon ciliatum. The sequence continues at coordinate 5,732,366 of NC_088646.1, forward strand.
TACTTTCGGTTTCCTCCGCGACGCTGCCTGCGACAACGTTACTGATATTGTCGCTCCTGCTGCAACAAGTCGGCTTCACTTTCCGGCCTTTGGTCTCACGTTGAGATCGCCTGACCTGTTCACTGTGCCGCTTGTCGACGTCCATTATCTTTCCGTCCGGCTGGTTCGAATCCGGCTCTCGAAGGACCAATGTTGTTACCTCTCGTCTTGATTCACCATTCCACAAACGTAACGTCGTTACTGTATTATTAGAAGACTGTATTATTACTCTTTCATTCTCATGCCAAACAGCTAACTCCTACTAAAACAAGAATGACCAAAAACTAGTGACCTGCACCACCGAAGCAGGAACCTAAAACTCTAACACACCAAGGAAAACAAGCCCCCTCTACGCCTACGGATCACGGACTACAATCCCGATCCTAGCGTAGCGGCAAATGATACATACTAGTACAAGTCGATGACAAAAGCGGTGCCGGTGTTAGGTGACAGCTGCATACGAATGCATGAAAGGGGTCAGACAGTTCATGTATCATGTATACCGGCAGTTGTAACTGGAGCCGACTGAAAGTCAATACATCAATAGCAGTGTTAGTCATACATGAAGCCCAGACTACAGAAAGTGTAGCAGTGGATGCAAAGTAAGTTGCATACGACGGGTGTTGCTTGTCGCCAACGTCGCCTACGGGGGCAACAAGCGCAATAAACCAGTTACAGTAGTGGTGTCTAAACACAGGTACAGAAGTATGAGCTATGACATGTTCCCAACTGTCAGAAACCTTCCAAAGCACCACAATGAACACTCACTTCTTACCTGAATAAAGTATTGATAGATAAAATAATCTAGCAGGTGACAGCAGAAATCAAGCATGCATGCGTGCAAACACACACATACACACACACACACACACACACACACACACACACACACACACACACACACACACACATGTATGCACACAGACACGCATAGACACATACACAGACATACACATGAGTCACTGTCCGTGCAACTTATAACAAGTAGCATCACTCAAGTATGGTAGCAGTGTCACTGTATGGACACGGGGTCCATTAGCCGTTTGGTGTGATATGCAGAGGCATGGTGACTGAGTCAAGTTGACCAGGTACACATAACAAAGAAAGTAGGGCTCAAACAGTCAATTTTTCAAGTATCAGGTCGTTGCAAAGTATGCACTTTCGCAGGCTGTCGCACGCGTACGCAATTTCTGGGCTTTCAACTCGGTCATACCTGGTCTCTTGGTGTGAGAGTATGTATGAATGAGCATGCAAGAGAATGTACATGTGTGCGTTGTACTGAATAGGGTACATTTTTTGAATGAGTATAGTCAAATATACGGTTAGAAAAGAGGCCACAGGATTGCCGTGGCTTATAGGTTATAACCGTTTAACCGACCGTTAGCTTAGCAGTTAACCGTTAGGGGTAAAACCGTGACCGTTTGAGCCCTAAAAGAAAGCATTTTCCGTGCCCACAGAAGTGGTGGCCTTTACCCCTCTTTCTAGGTAATATAGATAGACAGACAGACAGACAGACAGACAGACAGACAGACAGACAGACAGACAGACAGAGTCCCAATACTGAACATGCATCAAAGTAACATCATCTGCAACTCACTGGCCTCGGTGGTCTGATATTCCGCATCGAGAGGGTTTATCAACCCGGGAACTTCCGGGCCAAACGATAACTTGTCGATGCGATGCGAAAAGTTGTAGTCTGCAGTGAATTCAGAATGATAGACATTTCAGAAATCATAGATGGATACCGGTACATGGATATACATGTAGACTGCTAGCGCAGGACAGGGACATCGGAAGGTATTTTAGTATGGTATGGTCAGCCATCTGAAGTACAATTTACTCGTGAGGGAGGGGTGGCCGAGCCGAACATTTTGGAAATTTAGATCCCAGACAAGTGTACAGTATGTTATTGATTCACAGGGTACCTGGGGCAAAAAGTGGTACGGTCAATACCGTAGTGACCGTACGGTGTCCGACGCCCCTGCAGGTGATAAACCTGAGTCGGTGCATCTAACCTTTCAAGCTGTGTGCTCCAACAAACTAATCTATTGGCATAGGAAATCCACCTTGTCCATCACATCGTACACCTACCTTTTGAATCAATGAAGGCACTTAGATGGGTGTGCCCACGCATATGTGGGATGGACCTAGGCAGGTAGCAGAAAAGAACCAACACACGGCATTAAGATAAATAAAGTTCTGCTTACAAGTACTAGTACACAACTGCAGGTAAAATCTGGAACACGGCCTCCACTACAAATAGGGAAATGATGATCTACTGCACTACACCGTCGGACAGACTACTATCTATTATTTAGGAATGAACGAAACTCCATGTCCCTCTAACAACTCTACAGTCTACAGAGGATTCCTTCACAGTAGACCGGCAGGAAGTCAAATAACGTGAGAAAAGGGTGGTAAATGCACCCTCCCCCCCCCCCCCCCCCCCACCCACAGGCAGAGTTCTTACTTTCCAACAGTAACGTGGAAATTCCCTTCGACCTGAGAAAACAAAATTAGAAACACATACGCACGCATGCAAGTGGCCGCGCACCCCCCCCCCCCCCCCACACACACACACGCATGCACACACGCATGCACACACGCACACACACACACACACACGCACGCGGGCACATGAAACCAGTTGCTGCCGGTCACTACAGATAAACATCAGTCAGTGACTAGCATCCAAACACCACGGTAGCAATAGAATGTGATAGAACTCACCACTATGCAAACACACAACCCGTTCTAGTATTTAAAGCAGTATTACGCACAGAACTCAAACTGATCTGGGAATACTGAATACTTGTCATGAGGGTCGTCGTGTACACCATTGCCAGAACCCACTTTGAAAGTCACACTGATTCTTAATTTAGCTTGTTCACCTTGTGGAGAGGTTTCGTTGCAAGTGCAGTGACTCACAGGTTAACAAGTCTGAAACAAAGAGCAGTGTGGATCATACCTTATTGACATGGAAACTACCATGAATTCTACAGGCATCAGGTTGTCTATCATCTTCCACAGGACTGAGCATAAAAAGCACAGAAACAAGTACGCACACAATATAAGCCCATTGCGTAATGAAGCAGATTGGCACCTGACCAGGAACACCCTACACAGTCACCCGGGTATGGTTGTGTGGGTGTTGAATAGTGCATTGCTGATCCCAGCGTACTTGCAGGCATTACTCACACGTTGCAATACCTGGCAACGCACAATGGGCCCTGTGGAGATATCTACCAAGCATAGCTTTGTAGCTGCGGGAGATGCACGGAGCTAGACAAAATACACTTGACCCGATGTTAGACACACACAGGGTTCAGGACCGCCGGAAGCAGTTTTTGATTGGTCTGGTAGTATCATGGTCTTTCATACTTTGTGTATGATATGGCGGGTGCACATGCCCTCCACAGTAGGAAACATGTGTTGGTGGCTAAAAATTTGGTCCGGTGATAACCTGACCAACCGGACCGGTTCCGGCGGGCCTGGAGTTACTGGCAACCAGGAGATGACACAGCACACATTCTCAGTGAACACCACTGACCCGTGCAAGCCGTGCAAGGGATGCTGTCAAGAGTGCCCCCCCCCCCCCTATCTCATTTAAACACGACAAAAGGATGCCAAAAATGCTTGCATGCAGCATTGCAAGCAACACACACGTACAACAGTACAACAGGTCCTTACTTATCAGGCAAGTTGAGCCGTTTGGGGCTATCTGTGACCAGAGTGTTTAGTGATTGATAATTCATCTTCACGCCCTTCAGTTCCAGAATGTGCCTAAACAAAGTGAATACACAACAAAAGGCACAAGAATAATACTTCAAGTGGGTATACATAATTTCTGTTTGAAATCCCTGAATTAATAATAAATTTATTACAAGTGTAGGACTAGCTTCTAGCAGGTGAACACCGCAAACAGCAAGGTGATTTGTAACCATTGGCATCTAGGCCAGTTTTGCACGTACATGTACTGTGCAATAGGTTCAGTCAGCACGGCAACGATTGTACAACTATGCTGAAAATCCCTAAACTGAACAGTCATGCTGATGCACAATGAATTAAAATAAAAAATACACTGCTACGCACATCCTACAATACACCGAATAAACGGCAGCAGCAAGGTCGGCATTCGTAGCACTTACTTTCGCCACTTTTTCTGCGCTTTGCTCAATTCAAAGTATGACTAAACACCAAAAAGACGCATGAAAAGACACATACACTACATTCAAGCAACTATGACACAGTCATCCGTGAAATCGGTAAAAAAATATATCAAAACTCACACCAGTGGCTAACTGCTCACAAACAAGAGTTGTAAAATACTGACTTCATGTACACTGACTACAACAGCATGAGCGGGTGTGGAAAAACACTCCAAAACGCAAACAGCAGCGTCAGGTCTACATACCAACGACCTAAGGAGCCTCAAGGAATGAGCGGGCTTTGAAAACAATTACCAGTCGCTTGGGAGAGGGCTCTATGACATGAACAGTTTGGGCTTGTGCCTGATATGCTGAAATACAGCAAAGTCTTTTTATCCCAATTTTAATGTGAAATAGTTCAGTGAGAGACACGAACACCTTCCAATCAAAAATTTCCTGCGTTTTAACGCCTTGAAAGAAAGCGCTCCACTTTCAAATCACTAAGCTCGGCTTACCTGTTAGGTAGTGCCCTCAACTAGTACTGTAAATGTACTCATCCGCTTTACTTCCTCTTTTTGTCCCTGTCTCTGTCTCTCTGTCTCTCTGTCTCTGTCTCTCTCTGTCTCTGTCTCTCTCTCTCTCTCTCTCTCTGTCTCTCTCTCTCTCTCTCTCTCTCTCTCTCTCTCTCTCTCTCTCACTCCATCCCATTTTCAGGGGCAGGGCCATGTACTTGTTTCAAAAGCGGTTTATAGACATTTCTACTCCACTCCTCTGCAGAGGCATGCTGGACACTAGAATTTACACAATTAGAATGTGGAAAGGGGCATTGGTTACTAGTACATGTAGTTGACTTACCGGCGTTAGTAGCAGATCAGTGCCTAGCGGTATGGAACTACCAGCCACGTCTAACACATCCGCACCGATATCTGTAGAAAGGCAATTACAGGAAAGATGCACGAAAACAGGCCAATTAGAAATTCGAGAATCAGATGGAGAAAGGGATACAGAAAAAAGAAAAGTCTGCAATCAAATTCATGCGTGAGACAGAATTTGTTGACCGAGCCCAAGCCAAACCGCACCGCAGCAGGAAAGAGAGTTCTTACTTGGCCGAGTTCGACAGCACAGAGGTGAGGACACGACACACCACATATAGAGAGTTTGCGGATACCAACATCGACTTACAATCACATTGCATTGCCACTGTGATGTCTGCATTAATTTGCAATTTACTGCAGAAGAACACAATCAGAAACAGGCAACGCAATGATAATTCTTGAAGAACACATACAGCGAAACCTCTTTACACCTGCCGCACAAGGGACCTTACAAATGTGGTCCCCGTGTGCAGGTGGTCGCCTTATCCTTATCCAGGGTCATTTGACTGGAAATAACATGACTTGGTTCTAGTTGCAGGGGTCCTCTGGGACAGGTGGTCGCTTTGACAGGTTTCACTGTAGTGATAGGCAAACCCCAGTGCTCGAGGACTGCACTTGCTCTCCAGCAACAGTAGAACAAACGAGCAGAGAATCATGGTGGCTTAGCCAAGAGGTCATCCTTAGAATGAATCCAGCTCTTCCTTGTACACGTTAATCTCTTCAAAGCATAGAAAGACAACACCCACTTATGTGACTGAACACGCACAGGGTGCAGAAGTCTCTCTCTCTCTCTCTCTCTCTCTCTCTCTCTCTCTCTCTCTCTCTCTCTCTCTCTCTCTCTCTCTCTCTCTCTCTCTCTCTCTCTCTCTCTCTCTCGCTCTGTGTATATGTATGTGAAGGTTACCTAATACAGTCAGACCTCGCTTATCCGGATCCCTCGCCATCCGGAAGAAAATAGTTGGTTACAAATGTACAGCATATGCCATGCTTACATACAGTATGTGTGTTCGATTATCCGGTTCCCTCGCCTATCCGGATATTTTTGTGGAAAACGGATGTGTGCGGTTAACCGAGGTCTGACTGTACTGCTAATACACCCCATGATGTGTGCTAATTTGAAGTCCACAGTTGGCTGGTGGATGAGTGCACATGCCTTACCTGTTCATGTCGGAATCTACACTGTACTGGTAGCGTAGCTCTGATGAGCGGTACTGATAGATTTCAGCTACGACCAGGATGGCTATGCACGCAAAGATGAATATAGATACTGCACAAGACACAGTGAAGAGGCACCATAGCACAAAGACCAGACAGTCAGCTACACCTAATGCACTCCACCAAGGACGACACGTGTCTGAATGGTCACAACTCTCAGGGTGAAAGAAATGCATACTTCGAAGCAACTCAGTTTCTGCGCACGACAATGAATGGCTGAGTCCATAAACTAAAACGGCACCAGCATATCGAGTAGCGACCAGGCAACTCAAGTGATTGAGAATAACGGCACTGAATTTTGATTGGTGCCAGGCTGCAGTTCTTCAAGCAGGCATATACATCATCGATAGTATAATCAGTACAGCACAGTCAAGGCTGAAAAGATAAGAGCCTCGTGACAGGTACACCAGCTGTGACGTTCCTCTCAAAATTAATAGAAGCTCACACGGTGCTCATCCCAATACACCGGGTTAAACACGGTTGTAATCGGAGCAGAGTGATGGAGAATATAAGAATGTCCAAGTAAAGTTGGACCTACTGAGAAGCACATTCTTGGAAACGCCGCTCTACTGCTTGTGTATCAAGTGCACTAAGAACAATGGAAGCATGATTCAATGGTATCGAACAGTGAACATGTATGCAAGTGTGTACGTGCGTGTGTGTGTGTGAGAACGTGAATATGAATGTGTGTGTATGCTGTATGTATGCGGGCCTATCATTTCAATAATACTATAATATTTGGTTGATAGCAGTGCATAGCACTACAAAGGTCGTTGGAGTCATCGCTACTACAGTGCATTTCAAAACTATAGACGCGTAGGGTTTTTGAAATATTTCAAATTTGGCTGGAACTTTTTGAGAATAGTTTTCGGAATATTGCTCAGGATCGCTCCACAATTACTCTCATATAGTTTCTAAAGGATTGGATAACAGACGCCCAATTTGGAAAAAATTATGCACAAAGTGATCACAGATTTTATGTGGTATAGATGCTGGCATAACGGTTTTTGCCTAGGTACGCGTCTATAGTTTTGAAATGGACTGTAGAGTAACGACTAAACGGGGTTGAAATCTCCTCCCAAAACTGCTTCTGCATCATCGACAATACTGGCATGCAGTTTAGTTCAGTCGACTTGCAATGTTGTTGTTGTCTAATTAATTTTCAGTGGATTACCAAAACATGCCAGCCGCCTGACCTATATTGTAGTTACAATAGTCCTGCAGTACTGAAAGGTAATCAACATCTCATTCTGTACCATAATGAAGTAATTCGTGGCGCTTTGCGTACGATATACATGTACACAAAATATCATGCTACGCATAGTACGGTGAATAACTTCTGATCAAAATTCTAACAGTGCTTCTATCCTCAGATCAGACATGTATAATGTCTTGTAACAACAATTCTAGAATTCTTTATCGTGTTGTTTTCAAAAATAATTACCTCCGCCACCACTTGATGATGTTTCCACATAGCTCTCCGGTATCTTCGGGAAAGCATCTAGCTCCTTGACAACCTCTAAAGGCTGCCGCTTAGTCAAGCGACGCATCCTCAAAAACAGACTATTAGGTGAACAGTTGCTCTACTTTGATACCAATGTCAATTATCGGCACACCTACATACCGGTAGCTACGTATCTCACGATAGATCTGTTTGTTTCCAAATTTGCAGAAATCTTTCCCAGAAAGAAAAAGGAAAAAAACTTAAAAAAAGCCAACTCATCAGAGTCGAATGTTTACGACTCTCACTCATGAGCGACACGTGCGCATGGTGCACGCGAGCGTGCCGCAGGTGTGCTAGCTAGCTAGCGCGCTCGATCAGGCCATATCCGCAGCACCTTTTGTTTTTCAAATCTTCACTTCACAGATCAGTCTTCTGGAGCTTCCTGAATCCTGACTCCTAGATCCTGAGGCCAAAACAAACCATACAAAAGGTCTCAGCTGAATCGGAAACAAAAAGAGTTTTGAAACTGCATTTGCTCCAGTCGAAGCCCCTCAATCACTAAGTCTTGAATTGGAGCTTGCTCGTAACTTGCTACTCGTACTTCCATTGTATTAGGCCAAAAGCACCCAGCGAGATATCTACGATGGCTCCGGTTATGAAATATGGAGTGGATGTCGGCCGAAAGCTGATTCGACTGACGACTGCAGGAAAGGACTTGAACAGGATGCTGAAAGAGGTCGGGGACGTGCGCATGTACCTGATGCATTTCTTTGCAAATGAATTCAATGCAGAATTACTACTACACACTACTATAATTATGCTAGTCCAAAACATCCATGCTCCATTCAATAGTCACTGTTGATGACACAGTGTTTACCAGGTGTGAGTGCATAAACCAGAATGTTCAGCTAAGGTTGTGTTTACATGAGGCGTTTCAACCCAGGTCATGAACCCAGATTGACAGGCCATGAACACAAATTGAGTGTAGCGTTTACATCACGCATCGCGCTTGACCCGGGTTGATTTCAACCCTCGCCTTGGGGGAAGGGGTGAAATCGAGAAATCGTATTTCTGTGCGTATCTCGTGCCAGGTTTGAACAGCACTGCACAGGCAAGTTTCGTGCGAAAGTATTCACGTGACCACACAGGACTCTAGAAGTGGATTTTTGGCGGCATATCAGTATTTGACCCGGGGTCTTCGTGTAAACACCCACCATTTTTTGTCTATCGTACAGGCTTTCAACCCGGGCTGAACTCAACCCGTGTAAACACAGCCTAAAAATGGTGCTAGACTCGTGCGTACCTGGGGAATGCCAGTTCAGTGTCTGTACGCCACAGCGAAAAATTCAAAATGTGTATGACACATTCTCTGCAAAATGGGCTCACTGAACCGCAATCGATGCCATTCACAAGCATTCACAATAGTAGCCACATGTACGGTTCAATATTTATGGGGCCGTCCATAGTTGCTGCCATTTATCACAATCGTACAGAACGTGCAGTATGGGGAGGGGGCACGGCGATTTGTATGCTCACAGGGCAAAACGCCATTTATTGTTCATGCGTATTATGTACACTTCATTGTGTATGGTTTGTACAAGACGGTCTCGGAAAGTCTACATTTTCTACGGGTGAGATAAACTGTCCCTCCAGGAATCCGCGAATCAGCGGCCGCGGTAAAATCCGCGGAATTCATGTTTTTTCTAATATCCCGCGGAATTCATAGTTTTCACCGCAGAATCGTGAAAAATCACGGTTTGGGGGCAATGCGAGCACGCGCTTCATATTCATGCACAGTGCAGTGTCCTGTCGCTATTTTGTTGCATTCAAAGTCGAGGGAGTTTTCTTCGTTACTGTATTGAGCCTATCGTGTGTTTTCGACCACTAAATTTTTATTGATACTTGTACATAGCATATAGCCATGTCTTTTCGCCGGTGCAGCGCCTCAGAAATACCGCAGTATTGCCGCAGAATTCACGCTATCCGCCGCATAATGTAGCGATTTGTGCCGCAGAATTCTGCGCAGAATTTCAACTTTCTGTCCGCGGATTCCTGGAGGGACAGGATAAACGGCGACAATTATGGACCGTCCCTAAGCTAGCTGCCATAAAAGGAAGACTTTTAAAAAATGACTGCAGGGTTGCCTGGAGAGTGCCCAGTTGAGGGCGGTGTCCAGATAACAGAGGATCTACTGTATTCATTTCAAGAACTGCCCAGTAGCATGGCTCTGGCCCGGTCTACACTCGACAACATGTCCTTTACTGTAAACTAGGAATTATCTTCACCCGTTTTAGTTCGTGATTTGCGAGCACAGACAAATTTGCACCTGGAGATGTTTGCGATTGGAGTCAATTTCCTCAGTCTCTTCACTACAGGTCTACGTTTTGCCCTGGCTTACGTTTGCGATTTCACACCCATCGCAAAAACCGCGAAGTATTCCGGATCACAAAGGTTGCCCGGGTTTACAGTATACATGAGCACGTTCTGCAGGCGCATAGCTCGTGTACTTATATTAGTCAGCGTAGTGTGGTCACCACACCAGAAAATAGCCGTCATAGGTACTACATTGTACATGGTCAAAATAGGCAACCTGGCGGCTATGACTCGGTTGCCGGTGGTAGATGGTCACCATTCGACGGACATGCTCTGGCACATTGTCACCAGACCACAGATATTCGAGCTACGCCCCCGTTTTGTAAAAATATATGAATACTAGTATAGCATGTGTGGATTCACAGGAAGTGTGAGTTACGACGTCTGAAGAAAATGTTGAACAGTCTCTGCTGGGATGATGACTACACCATAGCTCAGTGGTTAGAGCATCGCTAGCTACAAGCGAGGGTCCCTGGTTCGAGTCCTGGTGGGGACAGTCAATTTTTTCTTCAGACTTTTCCCGTTTGTGTCTTTCCCTCAAACTAGTCAAGAATACTAGTATGTGTAATTATATCCAGGTTTTGTTCCCTCTTCTGCCATAGGTGCGATTGACTGAGTTCTCGCCAAATCGCTGTGTGTGCGAGATGACGGTGGGCGAGGAGCAGTCGAATCCACACGGCACTCTGCACGGTGCCTTCGCTACGCTACTGATGGACGGTGTCACGACCATGGCGATCATTGCTAGCGGACGTCCCGTTCCAGGACTGTCTGTGGAAATGAATATGAGGTATGTTTGCAAGAGTCTCCCTCTTGTCATATTTTCTAGACTGTTAAGTACACACAAGTCACAGAGTACCACACGTCTTCGTTGGAACTAATGATTTCATGCCCTTAGCCGATGTAGATAAATAGGTAGGGGATTTGTACAGAAAGTTTCGCTTGAAGCGGCATTACGTGCCAATGGGATAGAAGCAGAGATGAAAATGAAACCTCGGAGCCTGTTGTCTTCTAGGCTCTTCTAGGCACGGAACTGAATGATGTTGGTCCAACGATACGGTTGATGAAGACAATTTGAATTCTAATATACTCTTGGCTGTTTGGTGTGTGCTACCTTCCCTATTTTTCTTCCTAATTACCGTTTTAGTTACGTGCAGGGAGCCAAGACAGGGGAGGAAATCCGTATAATTGGTGATTGTGTCAAGGCTGGAAAGTCATTAGCGTACGCTAACTGTGAGATTCGGCGAATTAGTGATGATAAACTTGTCGCGACTGGTCGCCACATCAAGCACGTAGAAGTGGCCAATGCGCCGTTCGCCGCTCCCTGGCTGTTCACGGACTCTACCGACAAGGAATCGTCAGTGTAGCAAAGCCAAGTTAAGCATAGGGGAATGCATCCTTCTTGTGTAACAGTGGCAGTTGTCATGTATGCTGCAAGCATCCTCAATGCATCATGGCTTCGTCATCGTTGAAAAATTGTGCTCTAGTCTCACCAGCCATTCATGCATATTTTGATATCAATTCCTATGTCCCACAGCACAGATTCATATACTTTTCACCGCCTTTTCATTACCATTGCCTTTCTGCATTGTATTTATATATTTTTTCCCACTAGTGCCACCAGCACTCCAGATTTCTTTCTGCCAACCACTGAGTGTGTTCAACTCATGCTAAGATCCGCTGCGCTATATGCTGCGTGCTTAGTTAATTTATTGTGTTTCTTCTGGAGGTGGTTTGGAGGGCATATTCTTAGGGCTTGTGAATACAATGAATTTCGTCTTGCTATCATTCCGTAACCTGCCCATGACATTGTTGCCTTGCCTGTCTGGGGATGATTTGGGATAAGGGTTTACCCGAAAATCGACAACCGAGATTTTGAGATTTACTTGCCCCCCTCCCACACACACACACACACATGAAAGCCTCCCAACTACCCCAGACATCATTGACATTCCATTCAGGACTTTAAAATCTTCATTTTCAAGTCTCTGCAGGTACTGCTGTAGTACACCCATTACAAGACTCTTACACACTGATTCAAGCCAGGACTCAAGGGACTTACTTACACACTGATTCAAGACAGGACTCCAGGCCTGGCCTGCACGCAGCAATACAACAAGTAGCCGCATGTGCAAGCTGTTCATCAATCACGGAGTTGCAGATATGACTGTCTGATGCATATCACGGTCATATTTCCTGTCTGTGAGCAATTTCTTGTCAAAGAATCGGAAAAAGAATTGTAGTTAAATAATAGAATTGAAGTTAAATAATAATTAAGCTTGCCCATTGAAATGAAAAGGCTCAACATGAGATGCTCAATAGGAAATACAACTCAAGTTCACATCTCGTGTCCTTAATGATAGCTTGCATAGACCTCGGTCCTACCGGTAGGACCTACCGGTAGGACCATCATACACAGACATGCTGCATGGCCTCTGTTCTAACATTGACCTAAAACTTGACCCTAAACTGTTGCTCAGGGGCTAATGAAGGAGTCCACAAATTTTAGACGTGATCGCACAAGGCATAGTACGAAATTCCATGGTAACAGCAAATGGTAACCATGGAAACAGTGTATGGAATTATGCACTCCACTGCCTTCACAGACTAATAAAAACATTAGTACCTCACCACGACTGATGTGCCATGGTCAAAATCCACTTTGGACAGAGTTGCTAGCGCTCCGACAGGAGTATGTGCGGCCATTTTGACAATTGATAAAATTGCGCGTATGCAATGCACTGGACATAGTCTTGCATTTTGCGCCATTACTTTGCCTGACAAAGACCTCATCTCAACAATTGTTTCAAGAAATTTCTCAACCGAAAGCACTTTTGCGGCGCGATTCCTTGGGTCCTACCGGTAGGACCCGTGGTCCTACCGGTAGGACGGCATGCAAGCTATCATTAATAAATAGGGTCAGTATGAAGTCCTCAATGGGAAGTACAACTCAAGTTAACATAGTTCACGTTTCTTGTCAGGCTTTGGGTCTGGAAGCAGAGCCATACTGTCTTTGCTGCATTGTGTCACGGCGACTTACCAAGTTTGGACAGGAGCCGGCTGAGCTTTCGATATGCTTGCAGCCTCCCATGCCCCTGATTGTTGAGAATACACTCGTTTGCAAGGCGAGTGAGAGACTGCTTCACCGCCTTGTCAGGCGGATCATGGAGCAGGCCACTTGTCCAGGATACAATCTGATCGCCGGCCCAGTGATGATCGGCAAACAGTAGGTTCCGGCAGATGTAGTAGTAGTTTGTATCCTGCAGCCCGGCCGCACACAATTGTGCCGGAAAGACCACCTGACAATTTCTGGACTCCTTAGCGCATGCTGCAAAGGTTTCACTGACGGACACTACACGATCGTTGGATGTAAACTCACCAAGAAAAACTATGGAAGGGATAAAAACAAAGGAACAGTAGTCTGGCTGTAGAATGGTTTATTGAACACTATAATGATGTACCAGCTAACGTGCTAGCTACAAGCGAGGGTCCCTGGTTCGAGTCCTTGTGGTGACAGTCAATTTTTTCTTCAGACTTTTCCCGGTTGTGTCTTTCTCTCAAACTAGTGAAGATAACGTGCATTTCCTCACCTACCATATTCTCCTGAGTATAAGCCGCACTTTGAACACACAAAATTCACCCCAAAAAGGGGAGTGCGGCTTATACTACGGTGATCAAATTAACGGTGATAAACAGGGTAGATGTCTGTATTTCGTGGCAAAAATGGGGCCACAGTGCGGCTTATACTCCAGTGCGGCTTATACTCCGGAAAATACCACCGCCGACAACGCTAAGAATGTACCAGTGTGGGGAAGGGTGAGGAAGTGTGATGAAGTGTCACGGTGATGAAGTGTGATGAAGTGTGATGAAGTGGCATGCTGACAACACTTATACGCAACACTAAAACAACCGCAGTAAGTACTCACACGGTGAGCCAAGGATAGTATTAAATTGAAACAAGGAAAACGGTGGGGCACAAGTTATGCGTTAGAGTCCACCAACCAGTAATATCCAACTAAGGCCACACCAAGTTTTTTCATTGTTTCTCGTCACCGCGCGCGTACCTTTCTTGAGGTTTGGACCAAAAAAAAAAATCTCGCGTCCCGGTAAACACGCATAAAAAGGCGTTGTAAAAGTACGCGCGGCGTCAAATCTGGAGTGCAGTGCTAGTGCACGAACCGAAGGACGACTTTTGCACCGTGTATGTACGCATACCGGTAGTTCAAGTACCACACCACCACACGCCTGCTGTATTCATTGTCTGGACTTGTCATGTCATGCTATGCCTTATCCCATAAGGTTTCTGTTTTAAATTTTAGCACAAGCGCGCACTTGGCTGTTCTTTTATGTACCCCTTGTATAATAACTTTGGTTTGCTTTCTTTCCTATTTAAATAACATGCAACACTGGACTTCCTCACCAGAGGCCGGTGCAGGAGCCTGGTTTTCTGGCTGTATGTTGCAATTGACTGTCACGCGTGGTGTATAGTCTGATTTTAGGTCATAAATTGGGCCTTTGTAGTGTAAATAGCAGTTTTTGTTTTTCAAACCCTATTTTGTTTTTTTTTCCGCCCGCCCGCGTTTCTTTTGAGATTTTCAGGTGACGAGAAACAATGAAATAACTTGGTGTGGCCTAACACTATATAACTAATATCCATGAACCTTCCAAGTTGGAAGGCCGTTGGTTAGCGCTATCGAGCAGTGCTCAAGCTCACTTCCTTGTCGTGGAATGTCTCAGTACTCCTTGTCAGTCTGGTGCTATCCTGTGCACGTCTGACCATTCAAAACCTGGGCTAGTTGGTGGACTCTAACACATAACTTGTGCCCCACCGGTTTCCTTGTTTCAATTTAAAACAACTGCGTTCAAATTTCCAAGCAGAATGCACTGGACGTGGCTTTGTTTTCTTTTCTTTCTTCCAATCTGAGCTTACCTGGATCGTTCTTGTTGACAATGATCATATGCTCAAGATCAATTAGCGTCACCACGTATCGGTCCAGTGTAGAGTTGTAGTGAACAGCAAAATTGTCCTCCTCGACGTCCAGAAGGTGGAATATCCACTGCTCCGCGTTGTCTGTGAGCTTGATGGTGGTATCGACGAGGGCTTTGGCTACTCGAACCCGGACTGTCCACGGCTTGTCCATGTAGTCGCCCATCTCAGCACCGCTGTGCTCGACGAATATCATCCGACCGCAGGCACCATAGTAACGGGGGAATGGCCAACCATCACTTGAAGGGAATGCCTGAAAATCAAACAACCGAATACCATGACGCAAAGTACCCAGGAGAACTACGATGGACAGTAGCATGTACTCTGCATGAAAAAGTATACGTCGTGCCCTGTTAGCATTAAGAGTTGGGAGGCAAAACCGTTATTCCACAGAACATCAGATTCGCTACAATCATGTACATGTAGTTGGATCAAGAGTATTCAAAGTACAAGTCAAAGTACAAGTCAAGTCATTGTCCAGAAGCTTGTCGGCCCATTCTCATCAGTAGACACGAGGGAAATGAAGGCAAGAAAGTCAAAACAGTCCAGCCCCATAAAGAGCGGTGAGTTGTAAGGCGGGTGGCATATATATCCTTACCTTCAACACCACCGCTTCATGGTTTACCATGACACTAGTGCGCATCATAGCGGCCTCGTTGGCCTGTAGCCTCCCATCACCGTCGCCATCGTACGCGTGCACTATCTTCTTGTGTAGCTGATCACCGACACAGTGGGAGATGCTGTGCACCTCCTCGGCATGGCTCATGTTGTACAGTCCATGCCAATCTGCCCCGGCGAGAAGACTTTCGGCGGCCTGCAGTGCTATACGACCGACATGTTGATCCGTCAGTCCTGCCGTGCAATCTCCATTATACACGCCCCTTGCCTTGGCATCCATGCAGATATTGCCGTTAAGCGTAGCCAGTTCTTTGCCGTACGCCAACGATTTGCCGATCACAAACACGGTAGGTGGTTGCGGTGACGTGCTCGCCGCCATGCCGGAACTATCACCAGCGCGGGCCAGGATTCCCTTGTGCACGCCATTGCCACTGGCCAGGTACTTTCTGCCCAGGTCAGGCCGGCGCTGGAACCGTGCCAGCACTGGGCAGAAGTCCTCTCCGAAGCAGGCTGGGCACGTGATGCGCCTGACTTCGTGTTGCGTAATCGTGCCGCTGATGGCAGCCTGCAGCTGCTCGCGGGTGAACACGACGGTCAGCACAACTGAGCACAGCAGAACGGAGATCATGCATCGCCAGCTGCATCGACGACGTTGGTAGCATGCCCGTGCCGAATGCAGCATCCTCCTCCTCATCAACTCTGCCTCGATTCCTGGAATTCGGGTGTCAACGTGAATTATTCGGTCGCCTTCGTTTACAACTCCATCCCAGCGGATCTAACGTTGCCAACGCGATGGCCAAGCCTTTGTATCGGGAGCATGACCCTATGTGTACTTCGAAGTACAAAAATAGCCTAGTATAGGTGACAAACTCAGTGAAGCACGGACGGCACAATCGTTCGTTTCCACCGAGAGCGATTCTGGAAATCAAACAGTCCGCTATTTCTGAGTTCTAGCGAGGACTGGTTCACCGTCACGCCATCACTGCATCAGGCCGCTTGGTGTCTTTTTCCACGCCTCGGATTGCAGTTGGCGTGTTTCCTCCCTCAATGATCCTGCCAGCCGCAGAGCTTTTTGTCAGTCTTCGATCATCGTCGTCAGGACGTGGGTCGTTCCATTCATTCACAAAACGGACCCGCATTGTCACACTGACTATTGAGATAGAGTAAAGCACAAGGAAGCTAGTTTTACCAGGGAGTCGTATAAACGGGTGTATACGACTCCCTCGTTTTACCAGAACGCTATGCTCAACTCGGTAACCATGATAACAAGAAGGGTGGCCGCTTTACCATGACATTGTTCAAGTAATAGTCACAACTAACTACTTCTGCAGGCCGGTAGATTCTACTCCATGGTAATAATAATAATTGGTACTCAGTACTGCGTTCCGGGTTATCATGGCATGCAGAAGCATGGCCTTACAACATTGTAGCCTTGTACAAGTTGTAGGGTAAACTCCCCCCCCCCCCCCCGAAATTGCACTGCGCTGCATGCAAATACACCAAAATAAAATAATTATATCTTTTTATAATGAAAATACCATGACACACACTGTGACATGCCCACACTAGTTAGATGTCACTCTGGCCTACTCAGTATTCATAATTCAGTGCAATACAGTGAGCCAATCACTCAAACCCGGTTTCTTTGGGTTTCTTTGTCATTTTTCCACAAACTTCAGCAGTACATCATGGGTCTCCATGGCATTCTCTATGGCATGGTCCTAAAAAATCCGCGGTCCGCGTGAGACACGGCTGCAGGCCGAGTTTTCCGCATCTGTAGGAAGTTACTAGGAACGCCCCTACCCATTATGAATCCTGCTCCTAAATCAGACCTAAATAATCGTATAATCAGTGTCTGCTCCAGCGCCGGGTGAGCCGGGTAATCCACCCGGTTGGGCGGCGCTTGCACCCGGTTGAAAAGATAGTACCGGGTCACCTGTGACCCGGTTGGTACTTTACACTTTCGAACTTTGAAAGGACTAACTACATGGCTTGTATGTGTCAGATACTTCTTCTTCTTTCGGAATTTTCTAATTCTTGTCCTCTCTTTTTCTAAATGCGGCTTATCCATTCGCCTTTATATCATTGGGCCTAGTTCCCGTTTATTGTCCGAATTAAAATAAACCAACCAACCAGTTAAAGCATGTGACTCGGCTGGTGAGACAGCGCCAGGTACATGTGTACCCGGCTCCAACCCGGTTGAAATGGTTGCGCCAGGTACATGTGTACCCGGCTGTCCTACAATCCTAGAGCAGACACTGATAATATATTTTAAAATTTTGTAAACCAATCATGGTCCTCACTACAACCAACAAAGGCCACATGAAAGTTGCAAAAGCGACGTGGGGAGAACTTGATATTGTTGATCCAGCTTGTTCTATTGATTGCGCTTTTGAAAAGAAGGATAGTTTCCAAATAATATTACTTGAATAGATAAATAGAATAGATTGAATAGATTCATTTGTAAGACACTGGGTGGGGCTACAATCCAGTCGCATAAGGTAGCATCATGATAGGCTAGTACTTGCCTCTGCATCTCTCAAAATATACTGTTTAATAATCATCAATGATTGATAGCAAAGGAATAAACTTATTATTGATAAACTTGAGTCTGAACTTTACTTTACAGTGAATTTTCATTTGGCCGCTCACAGTGGTCAAGGGCAGCGTTTCAGCAGACAAAAGTCTGATAACGTAGTGTTGAAGCATCAACTGAGCGATACAGGTCGTGTGCCGTACATCTCCGGCATGGCCACCAGGGAGTACTAAAAAAAACCCGATGGTCACTACTCGGAGTTTCTAAGCCATGTGTGTAAGCTCATGTGTGAGTACTTGTACTAAAAAATGGTGTTTTAGTACTCCCTGATGGCCTTAAAAGCCGAGCACCAGTGCTGGCTTCCCCGGTCACCTACGTATATTTAGCGATGACCACGTGAGCTTACACACACGCATGCACGCACAAACACACAGCTGTGTCAATAGCGTGTGCTGCGCGCCACGTGTCAACTGCATTCTCATCCACTTGGTCTTGACAGGAATCCAGCTCGCAGATCACAAGCAAGTTCATCAGTCGTACAGCCTTCGGGAATAGATAACACTTCCGCATATTGCCCAGTTGGAATATGCCACAAGATTAGATCATGGACCTATTCACAGCCAGCTGTCAACTAGTGCCATGATACCCTGCATGATATGTTGCATTTACTCAACCGCAGTACTCGATTGGATCCATTCGGGTGTCGACACAGTTGCTGCTGCTTCACTCTTGTACTGTGGACACATTGAGTCATGATTGCCTGATGAGTTGGGAAAGCAAACTACTTAAGTTCTGGTATGCGTGCGCCCTTCCCAGTCCCCGGGTGTTGAGAATGCATTCATTCACCAGCTGTGTGAGTGTCGGTGTCCAATCTGCCTCTGCCGGTGGACTGTGAAGCAAGCCATCCGCCCACGACACAATCTTGCCACTGGCCCAGTTGATCCTTGCAAACAGCAGGTTCCTGCAGACGTAGTAATAGTTCGTGTCCTGCAGGCCGCCCGCACATAGTTGTGGTGTGGAGAACGCCTGGCAGTCCTCAGAATCCTTTGCGCATGGTAAATTACTGTCACTTATTGATGGCTCCACATCGACCCGGGAAACTTCACCTGTAAAAACTACAGGAGATACAAAGACGACGATGACAGCGCAGGCAACAATCGCCACAACACCACAACGTATACAATCGAGTCATATGTGGGTGAGAAAAAAACATGTGCATGCGGTGTCACAGAGCACTAACAGTGTCACGGAGCGCTAGCAGTGTCATTGAGTGCTAACAGTGTCACGGAGCGCTAGCAGTGTCATTGGGTGCTAGCAGTGTCACGGAGCGCTAGCAGTGTCATTGAGTGCTAACCGTGTCACGGAGCGCCAACAGCGATACCAGGAGCACTAACAGCGATACCAGGAGTACACAACTCGCATGAGTGACGGCTCTACATACCGTCACCGATGGCGGAAACTCACACCATTAGGTCACATCATGAGGTCACATCCTCTGAAAGGTGCTTAGCTTTACAATAGGGGGGTTTCGCTCTACGGAATTACGTATGAAACAACGTAGGAACTGCACGTAATTTTCATACGTAAAAATCAGCGCTGTTGGGTTTCGCTCTACGTGATTTTTAACAATGTTGGTTTGGAGACGTGTTGGCTGCATGCGTTTACCGCATGCACCACGAACCGAAACCGCGTTTTCCATTTTATTTTGCACGTGATGCACGGGTCTGTGTATTTTGTGTTTTGTGCAGCTTGAACGTTGCCATAGATAAATCCGGAAAATGCGAAAATATTTCAAAAAGTCCTACGGAGAACCCAACATAGGAAAGAGCTTTCCTACGGAAATCCGTAGAGAGATTTACGTATGAAAGTTGCCCTCGCTCCCCGGCGCATACGACATAAAGATTTTCATACGTAATTACGTAGAGCAAAACCTCCTAATATGGTTTCCACTGTGTGGAATGGAGGTTAGCGTGTGTGCTGTCTGCACCTGCCAGGGATCTTGTTCAATTTCCTTCAGGGAGTCCTGAGCACTTCCTGAAGGAACTTGAACAAGTTCACTATCGGTCTATGACTTCTCTCCTGCTCACTGGAATATCCTGGATATGTACAGCGAAAACACCTCACCATGTGATGTGAGTTTCGCCATCAGTACACCCTGTAGAAAAATTCGATGGCGGTGAACACTGGGAGGCGGCAGAGCATAATTATTATAGTCTCGTGCAACTCGACGCAGCAGAAACAGCATGCATAAAATATCGAATAATCATTGTTAGTGTCCTACCGTAATGAAGGCATGGGTCAATTTTCTTATAGTACCGTGCTAAATGAAATCCAGTCGCATCACTCAAGTACGCCCGGGCGTTGCGCAACCCTAGACCTGCGGACACTGGGCTGCAACCCTAGACCTGCGGACACTGGGCTGCAACCCTAGACCTGCGGACACTGGGCTGCAACCCTAGACCTGCGGACACTGGGCTGCAAAATGGTGCAAGGTGCACACTTGAGTGACGCGACTGGATTTCACCGAGCAGGACTGTAACGTTAGATACACCCATACACCCATACACACATACACATATACACATATACACATATACACACATACACATATACACATATACACATATACACACATACACACATACGCATATACACATGAATTGCATTATAGGCTGACTCTCACCTGGCTCCTTCTTATGGACAATTATCATATGCTCAAGGTCAATGAGCTTCACCGCATACCGGTCATGTTGTCGGTCGTATCGAACAGCAAAGTTGTCGTACTGGAGGTCAAGAAGGTAGAATATCCAGAGTTCAGAATTGTCAGTCAGCTTGATGATGGCGTCAACTAGGCCCTTGGCAACTCGAATCCGGACTTCCCACGGTTCACTAATGTAGTCGCTCATGTCAGTACCACTATCCTCAACAAATATCATCCGACCGCAGGCACCGTAGTAATGAGGGAATGGCCAGCCATCACTTGCGGGAAATGCCTGCAATGTGCAGAGAAAACAAGCAAACTCTTTTCCAAATAGATACATATATGCTCCGGGCCCAGCCAGGGCACAGCAAAACAAATTTCATTTTCATTTAGTCTTTATTTGAAGGATTCTCCAAAAGTAAATGGATACTTATCGGGGGAGTTTCCTGGAAGGGTGGATGAGACGAAAGGGAAGTGAAAAGGGAGAAGGGAAAATAGTACTTAGCACTGCTCAGGGAAAACTACAGGTAAAACCACCAGGGAGAAACAGAATACATGACGAGAGCCAGGTACGAAAATCAGGAATTCCAGTGGTGGAGAATTTGTGGGTCAATGGGAGAATTTGTGGGTCAAATGGGTCAATCCATTTTCCTAGCTGGTACTTAGGCGAGTGTCTAATGGCAATTAGTACGGCAGCTCCTTGTGTATACACTCATATTGATCAACACAGTTCCTACATCACCTCAATGCAGTATCAACTGACCTTCAGCACCACAGCTTCGATGTTGACCATCACAGTTGTACGCAATATTGCGGCCTCGCTGGCTAGCAGCTTCCCATCATTGTCGCCATCGTACGCACGCAGTATTTTCCTGTGCAGCCTCCCGCCAACACACTTTGCTATGGTGGGGGCACCCCGGCTCACGTTGTACAGGGCATGCCAATCAGCTGATAAGACAAGTTTGGCAACCTGGCATGCCAATTGCCCGACAACTCCATCCATCGAGTTGAACACTGCTCCGCAATCTCCAAAGTAAGCACGATGTGCTTTGGCATCACTGCATACCTCACGGTTTAGTTTACCGAGTTCTCCATCAAACGCCAAGGCTTTTCCAATGACCAAATCTGAGGATTTAGACTGCACCAGGGTGGAGAAGTCCAGAGAGCTTTCAGCACTGGCAAGGATGCCCTTATGCACACCCTTTCCATTGCCAAGTAATGCCCTGCCCAGTTCTGGTCTGCGTCGGAATCGTGACAACAGCGGGCAGAAATCCTCGCCGAAGCAAGCCGGACAGGCACCACGCCTCACCTCGTTTTGCGCAATGGCGCCACTGAAGATGCCCGCAACAGCTAGCAAGTTTTCTTGGGCGACCACGATGAACAATATTCCAACGCACAGGATGAGAGCAAACATGCACCGTCGACTGCAGCACCGACAGCACAATGCCCGCCGTAAGCGGGACAGTGCTTGCTCCATTTCAATTTGTCACCCAGCAAAAGCGTAACGCGAAGACCTCCAACTGACTTGCAGAGACCCGTACACAGGCAGTGTTTGATCAGTGCGGAGAACGATCACAATGTCAGTCTGCACTAGTGCTCGGTACCGCTGTCTTGGAACTGAGCAGTGACCCTTAATCTGCAGCAGCCAATCATTCCTACAATCCGGACGTTGAGATGGAGGCAGTTTCTTTCCCTATCTCCAACTATAACTTGTTACACATGTCCAGGGGAGATACACCTTGCACACTTTTTGCTTAGAAGTTGCTTCGCTCACCAGCGCACTGAGCTGCATTGCAGCGACCAGGATATCAAAAGCGATATAAACGCACTTTCGAAAATTGCTATGGTTTGTAGACCAGGGTAGCGCGTAAATAGCGCACCGTCAAGCCAGCTGAGTCATGTTCAAGCAGAATGGACTCATTCCCCTAGTTTCAAGCTAGGCATTTCCTCTAGACCTGGTGCCTTCTTTCCGCCATAGCCACCTAGCCGGCGGCCACATCGTTCACGACTTTCATTGACATTGGTTTGATAAAAAAAGTCCTGAAAAAATCGATACGGTAAAAAAGCGTTGTTTCAGAGTGATCACATGCACGTGCACAGACATGATTGTTTCTGCCATTCTAATACGTGCGGATATGCTGATCAGTGATCATGGTGATATCTACGAGTAGATCTACGAAACTACAAGAGTCAAGACTTTATAGCCTTATAGGCCAACTACTTTGAGGCCAAGGGCCTTCGTCTTGTTTTTTGAAAGTGCTGACGTGCGTCGGGTCTGGCTGAGAATCACGAGACCACGGCCACACCACCGCGGTCATCATAGTCTTTGGTGTCTTCAGGTCTTGGTGGTCTGTAAAAGATGAAGATGCAACGACCAGTTACAATACTGTTCATGATGTGAAGCGCTCGCTTTTCATCATTCAGTTCGTTCTGCAGGGGAAAACTTGCATTCAGAGCGGCAAGCAATCTTCGCAGGAGAATTTTGGCCACCTCACGGTTGCAGAGTGAGAGATCGAGAGGATAGTGTCCGATCGCTAGGAAGGCAGAAAGACCGCTAGGGTTCAGTGATTTCTCCAGATTTGTAGAGCACTGCGTGCGAAGGATTCCCGTTCAGGATGAAGGTGGCAATGATTCTATTAATCTTGTCG
Source organism: Sycon ciliatum (assembly GCF_964019385.1). Taxonomy (NCBI): domain Eukaryota; kingdom Metazoa; phylum Porifera; class Calcarea; order Leucosolenida; family Sycettidae; genus Sycon; species Sycon ciliatum. Next base: position 5,755,947 of record NC_088646.1, read on the forward strand.
TGCGTCCTGTTCAGCACTGGCTGGGCGCATCTGTGCTTGCTGGAACCAAAGCAGCGAGGTCCGCTGGACGTGTCCGAGCCCGGCAGCCACACATGCTTTCGCCATGGCGAGCAGTGCGGAGGTGAAGCGGCTGGTGCCGTCGCAGCACACTTCACCGTAGGACAAACTGTCTTCATCAAGTGGCAGCAGAACTTCAACCACTACGAAGTGGGCCATCCAGGCTACATGGACATTGCCATAGCGACGTCGGAAAACTCCACCGACTTCACGTTCCTGGCCGGTTTCGGTGATATAAATTGGCACCAGCAGAGTCACCAGCAGAACTACACGGTACCGGTGGTGATGCCGGACATTGAGTGCGAGCATTGCGTCATACGGGCGCGCTATCTGGCACACAAGCCAGGCGAGACCGTCTTCTACCAGTGCAGTGACGTGACCGTCCGTCGAGCCAGGCCAAATGACGAAATGGCCACCAGCCGACAGCGAGTACCCAAGATCGGCAAGTGGCGTGAGGTGTCCGATTTCATTGAGAAGCACAATGCACACCTGGACGGAAAGCGCACGGTTGCCAAGGCAAACGCTGATACCAGTGGACTGTATGGTCTAACGTGCAATGCATTTCAAAATCCTCACAGCTGTGGATTCGTGCGCATTGATGCAGAGACCGGAATCGTCGGCAAGATCGGCTCGGAGAAGTTTGGCGTGGATGCAGCTGGCCCGCTACCCAGTGACAATAACCCCGGTGACTACATACTAGATCAGGTTGTAGCCTATGCTGGCGAGAACCTCGTCTACTACCTTGTTCACACGGGAACGGTGGACGACAATAGCCAAAGCGTGATTGCCGTCAGGACTGACAGCGGCAGTGCTCTGGAAACCTACCCATTGACCGTCGGTGAGCCAGTGAATGCCATGCTCATGACTGGCTCGGAGGTGGTCACACTGCAGATCTACCGCAACACGATCAAGACGGATTCATTCGACTTCCACTGGTCCAAGGTAGACCTGCAGACGGGCGTGCTTACCAAGTTCTTCCAGCCGGCCAAGCCCGAAGATCTCTACATCAACTATCTGTGGAGCACGTACGACACCAAGAACCACATTATCTACTACCTGATGGGCAACGAGAATGCACCGTACGACCTGAACGCTCGCCTCTACGCCGTCAGCCTGATTGCGGGCGCGGCGGAGATTGCACCCGTCGAGCTCAACGTCACCAGATACACGATGGGCAGCATTGAGTACGACTCGGCCAGCGATCGCCTGGTAGCCATATCGCCAGGGCTGTACACGGAGGGCTCGCCGTCATGGCACATGGTGGAGGTAAATCCACGTACAGGTGCAGTCTCAACGATCTGTCAGATCGCACCTGCCGGACTATTCAAGGGAGACTACACCGGAGGAATCTTCTTCGGTGATCAGTCGACGTCCACGTTCTACGTCCGCCTGAGAGCCATGACCGAAGGCCCACTCCAAGCGGAAGTGTTTGCCAGCGTCACCCTGCATGGTGCGGCCAGTTGCACTGTGAGGTTCTCACGACTCGGAAACTACTACCACATCCACAACTTGGCATACCTCAGATCCAGGTCATAAGCACCAACTCTCATGGACAAGAAGACTTAGTACATTCATGTAGATCTGTAGAAGCAACGTATGTTACGTCACGCTTCTACTCAGATCACATGATCCCCTAGGAATATACTACTTTGAACAATTTACCTTCCGATGATCATGAACCAATTTTAGGAAAATCCCTGTCCCTGTAAGATCTTAGTACAGGCTTGTCCTCAGACCTGGGTTTCTTGTTTCCCGGGGCGGCGATGGACGTAACTATGCTTACCCAACCACCCGTATCCTACGAATTCAGTACTGCATAGCAATGGTTCTTCATATCGATTTGAGATCGCTACACGTAGCATTAGCGAACGATAGTGAAGTTTCACAAGGGAGCAAACTGAGAAGATCAACACTAGACGAACCCGTCTCAAGACGTACTGGCTGTCAGACATAAGAAAGGGATGTACATCAAGTGTACATGTACCGGTACTGTTGAAACTTCGGAAAGAAAGGACGTACTGTTTCCGATGGCCGGCTTCAAGTGGCATTTCAACAAGTATCGGAAATAGGGATCATGACAATCATGATGCAGTTTGCATCTCTCATGCTCTATCAAGAGAGGCAAGAGTAAGAGTACATTGAATGGCAAGTTGTTATTGGGTACTCTTGCCATCTTGGTTTTTGTCTGACTCCAAGCTTTTCGGGACTGGCCATGATCGTGGATATCATAATAGCAAGAGTCCATAACCCCAGGCCAGGGGGGGGGGGGGGCGCGATACTCTTGACTTGAATACTAGTACCGCGCGTACCGGTAGTCTACAGAATACCAGTGTCCGCACCATGGACCAGGCCGCATGGAGTACTAAAAACCTTCTCTTTTGTTTAGTATTCCCTGGTCCGCACAAGGCACATGTAGATTAGAACTGAACTGCCCACTGCCCACTGCGAATACAAAAGTCATGTACAATCATCATGGTAATAAAGGTAGATCTACAGGGGGGGGGGGGGGGGGCGGGGGGGGTAATGCGTTTGAAGGCGTTTCCCCTACTCTACAAGTAGTCTACAAAAACATGTAGAGTCTAGCTCAGGGAGTCGTAAAATACCAGTATTTTACGACTCCCTGGTCAAGCTCTATCTACTACTCTGGTCACGTGACTATTTCAAAATACCCAATGCAAGTAACGTTAGTTTCAAAATAAATAATACCAAGAGTTCATAACTCTTGGTATTATGAACTCTTGATAATACTTTGTTCGAGTCAGTGCACGACCGGCAGGCTACAACACGTCATTGTATTTGTAGATAAGTGTAGCTTTCCCTTGAAATTGATCTGCATATTCCGGTAGTATCGCGGTCCGTAGGCAGTCCCTGGTGATCACGTCGGCTGAACAGAGTTTGATCAAGTAAACGCCTTGTAATCAGGGCATCGTAAAGCCTGCCATTTGTCTAAACTAGCGAGTACAAGTGTTTGCTTCTTACAGCAACAGAATGGCCAAGATAGGCTTGGAAGCTGCCCAAAATCTGTTTCGGATGATTGTGGAAGGCACCCACTTTGATCGGGTGTTGCGAAAAGTAAGTAACAATGCTAGGACTCGACCAAACTGTAATCAATTGTATCAAGAGTACATAATATATGTACATAATAGTACTCTTGATTGTATTCATTTCTTGATGAATTTCATGATTTTTTATTCAGTTGACCCTACCTCAAACATAAGGGGCGCGTGAGCAGTTTAAATTGATAAGAGATTTGCTCCCGGCTTCATATAAGTACGTTGCCAGATATCGAGCCACGCCGCACCAAGCATTCGAACTGTAAATACGGACATACTGAACTTGAGAACAATATTATCTCTGTCTACTACATCTACCGGCAACATGTGATAACAAGAGTACATAATTATGTACTCTACTTCGTTGAAGTACACCACACACACACACCATTTGACGCCCATCGCCAGAGGCGATGATAGCGATGCTACAGCAGAAGCCATAGCAACTTGTGCTGGGATTGCACCATTCAATATCTTGCAAAGCTGAAGAATCGACTGCCAATATTCAGCCTGGTCTACACCACACAACTTTTTCTGGCCAGTGAATCCCTACTTTTTGGTCTTTTTTCCTGCACACATATCACACCACATGATTATATAGATACACTGTTTTGTGCATTGGCATGTGGAGGTACAGGTGGTTTGATTTTCTGCACGATATGGAATATCTGAAAAATGTGGATTATTTGAGCGTACGTACCTTTAAAAAACAAAAACAGGTTGTTTGGATTGGCGGGGTAGAACTGTATACGAGGTATGTCCTGTTGCGTTGCCGGTGTGGTGACCGGGTCTGTATGTTTGGTGCTTGGTGTTTGTGATGATGCAGGCCACTATCGTAGCTCTGTCACCCAGCAAGTGTACATGTGAGATGACAGTGGAGGAGGAGCACGCCAACAAGCACGGCACGCTGCACGGTGGAATGGCGTCGACGCTGGTGGACACGGTCAGCACGGTGGCCATCATGGCCAGCGATCGCAGTGCGGCGGGTGTCAGCACTGACCTTTCTGTCAGGTAACCACCCATAGGATATATTCATGTGCATGTGCATGCCAGACTTACAATTGCATGCATGGGCCTCGGTGAGCATGGAACACACACGACGGTGTAGTTTGGCCATGGAAATTACTGTTGCAACGTGACAATGATGTGTCAGCACAGACCTTTCTGTCAGATAACCACTCATACAGTCATGTTGGACTTACAATTGCATGCATGGGCCTCGGTGAGCATGAAGCACACACGAGGTGTAATTTGGCCATAGAAATTGCTTTTGTAACGTGACAATGATGGGTACCGAGTAGTCACACTCACCAGGGTCATTTACTTCAATCAGACGGGGTTGAGTTAGGGTTTTCTTTCTCAATTCTTTGCCATACGTTCTGCTAGTACATGTAGTAGTATTGCACCGTGGACAAGTAGCAGTAGCTCGGGAATCTCAGCTGTGCACCATTGCATTAGTAGACAGTATGTTGTCAGGTGTATTATCAATTTATCATAATCTGACAGGTAGCAACTGATTATCACATGCATGCCAGGTGACGTTGTACTTGACTTGCTCGTGTGCCTGCGCAGCTTTGTACGGGCAGCAAAGATCGGTGAGCGTATACGCATTGACGCAGAGTGCTTGAAGGCTGGAAGATCACTGGCGTACGCCAACGTCACCATCAGTCGGTGCAGCGACGATGCTATTCTATGCACAGGTAAACACACCAAGTTCTTCACCGAAAAATAAAGCATTGGGAGGACATGACAGGCCAAGTGTTATGTTCAGCAACGCCGCCTACCAGTTGTGGTCGTATCTGTGACACCGAGGCTCACAGAGACATTGGAATGCGATTGGTATTGTCCGGAGCAATCCCACCTCCAGCTGGACTCCACACTGGCTACAGCTGTGTAGCTGACAGCAGTTTGGATTAACTTACGCAGACTCTTCGAGAGAAGTAGGGGATGATGCTGGTAGTAAAGAATTTCCAGCAGAATAGAATGCTAGGATTTCCTGTTCTTCTCTAGATAGACTACCACCGATCTATTCTGTACTAGTATTGCTATCTCCCCGCTGTGATGCTTCATGCTTAGCGTATTCACACACACGTTTTGTTGTCTCTTTGGCTTATCACAGCATGTAGAGATGTCCTCACTCATCCACTTCCCAAGTTCCCATACACGCAGATACGTGTACGTGCGTGTATCATGGTGTACAGAAGGTGGTGGGGAGGTAGGAGAAATATCCACTTGCCAAACCTTACCTTTCTGCTGCCTCGAAGAGCAGTGCCATGAATGCCTTGAGTGTCTTGACGCCTTAGTCGATATTAATAATTTCTAGACGGAGCAGTTTCCTGTATTCCTTTTAAAACCCATGTTGGCGTGTATCTTAGGGAGGAACTTACATGTACTATTTTTTGTTCAACTGTACTACCTCGCACACACACACACACACACACACACACACACACACACACACACACACACACACACACACACACACACACACACACACACACACTCCAATGTTGGAAGCCGTCCTTTATTTTCACCAAACAGCAGAAGCCTACATTCTTCACGCTTTGAGCGAGAACCGAGCATGTGATTGGAGTGAGCAGAGAGTGGTAAAATACGAGCATGTAGCATGTTGACCCTCACACCAACAAAATGGGACCTTGTATGTGAACATTCTTCCTGCCGTTTGCTTTTGCAGGGCAAGCTCACACAGTGAAATAAATATACCAGTCCTGCAAAGAATAAACATCATGAGCTCTGTGCACCAGCTGTACGGTTGTGTGCAAAAAAGGGTTTTTGCCAGGAGCGTCGGGGAAAACTAGGCCCGACCCATGCAACCGTTTCCCAACAGAACTAGAAAGCAGCTGCTGGGACGGGTTTAATTGGCACATCATGACATGTGAATGCTCTAAGACCCGGCTGTCGGGGAAATCTTGGGTGAGAAGAGGCAATCGTTACCTCTTCCAACATACTGGACTTTCTTGCATCTGTCTACCGATCGAAAATGTAAACGCAGCAGAAACGTGATATCTCACGCACTTTCGACACAATTCGTACTCATCGTCGGAATTGGCATACAGTTAAACGCACCGCACTAAAGTGGGAAACGTTTGCGCTAAATTTAGTTCGCAATTTGCGAGCACAGACAAAGTTGCACCTTGAAATGTTTGCGATTGGAGTCAATTTCCTCAGTCTCTTTACTACAGGTCTCCGTTTTGCCCCGGCTTACCTTTGCGATCCCACACCCATCGCGAAAACCGCGAAGGATTCCGGAGCGCAACGGCTTCCGGTTTTACATGTACAGCACCAGATATTGCTATGGTTACTTGCCACTCGCATGCCGCAGGTTGCTATGATTACTACAGGCAAGAGTACATGAAACCCGGTTTTCATGTACTCTTGTTGCAGCAATTAATTATTTTATTTCGACTTGGGATTGCCACAGCAGCACATGAATTTCAAGAAAACAAACTGAGAAGCAGGGAGTCGTAAAATACCATGGTATTTTACGACTCCCTGCTGAGAAGATCTACAAGACAAGCCTCAAGAAGTGTTTGCACAAGAAAAGATGCACTACTAGTACAGTACTACTGTAGTACATAAAGAAATTGAAAGATGTCATGGGCTGGGTATGTCAAGGTACGTACATCATGGTCAATTTAAGTTAGAAGTTAGAACTAAGCAAAATTAAAAACTTGTGAAAGTGAATGTGGCTGGTACCACACTGTATCTAATATCTCCTACGAAGCAGATACGAAATAAGAAATCAAACAATCAAATACTTTGGGCAGGTGTCATATATGAGTGGCAGACAAGATGCCAGAGAAGAAATGACAGCTGCGACGTGACGAAATATACAAACTAACTATTGTTACAGAGATTAAAAAAAACCCAAGCTGCTCAGCAGGCACATTCAGACTCTCTAAGGGGTATGCAACACTGGAATCCGATGGCTAAGGTAGCATGATGCATGTTGCAAGTTCTAAAAATTATTCATATCAATTTTATCATAGATCCTCAAGGCAGGAAACTACTTGAAGTAGTTATGAAGTTATGAACTCAACAAACAATAACATATATAGAGTACAGTGGACAAATTGGTCACATGCAGCTTCCATGCGTACAAGTGTACCGTGTTGTGCCTGCGGAGGTCGTAAGAATAGGGAGACGGGTGACCGAGGCCAGGGGCCAGGACTGGTCTTCAGTGCTGTGTATGGAAAATAATATCCACTGTGTTTGGATTTTGTGAATGCTATAAAAATAAAATACTGATAATTTATGCTGCCCGGAAGTAAAAAGAAAAGAAAGCATCATGTGGCTGATCAAACAGCTGCAGCAGCTGCACTACGGGCAGTTCTTTATTATTGCCTATCATTTATCACAGATCAAATTTCGAAGGAAAGGTAGCAAGTTTATCAGGCAGCATTTTTTGGGTTGAGCAGTCTATGCAGGGCAGTGTGTACTGGTCCAGGACATGTCACACGTATGTCGCTGGGTATGTCATGCATGAAGTGCTTATGGTATTCTAATGTATGTGACACACACATGCACAGGATAGTAGGCTAGCTCCAGCGTTGGAAAGATGATGTGAGGCAGTGCCGCTGGTGGGAAAACCTTTGTAAATCATGTGAGCTGAGGTAAGTTGATTGCTGTGACCTTTCTTATGGTGTTGGGTGTTTCTCTGCTTTGCCCCAGGGTTGATGGTATTGTTGGCTGAATGCTGGTGCTTAATGAAAACTCACAGTACGGTTGATGTAGCCAGTGGGCCGCAGCAGCAGCAGCAGCTGCAAGAGAAGGAAGGAGCAGTGCTCATGGGGCAATACCCTACTACGTAGGAGGTATCCTAGGCAACGGCTCCTGGATAATACTGGTACGAGATGAGTGCTCAGACGGTGGCCGACTTGCTGAGGTGTTGTTATTAGAAGATGGTGGCATGGGTGCGTGGCTGGTTTGTCGACTGGCCAGTGGACCACTCACTGTAGTGACTCCTGTCTGTGTGGAGATGTCGGACAGCTGCGACTGATAGGACGCGACAGAGATCCGCGAACCGGCGGCAGTCGACATTGCTCCTGCTGCCGCCGCGCCGACGTTGGCATTGCTGCTGCTGGTACTGCTGCCAGGACCTGCATCACCCGCCGCAAACACACGCACACACACACACACACACACACACACACACACACACACAACTAGCGCTATTACTGTACGTGTACGAGCATATCTACATGAGGCAGAACCAAGAGAGGGTAAGATCTAGGAGCACAACAGACACACAACGGCGAGGGAGTGAAGACCTGAAGCAGCATCCTTTACTACTACCCAGAACTACAAGTGGCTACAGTGGCTACTTCAAACGTTCCTTCACAAGACCATGCACTGCTGATACCGTACAAGAGGTCAGTTGCCATCTAGACACCCGGATTAGCCTGTGTTTTGGATAAATGAACGGTTTGGAATCATTGGCTAACTGAAGCCCTACCAGATACAAACCATACCTGCTGATGAGCCAGAGTTGATATGCTCCTGTCTCTCCAGAGCCAAGTCTTCAGCTAATTTCTGCAGAACGGAAGCAAAACACCAACAGTCGGGCAACTCAGGCACTACACAACCTTTACGCCACATTGACAACTTTGATATTGCCAGGACAGCAAGGGTGGCTAAGAATCACCATGTGATAACTACAATCACCTACGACTTGGACTTGACTACGTACAAAGTGTTGTTGAGTGCGGATGTCCTTGATGATATTGCGATACGAAGCGATGAGGAGACGGTAGTAAAGAATGGCAGACCTGAGGTTGAGCGAAAAGTAGATACACCGACATGTCAGGTCCAAGCAAACACACACATGCATTTACCAGCACAGTGTGAAGTGATTGCATTCGCATGCATACAAACATCTTCTAAAGACTTGCAACTTGAACACACAACAGTGTTGTGGTCATATATCATTGACGTCCAGATAGAACAAAAACTAGTGATAACGGATTCATAAAGGGGAACGGTCTGAAGAAAAACATAGACTGTCCCCACCAGGATAGAAACCTTCGCTATGCCATCATGCAGTATTTACTTGTAGGCATGCTTTCCCAGGCATCTTTCAGAGTGAGACTTCAAGTGGCAGTGGTTGAAGCCACACTTTGAACCATCAACATCTTAAAACATGTGTAGCGGTGAGAGGACAGCGAGAGAGAAGACCATGTTGGTCAAAAGTCTGTTATCGGTATTGATCAAATGGCAAAAATCTGACATCACTTACAAACAGAGAACAAGGATTGGCAGCAGAACAACCGGTGTTCCAATGATGTTGATTGCGTTCCTGACTGGCTCGGAGAAGTGCACCAAGATGACATCATAGGCATAGTCATATGATCTGTGTGGACACAGCATATACCATGATACCGGTATCGATATAGAGGTTGTGCAAGTGACATCATCGCATTGTGCGTTGCATGGAGTGCATGGAATGCAGTGCATACCAGTGCTAGTTCGTATTGAGTGACACACAATGCTAGTTTGTATTGAGAATTCAATGGCAAGTTTATATGGAGTGGCAACCCATATAAACAGTGTTAGTTTGGAGTGGCAAACCAGCACAAGTGCGCCACTGCACCGCGGGTTTGCCACTCCATACAAGCTTCTCAAATGTTTAGTGTAACACAAAACCTCTATACAAGCAAGTTACACATGAGAAGAGTTATCTTCAAATTGCATAGTACACTTGCACGGCTGCGTTATGCCCATGCCAGGACGAGGCAGACCCCACCACCAGTACTGCAGACACACCATGACTGGATAGAGGTGACCTCCACATGCATGTCATGCTTCCCACAGTCAAGGTCACACTGGTCTGTAAGTCATACTGCATCTTGGAGGCAAAACATCACATCCACTTTGTGAATGTGTAATGTTTACAATAATAAAATGAATGCTCGGTTGCCGCAGATATCTGGCCTTGTGTTAATAATAAAAGTGTGGTTATAACCCCGAACATTACAGTAGACTATTAGGACTTATGCCACTGACCGAAATGGTCCACAGTTGGCTGAAGGAGGAAGTCTGAAATATATACACACACACGTACGCACGCACACATACATACATACATACACACACAGCGCACACACACAGACACGCACACACACACACACACACACACACACGCACACGCACACACAGAAATAAACAACACATTGATAAAATGCCCACAATCATTACGAACACATCACGGCAGGCAGGTGATATACCGCCATGAGTAAGCTGAACACAAAGAACGGACATTCCACCTTCCCCATTCTCCAGGAACTTTAGCTTACAACTACTCAGTATGTCTTGTGTGCTAAACATGTATACGTGCACATGCTTGCAAGTGAGTTGTGTTTGAGTCGTAGCACATTAGAGTAACAAGCAGGCAAGTAAGAATAAGAGTCATTGACTCAAGGCATACCTGGATAGTACATATAGCATGGGAAGCACGCACAGGAACAGCGTCACCTGCAGAACAAACAGCAGGAAGTTGCCGGAACGAGACGCTCGGAAGATCTTCTTGGGTGCAGCGTGGGAGAACATGGTGGTGTAGTAGTAGAAGAAGAACAGTAGGAACGTCTTGGCCATGGCAAACGCCGGTAGGATAGGCGAGAAGAAAGTTCCAATCCTGCAGAACATCAAGCACACAGAAAACGATGCATTGGGATGTAATTGGCACTTGAGAGCAGGGAGTAGGTGCTTTACTACTCCATGCTTGAGAATGATTCCGCAACTGGATTCCCAGCACATCCCCTTGGTTTGCTTGTTTTTTTGTTTAGCTTTATTTTACTTCACCAAAAGCACGTTTCATATCTGAAGCTGCAGTCTCTGACGCCTGTAGGAAAAGATGCTCGACACGCTACACAGCTGAATCCCATAGGCAGACCCAGCTGAAAACAAGTAAAAAAAAACAAGTTTGTTGTGATTTCACAAGACGTTCACACTCCCACCTTTGATTGATTCACAAGAAACAGCACATGGCCACAAGGCATTTCAGTATTGGCAATGAGCACACACGACGTACCAAACCAATCCTTGACCATACACCATGTCCAAGACACTGACGGCAACCTGAAACTCTCCACGGCCGATCTAAGCAAACGACAGCAACACGCACATAACACAGTACAAAGATCAGCTATGTGATGATGTCACAGTGATGAATGATGTCACAGCTATGATCAGATGTCACAATATCTACACAAAAGTGCCCACGCACAGCGAGTGCTAGAACATTGCTGATCTTCAAGAAAGGGTTTTGAGAACGAAACATTACAGGAGTATCACCATGCGGCGGAACATTTCAGAATGTTAGCACACGTCACAAAACTTGACAGTCAATTTGCACAAGAAACATGGCGTTCATGCAGTCATGCGCACCCCCCCCCCCCCCCACACACACACACTACATGGAACTGCCGTTGTACCTTTTCACGTATGGTCTTGTTCCTTTTCACGACTATGTGACGGAGGACATCGGCAAACAGCACCGCGAGGAGAATGGCACCGAAATCTATGATAATGATCTTCACAATCTCCTCGCCGACTAGTGACTCCCAGCAACACGTGTCACGCGGCTGGTTGACTGGACTGGCTGTTCCAGGAGCTGGCAGTGTTGGACCAGCGTCTTGATTCAGCTAGGCAGGATGAGCACACAACATACAACAAGGTAGGGACACTAATCGAAAAGAAACCAGCACCTTTTCAGAAGTCGATGAAGATGACTACCAGACTCCTCCAAATTTTCCTCAGCATTAAATCATCTTGATAAAGACATCTCTTCAATGTGTGTGTGTGTGTAAGTGTGTGTGTGTGTGTGTGTGCGTGCGTGCGTGTGTGTGTGTGTGCGTGTGTGTGCGTGTGACGTTGCAGCAACTTACACAGCCTTGCTCTCTGGATGCCTTCATCAGCAGTGTAACGGTTAGAACGGCCAGGTTACCAAGATACAACACCATAGTCCTGAACCAGAAAACAGAAAACACAGTTACACAGTTACACAGTTACACAGTTACACAGTTACACAGTTACACAGTTACACAGTTACACAGTTACACAGTTACAGTGGCAATGCTGGTTTCTAAGCATTTGACTTGGCAGGCCCGTCAGAACCGGTCCGGTTGGTCAGGTCATCACCAGACCAACTTGTTGGCCAACAACTCATGTTTACTGCTGGGGAGGTTATGTGTACCCACCATATCATACACAAACTGTATGAAAGGTTATGATGGTATGGCCAGAGCAATCAAAAACTGCTTCCGACGGTCCTGTTTGGTAGCTGTGTATAGAACTAACGGTAAACTACCGGACGTGCACAGCAATTAACTCCTCAGAGGGCTTCGAAACAGCGCTACTGTTGAAATAAAGGTGCATACAAGCAAGAGTACATAACCCCCCAGAGTGTGCAATGCCTGATCCAGCTCTGCATAGGGTCTTGGTCGAGCGGAATCGGATCTTTGCGTCATAATACCGTACACATCGGAGGGGAACCCGGGGAGTCGGGGGTACTCTCGGATCAAAAACACTGGTGCCCTGCCTGGAGACCGGCCTTGCGCTGGTGTGGAGTGTACGCATGACATCAGAAGATCCGATTCCGCTCGACCAAGACCCTATGCAGAGCTGGATCAGGCGTTGCACACTCTGGGGGATTATGTACTCTTGATACAAGTCATGCAGAATGTCCAGTGGCGTGATAAATCAATCTGCTACCACCCACCACCCACACCCATACACACATGCATGAACACACTATCGTGCAAGTGCTGTCAGCAAGCACGTCTTTTAACTAATTAAAAGCTCACCGTGACATAGTCCACTTGAAAGCCGTACGTGGATGGTAGTGCTCCAAGACACCCAGCCTCTCAAAGAGCATCGGGCCCACCAACTTCAGCGCAGCCAGAATGAAGGGAATCTAAGCAAAGGTGCATGAACACACACACACACATACACACACACACACACACACATGCGCACACACGCACACACACACACGCACACACACACGCACACACGCGCACGCACACACACACACACCCGCACCCGCGCGCGCACACACGCACACGCTTGCCCGCGCGCACGCACACACACACACGCATGCACACACTCACACGCACACACACACACACACAAACACACGCACACACACACACATACAGAGTGTCAGTGGTCTATCCAGAACCTGGTCACCTGCATCACACACCGGGTGGAGAGAAGGAAAAGAAGAAGATCTGGCCGGGAAAGGTTTGCCGGGTAGTGCGAGGCGTGAACATAGGGGCCTGGTTGGTAAATGCAGATGATGGTACTGAAGAAAGGGCATGACTGTACTCAGGGTCAATGTCGGAAGATATTTTAGGGTGGTACGGTGGTCAGTCATCTGAAGTACAGTTTACTCGTGGGGGAGGAATGGCGGAGGCGAAAATTTTGGAAATTTAGAGTCCAGATCAGTGTATTTCATTGATTCACGGGGTACCTGGGGCAAAAAGTGGTACGGTCAATACCGTAGTGACCGTACCGTGTCCGACTGGTACTGAACAAAGTGCATGTACTGTGCAGCTTGACCTATTGCCGGAAAGTGAAGTGTGGCAGTATAGCAGTACAGCAGTACAGCAGTGCTCTTCCATCAACAGACAACAGTAGTGTAGCATGCACTCCTCTTGGTTACAAACTGCTCCAGTCCAGGTGTGGAGCAGAACTCCATGTGCTGCAAGCATTGGGCAACTGTGGCACGCAATGTCATGACAGTACTGTCGAGCAGTGCCGAAGAACGGAGCGTCGAAGAACGGCCAGACTAGGATTCACCAAGCACAGCATACCCATGTATACATGGTGACTCAACTGCCCGTAGACTGTAATACATGAAAATAAGAACGGTCTAGGCTAGGAGGCTGACCCCCCCCCCCCCCCCCAGTTCTTCGGCGACGGACAGTACTGTGTGTGCCACTCTTGCCCCTCACCTCAAACTGCTCCACCAGTGCCAGGAAGCGGTTGCTGTTGAACTCGGTACGTTCCTGATCACGTCGTACAAAGTAGTAGACCACGTAGCCACTGCCGGCCAGGAGTGTCAGAACCACCACGTTGACCAGGATCCTCACAGCAATGGCAAGACCACTGCCAACACAGCACACACCATGCACATAAGCATACATACACATAAGCATACATACACATAAGCACGCATGCACACAAGCACACATGCACACATGCACATAAGAACACACAAGCACACATGCACATAAGCACACACAAGCATACACGCACATAAGCACACATGCACATACGGTGTACATGTACACACAAATGCGTCCTCCGCTCTTGTTACGCAACAGTGAATCTTGAGCCCCCAAGAAATAAATTATACAGATGCAGCCTCCGCAAAAATAGCCTGTAGACACTAGACAGTATACAGTCAACTTGGCTAATAACGACTGCGGATATAACGACAATTCGCGAATAACGACAGAATTTCCATGCCCAGAGCAAAGTCCCATCCAACTGTAATACATATAATGGGACTTCGGGTATAACGACACTTCGCGAATAAGGACACTTTTCTGATGCCCCGCCGAGTGTCGTTATAAGTGAAGTTGACTGTAGCTGTATGTGACAATGCAGCAGGATGTCCATGTAACTTGTTGCTGGGCCTCTGCAGTGCAGTGCAGTGCAGTGCAGTAGGCTACTTTCTGTATTTTAACACAAAAAGTGACAGAGCGAATACCATAGCATCTACTTCAAGTACAAGTATGTAACTAGTCATCACCCCAGAGCAAAGCCACTTACAGAGAAGCATTGGAGCGACGACCAGCCTCCTCGATTTCCCGCAACTCTTCCTACAAACGATTGAAAGGAAAGCGCACACACACAGGTGTGACAGTGGAGGTAGATAGGTAGACAGATAGGCTCCATCTAACATTGCTACACAATGAACTGTATGATGCTAGCATCTACAAGGTCAGTATTCATATTACAGCACAAGCACGTTTCAAGCCCATCAGCTGCAATGTATGTTTTTAAAGTAATCTAACCCTATTCCACACGTACAGTCGACAACACTTATAACGAACTTGCATGAAGCGAATTTCATGTATAGCAAGCCATTGTCCATATCCCTGTTTGACCCTATACAGAGTTGACCCTTTGTAAACGGAAGAATCAGAATTCGGAAACAACGAACGTACCCGAAAGCCCGTGGCGATTCCGACTGACGTCAATTTACCAGTTTGTGACTCGGTGATGCCATGATCCCAAAATGTGAATACTTTCAACGAGAACGGTGTTGTAACGTTGTCATACGTAGTGCGCTTGCTGAAGTGATACCGGCGCTTCATTCTGAGAAGAAACAAAACGAAGCAAGAGATCCAACGGTTTGAATATCGCGATCAGGAGGGAAAGCTGGATTGTAGGCTACCTTGTCAAACAGTGTCGGTCAATGTTGTGAATAGACTATTCTAAAGGGGGGGGGGGGGCAGACATGAGCTCCAACAAGAAGCAAGGAAAGGATTGTTTGTACGACACAAATTACCGAGAAGTCTCACGGCAACATTTCACAATATTGAAATGATAGAGTAAAGCACAACCTACACAAATGCCATACTGAAGAAACAAATCAGGAACAAAGCTAAGTTGACAGTCAGGTACGCCGCGGGCAAGTTGTAGCCACCGTTTAACTCAGTGTTGTTGTCGTAGTAACCATAGAGGACGGGTGAATTGTACAGCTTGTCCTGAAGGTGACACGAACACACACACGCGCACACACATACACACCATGTACACACGCACACACACACACACACACACACGCACATGCACACGTACACACACACACACACACACACTTGTACTTGCACACACAGACAGACACACACACACATACACACACACACACACACACACACACACACACACACACACACACACACACACACACACACACACACACACATACACATAAACACACGTGCATGCTGGAGCATTCCTATGCTGACAAGTTGAGTGATAACACCCAGACAAGTAGGGTAAGTGCATGCAGCAGAGCCGGCAACACCACACCAACTCAGGACAGCACAGCACAGCACTGCACTGCACAGCACTGCACTGCACAGCACAGCACAGCACAGCACAGCACAGCACAGCACAGCACAGCACAGCACAGCACAGCACAGCACAGCACAGCACAGCACAGCACAGCACAGCACAGTGCTAGACACAGTACATAGACTACATAGTAGCAGGAAGCAGGCTAGCAGCTTACCAACAGGTCTCCGCTATTGTCATTAGTAAAGTTCTTGTTACCCACACCAAACGCAATCTACAGAGGAAGAAACCAGGCAAAGGAAATCAAAGAAGAAACAAAAGTGACATTCTAGTTGCTTTCATAGTGTAAAGTATTGTGACAACTGTTGCATGACCAGTTTAGTTTGTAGTTACACTTCTTGCATTGCAGTTTGATCCAGTGTTGCCACAACATTTTAGCCAAATATCAGTAGGAGAGAAAGAAAAGAAAATGCATCATCAGACCCCCAATCACAGTAACCCCAGTATACACACGCATACAGGTGCCAACATTTTCGCGGTTCTGAGTGACTGATCTTGCTTAGCAGGGTAGGAGAGAGCTTTGGAAACACTCATGATGACCAGTGTAAGCAAAAATATCTGGATCATGACTTCTAAACCAAGCAGAAGGGCAACATTGGACATTATAATGGCTGCTGTCGGCAGGAGAAGGCCAATTGTCGGCAGGTCGTGACATGCCTCCAAAATCAGCAAGCTACTGACATGTCGGCAGGTGTGGCAACATAGGTTTGATCACAAGTACTGTACATTTATTCATCGTTTGTGCATGCAAGACGTTTGTGTGAGTTACGAGGGCATGCTTTATTTTTCTATTCACACGAAGTATGCCTGCTCACATATCGTATTGCCCTTACATGGCGTCCTGCATTGCTTTGTACTCCCGATTTCTTCACCTTTACCTTGCCTCGTATTTCCGTTTTCGCTCCCTCAAGCGTAGGCTATACACCGTACGCATACGACACCTTTTCGCCTCCCCGAGGCCTCACATAGATTCCATGCCATTTCAGCGCCCTCAAGTTCAGCGCCAACCAGGTGAGAGCGACCATTTCAGCGCCGTGAACCTAAGCGCCAAATTTTACAGTACCCCATATTTCAGCACCGTATACTTCAGCGCCAGCAGATAAGCGCCGAATACAGTCAGACCTCGCTTTTATCCGGATCCCTCTCCATCCGGAAGAAAATCGTTGGTTACCCATTTACAGCATATGCCATGCATACATACAGTATGTGTGTTCAATTATCCGGTTCCCTCGCCTATCCGGATATTTTTGTGGAAAACGGATGTGTGTGTGCAGTTAAGTGAGGTCTGACTGTGTCTCAGCGCGACATAAATCAGTGCCATATATTTCAGCGCCAAATACGTCAGTGCGACCTTTCTCAGCGCGACAGATCTAAGCGCCGTGTTTCTCAGCGCCATTTTATTATACAATGTATGTATGAACAACGCCTGTAATGACTATGACGGTACAAGTATCGACTTCGCGCTCTACTGCATCGCGCTGAACTATACCGAGTTGTACTTGATCGCGCTGTACTTGATCACACTGTACTTGATCGCGCTGAACTTCTTCACGTTGTAATTACCGCGCCTTACTTTTTCGCGCTGAGCTGCTGGCGCTGTACTTTACCGCGCTGATAGTCATGGTGCTGAAGAAGCTGGCGCTGTGAAATCATGCTCTGAAGTGCTGGCGCTGACATGTTTCGCGCTGAAACGGTGGCGCTGAAGTGGCAAGTCACCCTCACATACTTGGCATTGCCTCCACCTCACACTACAGTCCATTCAGAAAAAGGTGATATCCTAGCTTTGGCCATTAAAATTTGGAGTTCTTTCACAATTTTTCTGCATTCCCCCATGGAATGCTCTTCCAAGTATGTTTCTGAAGTCCATTTCTCCGAAAAGCATGCCATAACAAGAATAGGATTTCGGCCGGGTTTTGTCTTGGAAGGCGAGACCAAAATAAAATCGAGATTCCTGGGCAGGACCCATGTGAAATTGGTGCGGGTGGGTGAATTTTATTTTTTATTTTATTCCCATGTATGTACATGACTATATGTGTGCAAGCAATGTTGAACTTTTTTTACAGCATTTTCCGGTAATTTTTATTCAATTTTTTTACAGAAAACAGGTATGCGGTTTACCCGTTCAATTTTTCTATAATTCGGCCAACGATGGCCCTGATCTGTACATCTGGGAGTCATACAAGCTCGGGTTTGTGTGACTCCATGTCACAGATCTACTCACACGATCAGTACTGTACATGTATGAACTGTTCAAAAAAACAAAACAAAATTGGCTTTGGCTCGATTTTGGTGCGGGAGGGCCCGGGAATCTCTATTTTTTTTGGTCTCGCCTAAGCATTGAATTGGGAAAAGCCATGAAAGTCCAATCCATTTCACTCCACTTGCATCACTGCATTGTCCGGTTCGAACCCCAGTTGAGGTACCTTTTCTGGACCCTTTTTCTAACCTCAAATTTCGCGGCACTGCACTGTGTACGATAAAACCACGAAAAATCGCCAAATACGGGAGCTCGCCAGAACCAGCGCTCATCTTTTTATGAATGGACTAGTTTTTTTAGTTTGGCTTCCTTGAAGAAGCAATTGATTTACAGAGTTCCACTATCGTGAACATTTGTCTCCTGATCGTGTGTCAGTGCCAGAGAAATATAATTAGGCCAAAACAAAAAAATAGGCTTGTTTCCGGTCGGCAACCCCTCAAAAAGGAGACTTGGTCGGCCGGACTGAAACTTTTTTTGGATACTTTTTTTGGTTCCTCAATCGTTGTGGTATTGATGGACAAGAGCACCTACACATGTACATTGTACATATATCATGGCAAGGGTAAATGTCAAAGTTGACTGACTCACTGTTCTTGTACAGCCATGTGGTGTATTCCTGTTTTCGTACATCCTGAGAAATCAAGCAAACAGTTCGAGTCCTTCCAGCTCCGTTATTCTAGCTCGTATCGACCCCGGAATTTTTCGAGCCGACAGCTGAGAATCTCTGCTACCTTGTAGGTGTTTCGATTGTGGAATTCGGTTGAGATTTGACTGAGTTATGACTCGTTGAGTGCACTTGCACACATGGCATTGCCACCGTTTGTATACATTTGGGACCAAAAAAAGTATCAGAATTTGGGAAAAAGTGGCCCGGTCGGGCGACCGGAAACAAGGTCATTATTTGTTTTGGCCTTACACTGTTTGTCGTAAGGAATTGACAAATTAGTAAATGGTCCTTCGAGCTGGATTTGAACTAGCGACCTGAAGAAGCAAATTCGAACGCCCCCTTAGTGGACACTGAACTGCCTGGGCATGCAGAAAAACTGATTTGTAGAAAATAAAGTGAACTTCTAATTGCGCTTTGCTAACTTCGAATTACCAGCACAAATCCCACACATTTTCTATGTAAGTTGATTCTGTGGGACTTCTAATTAACCGGACATATCGAATTATCAGGATTCCACCTGAAGTATTAAATCATTGATGTACGTCATCATGAACTTCTTCTTACCTGCGGTATAATGATGAAGCCGAGGGAAAAGAGCATAGTTAAAATGTTGAGGAAGAACAGCGAGCGGAGAAAGACGAAGAACGACGCAACTCCTGTTCCAAAATGGCCTGGTGGTCAAGCAAAACAGAAGCGTACCGTGATATTGGCCATGGGACTTGCTAACCGAACAAGTCAGTCATAAGATGTTCATTTCACAAACACGTCTACACGCATACCACATTCTCCTTATAGTTGCAGTTCTTCACTGTGAGGGTGTCTTCTCAAACTGATGAAAGGTGGATTATTATCTTCCCACAAGCGACTACCAGTGAAGACTGCTGATGACTCACAGCTTACCTTCAATCTTCTTGATGAAGCTAGACAAAAAGCCGTGCGATGTTGCGTACTTTGCAATCGTGTCAGTCGCATAGGAAACAGCCTATAGCCACATACACAAGCGCACGTACACCCACACGCGCGCGTGCACACACACACAATCACAAAACAACCAGGAGCAACATGAGCAATGCATGCGATTCAGAAAGAAGGCATGTATGACACTATCTGTACGCCAAGCAGCCAGCCAGAATAAAAAGCAGTTCATAACAATTCTCCCCCCCCCCCCCTCCCCTTCTACTAGTATCTCCCACACTGCAACGTGCACATGGCTGAGATACATGTATAAGCGTTGAGACATGTATAGGCGTTGATCCATACCTTGTGTCCGTTATGGTTGACAGCATCCACTGTATTCAACATGCCAACCCTGTCATCTAATGCTGATTGCATGATTCTGGGGATATGAAAACAACACATCAAACACAACAGAGCAATGTAACACATCACACTGAATTGTTAGAAATGGAGAAAACCCCGTCCAGCACGAAGACAAGCTTCCCCTTCCTTTATCTCTGATATTGCTGACCCACCCAAGTTGGGTGGTGTGTTGCTTTGCTGCTTCAAATTGTAGTTAGACTGCATTGTTATGTTATTAACTGGTCTCGTCATCGACCTGTAACAGTCGGCCTTCTTTGTTGCCGCGGGACTTAGCTTGTGCACATTTTCGCTGCCCTCACCTTCTCCTCTTGGGTCCTACCCAAACGTGAACCTTCAATTGCGGACTGGCTAAACAAACTTGGTCTTATCCTGAATGCTGCAAAAAGCCAGGTAATCGCTATTTGTGGAGATCTCGCCGACAATGCTGTTCCACTCTCTGTGAAATGTAACGGCATCCCGCTGCCACACGTGGAATCTGCCAGGTGCCTTGGTGTCACCACTGATGCTGCCATGTCATGGGATGCCCATGTAACCCGTTCTGCAAGTCGTATCTCCCAGAAGATAGGAATCCTGTGGAGGATGCGCAGCTGCCTCAGTATTCAGAGTCGCATTACGTACTAAAAGGCCATTATCATGCCTGACCTCATGTATGGGTCCAACACCTTCTCGACATCGCTGGCAATTAAACACTCACTATGTTACCACCGATTCCATACACACACACACACACACACACACACACACACACACACACACACACACACACACACACACACACACACACACACACATGCACACACACACGCACGCACACACACGCACGCACACACACGCACGCACACACACACACGCACACACACACACACACACACACACACGCATGCACGCACGCACGTACGCACACACACACGCACACACACACACACACACACACGCACACGCACACACACACACACACACCAGCGGATGGATCACAAGTGAGGAGACAAACACTGGTGATAGCCACCTAGCTAATCAGCGCAAGCAAAGCTTACAGTCGATACTGTTTTCGTTCTGCCAGCGGCCATGGCTGCATCCGAACATTGGCAAGAATGCGCTTGTGTTGCTGCACAGAACCATACACATCCTCCTGTTCGGCCTCGACTCTCTGCACAGGCAATGGTGCATACAGGTCCTCATCGTATGGTGCTGGATCTCCACTGTACAACACATCACACAACACATTTAGAAAATAATGAACAGTCTGTGGACCGCCAATCAACCCTTTGCACGTGGACGGTCCGTGGCGCTGCCCTCGAGATTCCGTGAAATGTTGAATCAGTGTAGAACACGCAAGATTTGCTTTGCACTGACATAAAGACGAAAGGGTGGAATACATACCCAGGTTGGCATAAATTCTATGTCCAACGGTCGTGTGTGGAGTTACATGGGCTCCTTGGGTGTCCTTATGTTGGCTTCAGTCGAAAGACAAGCACCAGTGCTGACCCAACGCACTGTAGTGCCGGCAACTCACCGCCAGCTAACTCAGCAGTCATAAGTGAACGGGGCAAAGACTAATTATTGTGAAACACGTGAAAGAATGCGCCACCGAGCACACGCAGAAGCCATGACACCTGCTATATTTACGACAGCAAGTGGAATATACCTTCAAGTCACAGAGTTTGGCTGACAAGCTACTGATACAGTTTTAAGTGTATCAGTCTCACAAACAAACGTCGTAATTCACTCCTGAGAGGAGCATTACATCATAAAAACGGCGTCAACTTAAAAAATATGTCGGAACAGCACTGCATGTGGGAGTTACACACTCTTGGGGATTATGTACTCTCTGTATGACCTACACTACAGACAGGACACCGACTCCAAGACATGACCACCGAAAAGGGAGGTGGTAGGTAAATGTTCACCTGAAACCCATGTTATGATGATAATGAAAATATGAGAATTCATGCTTGTATGCAGTATATTCTTTTACACGACCACACCATAACCACGACCACACCATAACCAATATGCACTGTAAGCATGTAATCATGTTCCGTCAGATGGATACGTACCGAGTACCGCGATGAACGTAACGTGATCGCTCCATCAGCTCGGCCTGAGTTAAGCCGGCTGAATGACACGCTCGCAGAGTATTGTACTGCGACTGGCGACGGCGTAGGCGCGGTGCCGGGATGGGCGGACGGTTGTCATAGTGATGGCTATCCCAGGCATGATCACCAGCGGCGTTGGATGACGGAGGCGCTGAGCGTTGCTTGGGACGTCTTACTTGTGCATACTGTGGATTATCCTTGTCAGGGCGGCCTGCCTCCCGTGCTGCTCCTGCTGCTGCTCCTGCTGCTGCATCCGTGGGTGACAAGCAAGTTTCATAGAGCCCTAAACACGACAACATCAACACGGGAAAACTTGATCAGAGTGCACAGACAAATACTTCGGTTTGGGTACGGATGCGATTCGCTGGATTGTAACCGAAAGAAACACTTTGCCAACTCCACGCTGTGTTCACAACTGTACGTGTGAAACAACACGTTCGTACGTATATTTGCTGGCTTTTGGGGCGTCGTGCATGTGGAAACGCTCCGAACTGAAAATTCCAACATGCATTTTTTCAGCGTGTATCAAGCGCGTATTGGCGTACATGCCAGTCACTTTGGCAGTGTGGAGTGGCGGTCCAGGAACCAGCCAAGCTATTATAATACACATTGGCTGAGCTTTCTCTTTTTGACTTGCCTGTCATGTATTCATACTAATGAATAATATCAACTTTATCAAGAGTACATAACCCCAAGAGTACACGTATGCAACTCTGCATATGAGGTCTAGCGCGGCACGCTGCCTGCAATCCGTAGCCATGAACTGTGGGCCATGGCGCGCGTCATTATCAATCTGCTACGGTTTCCGGCTTCCAAATCCGCTTTCCTCGGAGACTTCGAATAGTTTTGTACGTGATGCGTCACGCACAGACATTGCCTTTGCACTTACTTACCGTATTGCACGTTAAATTGTTGAGGCTAAACCGTAGGAAAACTCAAATCCAGGCAGCTGGATCATCATTCCACAATGTAATGCAGGCAGCGCGCCGGCACCCATAGCTTGGAGACCAGGAGTTGCACACTCTTGGGGTTATGTACTCTTCATACTATCAGTATGGCATGCCCTAGGCAGAGTTGCCACAGAACTGGACAGACCTCTCATAACAGGCAATGGAAGTGTGTAAGTCACGGGCTTACAGTCCATTCAGAAAAAGATGATATCCTAGCTTTTGGCCATAAACGGGTCAAATTTTGAGTTTTCGTCACAATTTTTTTGGCAATACCCCATGGAATGCTCTTCCAATTGTGTTTTTGAAGTCTATTTCTCCAAAAAGCAAGCCATAACAAGAATAGGATTTCGGCCAGGTTTTGCCCCCAAAGCACTGAATTGGGGAAAAACCATGAAAATCCAGGCCGTTCACTCCACTTGCATAACAGTACATTTGCGGTTCGAACCCCAGTTGAGGTGCCTTTCTTGGACCCTTTTTCAAGTTTCGAATCGCGTGACACTGCACAGTGTACCACAAAATCGCCAAACACGGGAGCTCTCCAGAGCCAGCGCTCATCTTTTCTGAATGGCCTGTAGTTGTACAGCCAACGGTACATAAACAAGAGTGGACAACTCGGCATGAGTTTAGGAAAGCAGAATCAATTGTTTTCGGCAATTTCAATACCTCATCAGAGCCGTGGTCTGTGACTACATGTGCAGTGCTGTGCTGTATCAATAGGACCTGTGGTCAGTTGGCAGTCACTCAATCAGTCAAAAAGGACGTAAACGACAATTTACACTGCCCTGCGTGCACCCATATGCGGAATTGCACACTTCAGTCAATGAAGAATTGTAATCTGTGTACGGCTACACTGGCCTGGATAATTGAGGGTCTCCAGCAGTCAGCCTGTATTGCTGCAGACCAGTGCTGATCCATCGCTGGTCCACTGTAGATGGATTTCGATAACATAATCACGCAACTGGAGAGTAAGTCGCATACATGTATAAAGAATCCGTAACGACTCACGAGGGACATGCGAGGAGGGTCTGAGAGACACCGTATACTCCGAGTACAAACAGGATACTACACTTGTAGTAATGCGTTTATCGATAATCAAGTGTATGCTCACATGCAGTCACAGTACATACTGATTAGACAACGCATCCATATGGAATGCAGCCCCCCCCCCCCCCCTGTGAAAAGTCCCGCCCCCTACTCACTTGTCGATTTTTGTGTTTTTCATTGCCATTCAACGAAAATGCAGTCGATAGTCACTACTACAGTCCATTCAGAAAAGGATGGGCTTTGGCTCTGGCGAATTCCCGCATTTGGCGATTTTTCGTGATTTTATCGTACACAGCGCAGTGCTGCAAAAATTGAAATTTGAAAAGGGTCCAAAAAGGGTACCTGAACTGGGGTTCGAACCGCAGTGCACTGTTGCAGGCAGGGTCAAACGGCCTGGATTTTGATGGTTTTCCCAATTCAGTGCTTTCGGTACAAAACCTGGCCGAAATCCTATTCTTGTTAGGGCTTGCTTTTCGGAGAAATAGACTTCAGAAGCATAATTGGAAGAGGATTCCATATGATAGGGAATTGCAGAAAAAAAATCTTTAAAAAACTGGGCCAAAAGCTAGAACTACAACTTTTTATGAATGGACTGTAGTCATAAAGGCACATTTGTCGGGGGTTCGCCCTGTACGTTGCATTTTGCATGGCAAGACACTTTCGGAAAATGGAAAAATGGGTTAGGGCCGATTCCCACTACGGTACCGTGAGTGCCGTGCCGACGATTTGGGTAGGTCACGTGTACCCCACGGTACGAGCTTGAAGCTGAGAGTGATTTACACCTGCGCACAGTCATTCCGTGCATTCCGTCAGCAGGCCGGATCACCATTTTTTTTATTTTATCAATTTCTGACTTTGGTCCTGAGGGAAAATAGCAGGGGCCGGGGAAATGACTGGAGAAAGCTCAAGAAGCAACCAATCGAAAAGCCAAAAGCCAAGAAAAAACTTCGTACCACAAATACAAAAGAAAGAAAAAACTTCCTTTCAGGGAGTAGTAAAATACCTACTACTCACTGCATTCGACCTCGCGGAATACCACGGCATGCCATTTCCACCCCCCAGAGGCCCTCGGCACCGGGATGTCCACGGCGCGGTACGGCAGGAGCCACGGAATGAACTCGCGCCAAAACTGCCCCTCACGTGAGCAAATCACCATGGGTACTCACGGCACGGCACTCACGGTACCGTAGTGGGAATCGGCCCTAACGGGGGTAACTGTTCCCCCCCCCCCCCCTACTATTTTGACCTGGCTAGAATCCTGGAATGTAGTATAGAGATTGAATGGAGTATGGAGATTGAATGTAGTATACTATCATTATTGCTTATTATGTCATGGCCAAGTTGTAACGGCATTTGCCTCTTTACCTTTCTAGCCGGGCAAGGACCCCAGACCCTTTCTTATAGCCCTACTACTGTACTATATCTCTTGCGTTATGATTCATCATTAGAAGCCCCCAGGCTGTGACTTGGGCTATGTTTTCAATAGCAGTTTTATCTCCTTGACAGTTTGAATGTTACCTACCTAGCAGTCAGTTGCTGTTCTAGTGTCTAATGCTAGAGGTTAAGGTGTTTGATTATCTGTTTCACTGGCATCATACAATGATTATGCCGACCAACCGAAGTTGCTGGAAGATTGACTGGGCGTTTTCATTGGTGTGTTGAATCAAAAGAGATAATTATAGAATAATGCATTTTTAAATTTTAAACATTCAAATCATTATTCTGTAATTGAAGAAGAATGGCCACTTACCTCCGTCAGCAGGTGTGCCATTGTTTTGCCGGCGTGGTGGCAGCAATGGGGATGACTCACTCGGATCTACTGGACGCGCACGCTTCGTTGCGCGTCGGAAGCTTTCCGTCAGACTGGAAGCCATGCATTTATTATTTTCAATTCAATTTCCGAAATCCATAAACTACGGACAGCAGCAAACCTCGGCAGACACAGGTGTCCAGTAGTATTTGTACCACTGCCTTCCCTTTCTCTAGAACAGCTGCACAGGCCGGTCAGTCACTCGAATGAGGAAGCAAAGGCATTGACACTTGCAGATTCTGAGAGTTGAATGCCTTACTAGTATTTTATTCTTTTGAAAGCATGTAGCTTCATGGTTTTGCAACTGACTCCGTCTAATCTCTATTGTAATTTGTAGGTTGCACTGGTGTCGGTCCAGCTGGCCAGCAGTAGAGCAGGAAAGCCAGAGTAAGGGAGCGCCTGTCACTGTCAGTGTCGACATGTCACGGCCGGCACTCGGAGATTGGTGTCTTTGTGTGTGTGTGTTGCGTATCAGTCGATCTTTGAATGTCCTCTACATGATTTTGCCATTTTTCCGGCCAGCGCTTCTTTGTTCTGGACTCGAGTCGTAACAGTCCATGCGCCAAGGGCCAAAAATGACCCGAATCTTTATGCAAAATGAAGATGACGACGCCGCTTTTTTCGACTTTTTCTGGGACCAATTTTGAGCAGAATCACCATTTTGATCGTCTTCGATTTGGCATGGAAGACTTTCATGAATGCTATTGTAACTTGGCCTGCTGAGGGCTAGGATAATCCCTAAACAAAATCTGGAAGCCGTTCCGCCAGAGATTGTTCCGTCATGTTGTAGCAGAGCCACTTTTCTCAATTTTGCGTCGTCCAGAATTTATGATTTTTGGATGCCAAAATACTTGATGGCGTGAGAACCAAAAAAGAACTACCGGACACCGCCCAGACCTCAGGTATGTATAGTCCATTGTCCTAGGCTGCTCATAAAGCAAAAATTGTCTTGATAGTAACTTGCCCAAAAATTTGGCGAATTTTTCCTAATACCCTAGTTGCCAATACACGAGAATCACGAAAACTAGTATGGCTGATGGATTTCTGATTTTCTTCTCGTAAACTTGAGGACAATTATCTACGATGTTACAAATATTAATGGGTGTTTTGAATGTGAACAGATACACTTCAAAAGGCTGATCGCGTTCTCAGATCAGCTGCAAGCGGGGGTCAAAATTGTAGTTCAGAGCGATGTCCATTGAGGCTCTTCACCCGATTTCGCAGTTCATACATGGTAGTCATGGGAAGTTGGGTAGAATTAAATAAGTATGTATGCACTCTTAATTACTCCATAGACAAAGACATGTTCTGGAGTCTCCTGGTGTTCGGCAGGCGCAATTATTACCTTCATCGTTTCTCGGTGAATTAACTCACTCCACCATTCCACACTGCACTCTTAGCCGACCCACGCCGCGTGCACATCACCAACACAATGGGGACATTCCTGTTGAGATATTCCTGCCCCGTAAACCGAGAAAAAAGGACAGCACTGCAGTGAACAGACCCTGACAAGAGGACCATATTGTAATGGCCCATGCGCTTATACACACGCTTTTGCCGTATTTGTAACTTTTGCAGGTCAATTGGTCTCACATAGAGGCGCATGTGCTTGTAGTTGTGTTACCGGTATCAGGGTATGGAATGTGGAAGCTGCGCATTAAACCCTGTAAAGATGGCATATGGTGGACCCTGTGGTATCAGCGTGTCGCGGCCCGTGGGATTGGGTTCACCTACGAAGTACAGTAGGCATCGGTTATAGCGTGGGTGTTTGAAAAACGACTTTCTATTCTTATTTCCGATATTTCTTACACACGATAAATCAAGTGTGACATATCACGCGCATGTACACGGAGTCAGGAAGATCATCGTACATACAATGTAGTGTTACAGTGCATGCGGCTGGGCATAGTCACATAGGCTTACCATGTGGCTATGCAACATGAGTTACATGACCACAACAGTTGAACCTGCAGCACTACGACCCAACGCGAGTCAGGTCGGAACTGCATTGGACGGATGTTATTACTACAGGCGATATACTTTGTACTAATCTGGTATGTTTTGCTACACAAAGTCCATTCTTAGGACCGATATATTCTACTGTACTATAAAATTGCTTGTAAGAATAAATGTGCATTTGAAATCCATGTTATGATTATGAAAACATGAGAGTTCATTCTTGTAGGCAGTATATTCTTTTACACGACCACACTATAACCGATACGCACTGTACAAGTAGGGCTGAAACGATTATACCGATTACTGTAGAACGGGTACTAGTAACTTTAGCGACGTAAAAACCCTAGTGAATTTAGCGATCGACTCATTTTCGCTAAAGTTTCAAGTCGCTAATCCGTTGAGACATTAGTAGTGCACTGGTGATCCGTGAGTAGTAAGTAGTAATACTAGTACTTCAAGTAGTAGTACTAGTTAGCACATGTTTTATGATGTTCTCTCGTACTAGCACTCATAGTACACGGTAGTGATGGTTTGTACATACAGTAGTAGAATGCAGTATCAAAATGTGTACAATGAAGAAAAATGCATATCGCTAAAATAAAACGTCGCTAACCGGTTGACAATGGGAAAACGCTAAAATTAATAGTCACTAGAATTACCCGTTCTACACTACTCGGTCATTGCTCAATAATTCCTCACAATGAACTTTGATGCTTATGACTTGGTGTGGCTTTTCATTTTGTTTTTGTCCATGCAGGAGTCGGGATTATGCCGTCTACTGAACATTGTTGCATGTATGGACCTCAAGTGTGGACCCAACTGGTCAGAGAAATGAAGGAACAATCGTCATGGTGTACTCTCAGGCCAAGGATATGCCTTGTGAAATGTGCCATATGCAGTTACTAGAGGGATTGTCTCGTTCCTTGCAAGCTGTTCGGTCACAGGCAATACTGTCACATCCCCTGCACGGCTGAACTGGTTAAGAGTACGTGCACACCCGTCTTGTCCTTTGCCGAGGAACGTGGTCCAGGGTTTCGAACACAGCACGCTGACCATTTACAGCTCGTTTGTAGTGGATTGTGTGAGTTTGGTCTGGAGGGATTCGTAGCCGTGTTTAAACAAGCCACTGGCGACAGATTTTCAGTGCCTCTGTCTTGGTTGAGGTTTTTCCAATCATATTCTGTGCACATATGGGTATCCAAGTACCTATCGAGTATCATGGTCAATCGTCATGGTCACTGCATACAGATCCATGTGGCTCTCGAATATGGACAACAGTCTATAGACAACGATCTTCTGTTTGATTGCCAGGCCTGGTGATGTTGTCCTAATTTGGTCACTCTATCTTATGCCGGCATTCAGTGTGTAAATGCTGGTGCTGGCTAGACTGTGAAGTATGGGGAATGACACATGTGCTTTTTTCAAGATGCTCGTGTAGAATTCATTCCCTTTGACCGAAAAGCTTGTGTTTCCGGATCCTGTTTGTAGCTGTACACAATTGTTATTTCTCCGTTCTTCCTTGTGGTTAACTTTCGCCTCCGACTATCCCTAACCATCTCATTGGTGCGTCTGTCCATGACGTGGCTGGCTGGCATCGGAGTTGGGCACCGCCCTGTCATCCACTGGCATAGTGTTGAACCTAACTGACTTGTATGTCACATACTAGCTGGAAGTTGTTTAAATTAAAGGGTTCAGTTCCAGTCTTTTAGTAGCTTTACCATTTCTATTAGTTAGCTATTTCCTTTACTCGGCCTTAGGACACTTTCTTCACCATACACTGTGTTTCTTTGGCCGTAAAAGAGGCAGTCTGCACTTGTATTGAGTTTCCTCATTGTGAAGGAGATGGAAAAGAAAGCACACATATAGCACTTCCTGCCTGTGTCTCGGCTATAAGCACTTTTAGTTGCTACAGTACCATGTGGTTGACTGAAACCAGGGTGTGCCAGATTATTGATCAAGAATGCATGCTGCAGCTGGGCTGTTTTGTTCCTTTTCTTATGTAGATCTACATGTACAGTGAAGGAATCGAAATTGCATGTAACGTGCAATGTGTTTGCAAGTGAAATAATGTAAAGTCCCCCCCCCCCCCCCCCCCGGGAATACCTGCGCTCGAATGTACTATCATGTGGTCCATGTGCATGATCATGATAATTGAATTGGTTCAGCGCTGTATTCTGGTGTATGTGCTGAAGTCGTTTACAGGTAGAAATTGACGGGGGCACACCAAGTTCTTTACATTACATGTACATGTACAGTAGAGCCTCGCTTTAAAGGGGAAGTTAAGCCTGGAATCAAATTTTCACCAGTTGTAGTCTTCGGGGTGCTGAGTCCAATGGTCTCTGTCCGAGGAAGCTGAGACGCTTCCTTCCTCCTTTATTCCCAATCGACCTCGCGCACTTCCACCGAAACTGGGTGGCCCTACTAGATGGGGATTTGTATGCAAAACGTCACTAAAAGCGCCATTTCGTTCTTATAAAAGTACGGATGACCGCGATTGGCCCATATGTTGTACTACAGTAAGATCGGGCGCCGAAGAACACCCAGGCTGGAAAACCGGCAAAATTTAAGAACAGTCCAGGCTAGAATTATCAGATTTTTAAAGAACACTTTTAAAATTTGGAACATTGTACATGTATGGGAGGTGAGTACATGTCATGTACACGTGTAAACAGTAACTGCTACATGTACAGTCATTCCCATTTACGACACCCACTAGTTTAGAAGTACTACATTGCACTACATGTACATGTACATGTAGTACATGTACATGACAAACGTCATGACGTCACTCGACTCGCCGCGCGCGTGTGAATAAGAACGGTCTGGCTAGAATCAAAAATTTAAGAACTTTCTTAGGCTGCGCTCGAGCCCCTGCGTTCTTCGGCGCCCGATCTTACTGTAGTAGTCTTTTGGACGCTGAGTCGACTGGTTTTGGTCCGAAAAGGCTGTGATGTAGCATTCAGCCCTTATTCCAACTTAACTGTAGGGCTGAAACGATTATACCAATTACTCGGTAAGCGATCGATAATTCCTTATCAATCAAGTAATCGTTACGTTATAGATTACTCGTTAGGAATTTTGAGTCCAAAAAGTACTGAAAACCCTCGTTTTGTGAAGTTTGAATCAGTTTCCGCTGTGTGTATGCAGTTGCCAGGGGCATGGTGCATTTTCTGAGGTTAAATTGACTTCAAAACTGTCATGTTTTGGAGCTACCCTGTCACTAATGCAGATTTTTGGTATTATGAAGGCCTAGCGTTTGGAAACAGGATAATTTTTGCACAAAATTCTGACACTATTTGCTAAAGATTATAATCGATTACTCGATCGTTAAGCTAAAGAGTAATCGATAGGTGAAAATCCACGATCGTTTCAGCCCTAAACTTAAGTTATAGCATGTTTGAGCGAGTTTCTATCACTCGAGTTGAACCTTTGAACCTTGGTGTGAAAGTTGTAGCCTGCTGGAGCGGTGACCAGGTAACTTGTGTACGCAGGAGCACGTGACCGATTGTTCAGCCATGTTCGATCGGGAATAAGGGCCGAACGCTATATCGCAGCCTTTTCGGACCAAAACCAGTCGACTCAGCGTCCAAAAGACTACAACATATGGGCCAATCGCGGTCATCCGTGCTTTTATAAGAACGAAATGGCGCTTTTGGTGACATTTTGCATACAAATTCCCATCTAGTAGGGCGCAGTCACCCAATTTCGGTGGAAGTGCGCGAGTTCGATTGGGAATAAAGGAGGAAGGGAGCGTCTCAGCTTCCTCGGACCAAGACCATCCGACTCAGCGTCCCGAAGATTACAACTGGTGAAAATTTGATTTTAGGCTTAACTTCCCCTTCAAAGAACATGGAGCCCAAGAACATGCAGCCCGAAATACTAATAATTAAAAGAACGCCAGAAACCAAAGCTGAGAATGGGACATATCATTTTTCTACCGTTCTGTAAGCCAGCTTTTGTTATATACATGTACACGTGTTATAAAGTGCACACTCCAGTACAATAAGAGTCTAAGAATGTGCTAAAACTCAGAACGCAGCCATGTTGCTAAAACAATGACTCAACTGCAGTTCTTTGCGCACAGATCATACTAAGAGTCCATCACACCTTTCCCTTGGGGTTGTGGACTCTTGGCTCATATTCCCATTGACATTCACGATGACGGTTTAAAGTTCGTTCCACTCAGACCTTTGCACCTCACTGAGAATTGAAACTTACGTCAAGCTGTCCTGAGAGTACATTACAACTTTCTGTTTCGCACGAATCTTGCAAGAGAAGTTCATGATGAATATAATATGATTGCAAGCCCGAAGAACACGCCAATGCTGCATAAACTACCTATAGGCTATTGGCTAGGCCATTTTTCAAGGAACCAAAAATGACATTGAAATTGCAGTCTGCAGATCCTGGTTAGAACTTTGTCATTTGAACGAAGATGATGTGGGCTTCTAATAGTTCTATCTCAGGCCCCTCAAGAGTGAATACGGGTGCTGGTGTGTTTCTTTGCCATGTAATACGTCTCCTACTGGTGACGACAGACAATGCATTGGTTTTGTTTTGTTCCAAACGGTGGAGGCCACCACGACCCCATCAAGAACCGGACACCGATGAACGCTTCTGGAAGTGTTTCCACATCGGTGGAGAGTCAAAGGAAAGCATCTATGTCTACATACTACCTTGCCCAAAAATTTGGCGAATTTTTCTTTGCCACTTGCCTGATTTTCACGAATATTTGACAGCTCCCACAAGAACACTCCCAGCGACGTCGAGACAATGAGTAACGACCACTACAACTGACATCCATAAGGTCAAAGGCCCAATCAAGGTGTCCGGAAAGCAAAACTTCCGCAAACAATCACTGATGGAGAGAAAATTGCAAACGACTCGAGACATCTAATATTTTCTTGACAATTTTTCAACGAAGATTTGAATATATTCAGCTCGGAAAAGTGGCTAATCTGCATAAAAAAGTACAACTTTTAGACGACTTTTTCGGTCTTGGCGCATGGACTGGTAATATTCAGCAGATCAGCGGCCGCAGCATAACTCACTGATGACGAATAACACGTGATAGGTCACGTGAACAAAACAATTGTCATCTGACACAGTTACCGGTACCGCGGTACCGTGGCGGTATGTACTCTTTTGATGCTAGCAGTATCAGCAAGAGTACATAAAGTTTATCTACTCTTGGTATCAGCAAGAGTTATGTACTCTTGGTATCAGTATATGTAGGGAAGGAGGCTTTCTTCTTCTTCTTCTTCTTCTTCTTCTTCTTCTTTAATAATAATAATATCTTTGCTCCAACTGGGATGCAGTGACTGTTGCTACACATTTTATAGATGAGTGTGATCACAATCAGGGAGGGATCATGATCCAAACTCAGAACATGCGATTGTTGAGGAGACAGTCAGACTCTCTCTCTCTCTCTCTCTCTCTCTCTCTCTCTCTCTCTCTCTCTCTCTCTCTCTCTCTCTCTCCCTCCCTCCCTCCCTCCCTCCCTCCCTCCCTCCCTCCCTCCCTCCCCCCCCTCTCTCTCTCTCTCTCTCTCTCTCTCTCTCTCTCTCTCTCTCTCTCTCTCTCTCTCTCTCTCTCTCTCTCTCCCTCCCTCCCTCCCTCCCTCCCTCCCTCCCTCCCTCCCTCCCTCTTTCTCTCTCTTCTCTCTCTCTCTCTCTCTCTCTCTCTCTCTCTCTCTCTCTCTCTCTCTCTCTCTCTCTCTCTCTCTCTCTCTCTCTCTCTCTCTCTCAGGATTTCTATGTACATGTATTTGATTTCGAGATACTTGTACAAGCACCTGACCAGCAACAAGTCAACCACAACAAACACCAGCAACGCCAACGGAGTATTCTTCTTACACAACCCCGCTTCCTCCACAGGGCACTGCAGAGGGACGACAACTCAGGCGAAAGCTGAATGGAAAGGGAGTGTTTCCTGTATTCACTCAACACGACCATCGTAATCTGCAGCACCGGCACGGTAGATGTACTTCAACACTATGAACACACTGGAAATAATGAGGATAACTGTGAATAGAGCACGTGTGTTTCGTGAGTACATGTACAAGAAAAAATATTAAAAATTGCATGAAAGAACAAGCAAAACAGTTGATCAACAAAATTACATTGCTTGTCACCTAGCCCTGAGAATATTATAAAATGATGAGACACAACTAACATGCATACACAGTACTAGTACTAACATAAGTGTAACATGACTGTAGGATCTACACATTGGCCATGCCACGCATGGCCAGGCAAAGGGTAAAGATGAGGGAGACCATTTCATATTGAAAGAAAAAAAACCCACTGTACTTCTATGAGAGTTTTGCATGATAATTTCAAGGACCAGAAAGCACAGCTGCTGAAACATAAGAGCAGAAATCCTCATTTACAAACAAACACGTACACACACACACACACACACACACACACACACACACACACACACACACACACAACACGCTATTGGTACGAAGTTCTTGCCTCAAAGGCAACAAACGGCTTTGGACCGGAGCTCGTGCTCGCTACTAACATTGCCGGTGGTGCGGTCGGTCGCGGTGGAGGCGGTGGAAACGGTTGGAGATTGGGAGGTGGTGGTCCAGGTACAGCCTGTGCTTGGGGAGGCGGTGGCGGAAGACCACCGGCGTGAGCTGAGAAAATCGGAGCTGGAGTTTCAATACCGTGCGGGAAGTGCCTGAGACAGCATATAAAACAGCAAAAAATCAAAATAAGTTACACATCATGAAAGGAGCAACTATTTGTCCATAATATACTCTTTCGACGCCCCTAAATAAAACAAAAGAGCGCTTTTAAAATCTAAAGCTGCACACATATTCGAGTCTTTCCACCATGGTGGACTCATCGGGGCAGTGCAGAGGAAAGAAGCTGAACCTGGTAGCAACGAAAATCAAAGATACTAACTTAGTAGTAGTACAGTACCTACTACCTCCAAAAAAGGGGGATAAACCGTTGCCATGCATACATGTAGTACAGCTGTGCATGAACAACAGTTTGTTTGAACTACAGTTTGTTTGAACTAAACAACTTACGGCTTGACAGCAGGCGGTGGAAGAAAGTGCGGTGGTGGCACAGCCGGTGGCAAGTCCGGCCGCAGTGCGGGCAAGGGGAAGTTGGGAAGGCGAGGACCGGGTGGAGGGGGTGGAACTAGTGCGGGTGGAAAGATTGACCCACGGACAGGATTTCCACCGGGTTGCTGCTGTTGCTGCTGCTGTTGTTGTTGTTGCTGCTGTTGTTGCTGTTGTAATTGCTGCTGCTGTTGCAAAGCAGAAGCCTTCTCCTGACCACCTTCATGCCGATAACGGATATGAGCCTGGAAGAGAAATGAAACACGATAAACATAGAAATGCTGAATCATGTTATGCTTGGCTGAAAGGCTAAAGATCCATGTTGTTTACCTCGCATGGGCAATGGAGGAGTGAGTACTAGTAGTATTATTCATACTAGTCCATTCTGGGATAATATATCTGTTATTATATCTGTTATTAAATTGCCACAAACTGAATACAATACAACACCGCATACATGTAGCAGAAGGCCGATTCCATATTTCAGAGGATAGAGATAGTACCACAGAGTATCACTAGAGTGCCTCGTCGAGAGAGAGAGAGAGAGAGAGAGAGAGAGAGAGAGAGAGAGAGAGAGAGAGAGAGAGAGAGAGAGAGAGAGAGAGAGAGAGAGAGAGAGAGGGAGAGAGAAAGGAGAGAGAGAGAGAGCCTTGAGTAACAGCCAGGAAAAGGACAGCTGTATAGGCGAGTGAATTTTAAAGTCATACTCAAACTGTCAGAGAATCTGGGTGTACTGGGGTCACACATGGCCCTATACCAGCTCACTGATTCTGGGTGCAGCTTGCTGCTGCTCCAAGGTCAAATGAGTATGGATTGACTGCACAGCATGCATTGAAGGGAACAGTGCATGTGCCGTATGACCTACAGTCAGGATTTGCTCATCCACTTCACTCGCGAACCATGACCGTGCACGAGGAGCCATTTGCTGTACCGTATTTTCCGGAGTATAGTGCGCACTTTAGATGTGCTATTTTAGGCCCTTAATCGCAGGTGCGCACTATACTCCGAATATGAAATGCATGTACTTCAATGAAGATTGAAGTGCGCACCCCCAATGAAGATTGGGGGTGCGCATTATACAAAGGTGCGCATTATACTCCGAAAAATACGGTAAATCCTTAAAGGCAAAATTAAAGGCCTGCCACTTCCATCACTGCCTACAAGTAGGCTACAAGCAATGTAATCCCTGTACATGTGACTGCCACTGTAACCTAGCCACCGCCACCACCTCTGCAGCCACCAACTCTGCAGCCACCACCTCTGCAGCCACCACCTCTGCAGCCACCACCTCTGCAGCCACCAACTCTGCAGCCACCACCTCTGCAGCCACCACCTCTGCAGCCACCACCTCTGCAGCCACCACCTCTGCAGCCACCACCTCTGCAGCCACCACACAATTCCATGAAAACATGCCAAACTCACCTGTAAATCCCGCTGTGACAAATAGCTTCGGCGGCACCCAGAGTGGCCATGGCGACTCCCACCATATGAGCAAATGTGAACACTGCCTAGGTCACCTCGTTCATGTTCCTGACTCGCCTCACCACACCTGCATACAACAACAGTGTGTTTTATAATCAATAACATGGATGACAAAATAGGACAGAGAGAGAGAGAGAGAGAGAGAGAGAGAGAGAGAGAGAGAGAGAGAGAGAGAGAGAGAGAGAGAGAGAGAGAGAGAGAGAGAGAGAGAGAGAGAGAGAGACAGAGAGAGACAGATAGAGAGAAGGGAGAGAGAGACAGAGAGAGAGAAGGGAGAGAGAGAGAGAGAGAGAGAGAGAGAGAGAGAGAGAGAGAGAGAGAGAGAGAGAGAGAGAGAGAGAGAGAGAGAGAGAGCGCAACAGCAGCACAGCACACTGAGAGACTCACCGTGGACATTTGCCTTGGGAGTTCAGCGTACATCCTAAACAGAAGGAGTGCTTACAACGTTTCTGCAGGCAAAGGTAGATGACAGAAATGAGGCAAACCGTACAATATCTAATTACAAATACCCTTCACAATCCATGATACATTCCCCTCAACGTTTATGGACTACATGCAACTGCATCTCCAAGAAAGGGTGGCTTGTCAACTGGCAAACTGCGATGGGTGACTGGTCGGAGGCGTCAACACTTGACAGAACTCAAATAGCTAATTTTTAAACACGGTACACCTCATCTCAAAAGCCTCAATTCTTTTTTTCTGCTGTTAGCGTCCATGATAATCCATGACAGAGACGTCTAAATTCAACGAAATTCTACTTTAGTAGTACTGAAGCTGTAAAAGATAGCCAGGAATTACGCAACAGAAGTCATTCCAGACCAAGCAACGGAGAAGTGGAGGAGAAAGTGCTGCTTACCAAGCGTCCGTAGACTAATATCGGGAGACTGCAGTGTTCACAGATATGAAGGTTTGGCTGTTCAATCTTATCACCAATCAGTAACACCTAAAGCAGGAACAAGATCCAGAAAGGCAAACACAAAATAAATATAAGAAGAAAACAGGACCAAAGAGCTACAAGTTACGCTATATTAATTAAATATCCACTAACACCACCAGTTACTTTACAATCAGCTCATGCGATAACATTGCACGACACTGACCGACGGTACTGACGTTCTACATCTAACTGGCAATCAGCTGGTGGCGTGAGTGGATATTATAGCGTAACTTGTAGCTCTTTGGTCCTCTTTTCTTCTTATAAACGAATCCTTGGCTCTCCACCCGAGTATAACTAAATAAATAATCATCTCTACTTTGTAAGGCCCTCTTCAGACTAGGTACAAAAAAGCCTATAAGTCACATTTACATAGAAGTTTCCAAGACAACAACAAGAATCTGGCGGGAAGCCTAAAAAGCTGCCCAATCCTTTCAGGCAGGGTGCGA
Organism: Sycon ciliatum; assembly: GCF_964019385.1. Taxonomy (NCBI): domain Eukaryota; kingdom Metazoa; phylum Porifera; class Calcarea; order Leucosolenida; family Sycettidae; genus Sycon; species Sycon ciliatum. Next base: position 5,794,219 of record NC_088646.1, read on the forward strand.
ACCCTTATACAAGGCAACTTTCCCGCATTTATCGTACTTTCACCAGGCAGTCGTACAAACGTACAAACTTTGCACCCGGGTACGACTGCCGGCTGCTTTCACACATCCCAGGCCCATTGCGCGTAGGGTCAAAGGTTGCCTGTATATTGCATGTAAAATGTGTAGTCTGAATGCAGGCTTGGAAAAATGTTGCCTGTTAGGTTTTACATGTAATTATTGTATGTGATTTTGTACTGGATGTTCTATGTACGTAGTCTGTAGAGGGCCTAAAATTCATTATGCTTGTTCAGTTTCTTTTTGCCTGTATTCCACCCGACGAGAAGACAACGGAAGTATTGTATTTCTTGCTTTGGTCTCCGCGAAAGCTAAATGATTATAGACTCGGATGGAGAGCCAAGGATAAATTTATAGATTTGTAGTTCCTTGGTCCTTTCCTTTTCTAATGACTAAAGCTTAGAATTACCGTATTATCTCTAATATAAGCACAGTCTCCAATAATAGCACGTCTTCAATAATAGAACACCTTGGGGCGGCATTCAAAAAATAAAGTGCTCAGACTCCATTATAAGCACACTGTGAAGTGCTCACTGTGAAGTCCTCACTGTGAAGTCCTCTGAAAACCACCCGTGCCTCCAATAAAGGACACCGTACGGTAGTATATGTACGCACATTGCATGTACATGCACATGTTATCATGGTCAGTCGCGCGATCGCGCGCGGTGCACCAACCTGAGGTAGAAATAATAATGGAACAGTCTCCAATAAAGGAACGTCTCCATTAATAGCACGGGGCGGTGGTACATTGAAAAATAAAGGACCGTGCTTATATTAGAGATAATACGGTAGTGACGTCAGCGGTAATACCGGCAATTGACGAAGTTTGTTGCTCTGGATGGCAGTCATGAATCAGTCAAGTGTCAGTTAATTTGGCAGGAAGCATCAGCTCCATGTAGATTAATCAACCATAAGTAGTAAGTACAGCTGCATTGGTGTCTTCAACTTCATTCTCTAGAAAATAGAAACTTTGAAAAAACTAATTTCGAAGAGACAAATAAGATAAGAACGCAATAAGTAGGGTGAGTTGCGCATTCAACACACAGACACACAGACACACACACACACGTGACACACACACACACACACACACACACCACTGGCTATGGTTTAGTATCCTTGAACACTTTCGCTGCCATCTCATCAGAAGCAACTCACCATACTTGTAGTGAACATACATGTAATTACCGTAAAGTACCGCCAGAGCGCCCCGTCTCGCGAGAGTGCCCTACCTTGAAATACGGAAAGAGGACTCTCGTGTCCGGCCATAGAAGTGAACATTGTATGGTCTGGTGTGACTGATGTCGTATGGGGTTCACTCTGTTTTTGCAACATTCGGGTTACGTCGCATTTTACTTGTACGGTGAGCCATGTGAACTGCAGTGCCCAGCGTTGCAGCCAGCACGTACAACATGGAGTTTACCTTCACACCAAGCTGCTGTTGCTTCACTGCGACAGTCGCAGGCAATCGAAGGGTATCCTCGGGTTAGTGTGCTTACTACAGTCTCTTTTCGAAGTGACGTTGGCTGCCGTGACTGCGTTTTCTTTAGCTTTTTTCTTGTGTTATTTTTGGTCATGGCTCCTGCAATTCGTTCATTTACTGTGGACTTCAAGTTATCCGTGCTAGATTGGCATCATGCCAATGGAAAGAAGCTAAGATTGACAGCGACATTTTGACCTGGATTCGAAGCGAGTGAGTGACTGCAGAAGGCGGACCAGTTGAAGAAGACGAAGGGGGAAGGTTGCAAAAGCAGAAAAAATTGCGAAAAGCAGAAACCGTTATCATCCGAGTTGGAGGCTGCAGTGTTGTCACATCTGCGTGACGAGCAGGCTGTAGGTCAAACAGTCTCCAACAGGGATCTGCAGAAGGAGGCATTAAGACTGAGCAGTCCTGAGTGTTTGAACGTGCCAGGATTTTTTGGCAAGTAAAATGCGGCTAAAATGCTTTAAGAAGCGTCATCATGTCGCCATGCGGTGTGGAACAAACACTGCCCAGCAACTACCGGAGACTCAGCTGCTAGTGCTTCAAGCTTTCAGGGCCGACATCCTGAAGTTCGGTGTCCCTTCATCGCGGGTCGTGAACATGGACTAGACAATGTGCAAGTTCGATACTGTGCTAAACCGCACGAATGATATTGTTGGGTCGAGAACAATTAGAATTGTGTGCCACCAAGGCCACAAAGAAGGGTTTCACGGTTGCCCTAGCGGCTAGTGGCAACGGCGAGAAGCTACCCACTCTGTTAGTGTTCAAGGAGCGGAATGGGACCCTTGGTCCGAGGGTGAAAAAGCAATGAATCTTCCTGACAGCGGCAATGCCATCGTGACAGCAAGAGCCAACGGCTGGTTGACTGAAGAATTATATCACTGGTGGCTACGACGCATATACCGAGCGTAGACGGGGAGGACAAGGGTTTGCTGGTTGTCGATAACTACCGACCTCACATCAGTGACGTCAGCAAGTCCATTGTTCAAGATGAGTGCAATGGCAACACCGTGTCAACACCGTGTCAACTCCGCCTGGCTGCACTAGCCCTGTGCAGCCAATGGACGAAACGGGAAACTGCCCATTAAGGGCCAAAATGATGGGGCTTTGGGTGGAATGGTTCCGAACCCAGAATGACAGGACACCCAACAACAGCCTGAAGCCACCAACGCGCCAGCCGGCCATTGACTGGGTGTCCTGTGCATGGGACAGTGTCTCGTCAGACTCGACCAAAGACTCGTTTGTGATCTGTGGCACCACAGCAGCAGCTGATGGGTCTCAAGATGATGATGTATGTCGTCATCTTAGTCTGCAACCTGCAATGCCACAAGGAGAGCAGCCGCATGATGCCAAACTCGCTGCTGGAGCTGACATTGTGGATAATGACCATGATGACAATGTAAGCCAAAGTGATACTGATAGTGAGGGTGGGTCTGAGGATGATTAATCACCATGTAGTCATTTCGTTCGCTTTTTTTTCTTTGTCTCTTGTCCCGTTTCTAATAAATGTCGTTCCACCAACCTACTTGTTCCCGTTGTCAGTCTCTTGTTCGGACTCAACACATTGATGTGGAGTAATGTGACGGTTTGCGCTGCTGGCCTTTCCCTTAGCCTGACCTCATCTGCCGTTCTCCTCTCTGTAACCACTACCTCTCTCGTTCCGGTAGAGGTGAACAAATATTCAAATGTCCAAACGCGTCCAGTACAGAAAGTTCGCGAATATTATTTGTCAAGTCAAGAACTTGAACGTTCATCAATCTAGGCTGTCAAGAGAATGCTTCATTCGCATTGGTCCAAGTTCCCTTCAGCTCTGCAAATAATGACATGTGTACCTTTCACAAAGAATCTTGGAACCGTCACAACTGCCAGTTCAGTGAGTATTATTTGACGAGCTCAAAACTGACCTTGTGCTCCCATATAAGGTCTTGATTATCACCCAAACAAGCGTATCCATCCAACTTGGCCTTGTGTTTCCTCTTCTTGGGTATTGCTGCTAGCCACAACAGTAACAACAACAACAACAACAACAACAACAACAACAACAACAACAACAACAACAACAACAACAACAACAACAACAACAACAACAACAACAACAGCAGCAGCAGCAGCAGCAGCAGCAGCAGCAGCAACAAAATAATGCCGCCATCATGACCCAAACCTTAAAATTGTGCAAAAACTATTTCAGGGATACCTCGAGAAACTTGGAATCAGTACTTGCAGTCTTACTTCACTTATCCAGACTCTAAAGGGCAGACTCTCAGCAACATATCCGGATAAGCAAACTTCCCTGGACATTTTTTCCACGCGCAACGCACACTGATTTTGTGCAGCTGTGCCAGAATTTCATAGAGTACCCATAGAGTACCAATAGAGTAGCCATAGAGTAGCCATAGAGTAGCCATAGAGTAGCCATAGAGTAGCCATAGAGTAGCCTGTAATAAGACAATATACAGTGTAGGGATATCCCTGGTTAAAGAACAAATACCATTACAGTTAGACCTCACTTATCCGGTCCTCTTTTATCCGGATCCCTCGCCATCTGGAAGAAAATCGTTGGTTACCGATTTACAGCATATGTCATGCATACATACAGTATGTGTGTTCGATAATCCGGTTCCCTCGCCTATCCGGATATTGTTGTGGAAAACGGATGTGTGCGGTTAAGCGGCGTCTGACTGTAATAGTATTAACATGGCTTGAAAAAGACTTCGCTCACAGCTCGATACACTTTGCACAGGCACACAATTCCCTATCCAGTGTTCAGGGCACACAGCATTGCCACTACAGGATGTGCAAAGTGACTGCAATTAGGGGTACACAACACAGAGTACTCGGTTATGGGGTCGTCGCAAAAGTTTTCTGTCATCCCTGAAACGAACATCGTTCATTTCGTACTCGGCCCCCCTCCCCTCCCTCTGAAACGAACACAGCTTGCTATGCTGGACGACGAAAATCGCAGGCATGTACATGTCATACACTGTATGTACAGTGTCAGTCGACTTGCGATTTTGGCTCACACCCCCCCCCCCCCCCCCCCCCCCAATGAATCATGTTCGTTTCAGGGACGACAAAAAACTCGCAAGTCGACTGACACTGTACATACATGTATGACATGAACGATGTTCGTTTCAGGGATGACAGAAAACTTTTGCGACGACCCCATAACTGAGTGCTCTGTGTTGTGCACCCCCCCCCCCCCCCCCAACGAATCATGTAACTGACGCAAACGCGGGAAATTTGAGCGTCAGACGCTGCTGCGTCTGACGTGGGGAAATCGGCTGCGTTGCCGCTGACGGGGGTGACGCTTGGCGGAAAAAGTAAAAAAACAGAATGTCTTTCAACAGCAAGACAGTTGCTTGAGTTGACCAGTCATTCGAAATTAGTCTCTTCAAGGTTTGTTTTGTTCCCTCTTTTTTTTTCGACATGAGTCCGTAGACCTATGAGGCTGAGGCTGCTCTCCTCCGAACCTGGCGGAAGAGCGAGGCGTTTTCTGAGAAGAAAATGATGTCGAAAAGGACCAGTAGTATGAGTGGGTCATCACTCAACTAGAGCCTGTTGACTTGTGAGTGTTGTTGTTGTCGCCAAGAGCCAAAAAAAGGACAACCAGTATGACGAAGTCAGGAGAAACACAGCTGCGATGCGGACTTTCCTTGCCTGGTCCATGACACTAAAACTGAAAGAAACAACAACGATCGTGGTCCTTTTGTCTTCTTGCAATAAATGAAAAATCAATGAAAAATTTGAAAACTTTGTCCGACAATTTTTTTGTATGATTAACAACAGGCCGGTTTCCGTGGAGATCTGTGTCGTCATTGAGTTTCCCTGGTGATTTTGTGACGTACACAGGTGCGTCAGGCCGCGGCAGTCGTGAGTTGCAAAAGAACAAAACACTGTGTGACCCCGCGTCTGCGTCAAGTGCTGCGGCTTGACGCTGCGTCCAGCTTCAAACTTGCCGTAGTGTGACCGAGGCCTAAAGTACTGCATGGATGCGGACGGATTTGTCCGATGCTGTTGCGACCCACAGTTGCCGTGACATGGCTTGAGGGAAACATGGGTGCAGCTAATGAGTGCATTGGTCTTCAACCACTTGGGTAAGTGCGATTCAGCTCCAACCACTGTATAATAGGAGCTGCCTACAAAAAAACCTGTATATGCCTTGATCATCGAGGGTGGTGGTGATCCTCCGGCTGTGGAAAAGTCAGCCTGATTCCCACGTGCGAGGCGACATTTATTTTTTGTTAAATCATGGATCCCATCCCATGTATGTGCCCATGTGCATCCGAATGTCTGAGCGCATGTCTGTGTGAATGTGTGCACATCTCTAAGATCTCTTGCATGTGTATATGAGCATAAAGTGCATGCTTGCCATGGTACATGCTCTTTTGGGCGGCTAACCGACTGCCAGTGCTACATGTGTGCATCAGTGATCCTGCTTGTCAGTGTGGGTGAACGTTCCACCAGATCACTGCATTACGCTTTAGGTCAGACATGTATGGCACATGTGCGCAAATGCAATGCAGTGAAAGTAGTATTCAACGCACAGGGATGCAGGTGTGACGTATAAAATCAGAAGGAGCAAGACAAAAGAACGGTTTCTCTTTCATCCTGTTTGACAATAGATCTCTATCATTAGCACACTGGCACATATGAGCTCTTACTCGGAAGAGGCGTCTCCGCAGTGGCCTTCAGCTTCAAAGCAATCGTGCCACGCTTCACAGGGGCACTGTTGCTTGCAGTCAACTGGCCTTCTGCTTCCAACTCAATTCCATCCGACATCTCTCAGCCCTCAGCAATACTTTATTACAGCTTGCGCATTTAGTGGTATGTACATGTATTGAAAGGGGAAGTAATTCCTTCAAATTTCTCAGCGCTGAGAAGTTGGCCTGGATTGCTTATAATAATAATGATCAATGGTATTTCATCAGCACTACTCTACCAGTACCGAAGTTCAAGTTTCACGCTCTCAACTCACACAGGGACAGCCATTTGCCAAGCTCCTGATATTTTTATACTGGTACATCGATGCATCCCTGAGATGTGACCAATATACCTAACTAACTTTGTAATACTCAATTATGTAGAAGAAACACAATATTGCAATTTATTTTTTCAAGCTGGCCAAGGCGCCAACGCGGCGCGGCCACAGAAACATTGTTTTCCATCACGTCACGGCATTGTGCTGTACAGTGTGATGCATGATGACAGTCATGATCCTAAATAACAGTTTTTCAGGTATTTTAACACGCAATACTCCCTCCTGATCCTCACCAACACACTACAGCCAACTACAGGTAAAGCCTCCTACATGTATTAAAGGTTCACATTCACTACAGACAGCATAATTATGTACCAGTATGTCTGTTAAAGTCACCGTCGCACACGAATACACTTACATAATTATTATCAAGAATTCATAACCGATTAGGAACTCTTGATATTATGTGTAATCTGACGGCGACAAAAACAGCAGCAACAGCAACAACACCACAAGCAACACCAACAACAACGGTGTAACTCATTCCACTATGGATAGCTTTGAAACAACACACTGGCACATCAGTTGCAGCGTGCAGGGTTGCATAAACCCCCTTGCCATAACCCCACTACAATCTTGCTAGTGCATCACACACATGCATGCATGCACGTACAAGTGCACGCACACACACGCACCACACACACGCACCACACACACACACGCACGCACACACACACACACACACACACACACACACACACACACACACACACACACACACACACAGAGTATTAAAAAAGCACACGGTGTTACTGTACACACAAGAAAACATATGCTTCAGCCTTCAAGTACATCATGAGAACAGATGGTTCACCCTAGTCTGTTCACAATAATGAATACAAAAAAGGCCTAGGTGAGAGAGACAGAATTTCATGTCAATGTAAAATCTAATAACATCTCCAACAGAATATGATTCAACTGTGCTTGGTCAGCCGAGCTCCTCGATAACATGAAGACAGAAAGCCGAACGGTTACCGTGAAATCAGAAATTAGGCGGCAAGTTAGTTGGGGAGCGCAGCCGCCAGCCTGGACGGCAGAAAATGCAGCACGTTCGAAGTGCAGCTGCTGAATGTAAAGAAAGAAGTTAAAAAAATATACACAGTAACACTATACAGAGTTCTACCAGGCAATTGCGCTCACTAGCAGGTAAATTGAAAAGAGCAGTGCGACTAAGAAATTGATGCTTCAGTTTAGGAACGGGCCGTGCAGACCGGATAAAAAAAAGAGGGAAAATAAGAATGAGATACAGAGCAAGGAAAGCTCACAGGGTTCGAGCCATTGTCCAAGCAGGTAAATATGAAGGTCGGTAGGTTGCGCACGGGGCACAAAACACGACACAAACATTACACGGAAAATCTCACGCTAATACAATGTACACACTGAGCCTAAAACTAATAAAAACACACACACGCAAGCACGCACACACACACACACACACACACACACACACACACACACACACACACACACATACAGCTGTGGATGCGCCACTTTTTCGGGCGCAGGCAAAGTTGCAGATCACTGGAAAGGAACCGACAGCAGTATCCTCTCTCCGTTGCACAATGGGCCATGGCAGAAGGGCAGCGCTCATGAGTTACATGATGGGACATTCGCCAACACACACCACCCGTGGAGGCGCAATTATTATTAGTAAGAATAAAAAATATGGGTGATCTGCTAGCAGAGGCCAGCGGTTTAAGAAAGGTTTTATGGTATTGGCCGGCCAACTGTTCATACTCATATGCTATGTAGATAAAACTTGGAGAATCCTATAACTAGTTAGGTACGACATGACCATACAGTGTCTGGACATCGATGAAGCTGTCATGAGCATGTACAAAGGGAAAGAGAAACTCTTGGAGAAATGCCGGTGAGGAGGAGGCTGCCACAAGGCTTGTAGATTGCAGCGAGTGCCGAAGACACCCACCATAAAAAATAAAAAAATAAAGAAGCAAACCCGCCCCAACTTGCAAATTGCCGCTACAAGGTACAAGTCGGCTACGGGTTTTCACTGAGCCGTTGGTCGACCGGTGTGTTGTAGTCATACGCACCGTTACCGATGGAATGGAACAACTGCAGATAACAAGAAAGGCAATGAAGTAATCAGCACAACGGCCCACAGGAATAGTTCTTGATTACAAGTTGAACACCACTGATAGGCAGTTTCCTCCAGCAGAAATAAAATATTTATTCCCATAGCTATGCAGGAGACGATACGATAAGCCAGGGTCCACAGCGCTTTCTTATGTGTAGTGTGTGTGTGTATGTGTGTGTGTGTGTGTGTGTGTGTGTGTGTGTGTGTGTGTAGTGTGTGCGTGTGTGTGTGGTCCGCTGTCATGAGTGAATCAACAAACTTACAAGTCATCACTGCGGTAAAGAAGAGAACTGCACACTACCCCCCCCCCCCCCCCCACACACACACCCACCCACAGAGTAAGAGCAGCCGCTACATACTTTGTGAACCCACTCCACGCCTTGTTCTTTCCTCTCCTTGGCTTCCCGGCGCTGCCTCTCCTCCAGCTGAGAACAGAATAAAATAACCAAATAAGGGAGCCACAACGAGAGCCACCGTAAGTCAAGCATCAGTAGAACACTTTCACAGACATTCCAAAGCGAGAAGATAGCCATGCTGAAGTTTCACAACCACAGCGAATTGAACATGAAAACAAGAAAACGGTCAGAACCCCCGCCCACATGACAGACAAACACGCATGCACGCACCCACACAAACATACGAACATACACACACCACAGACACAAGAACACCCACACGAACACCCACACACACACCCACACACACACCCACACACACACATACGAACACATACAAACACACACACACATACACGCATGCACACACATACACACATGCGCTCACCCACCCACCCACACACACACCTGTCCTGTCCTGTACACACACTGACACACCACCACCATCATCACCAGCAGCAGCAGCAGCACAATCTGGTATTCACACATCTACTGGTATAATGCACATCACAATACCTTAGCCTTGAACTCTGTAGCTGCTTCAATATTATCTGTGAGGAGATTCTGCGTGACATTATCCCACAACCTGCAGACAGTACAAGACAAACACCAACTTAACTTCCTTTCTATTTCAAAATATAGTGCAAAGAGTAGCAAATCCTGACCACAACACACAGGAGTTTTGCACAGAGAGAACACGCCATCCTTGAAGGCTGAAGTAAACCTATCCCAGCTCCAGGATGAGGCAAACTATTAGCGGTACTTCAGAAGTAGTCTGCCTTTATCTCATTGTGTATCCTCTCAATACATATATGGCATGGAACAATAACGTTTTTAAAGATTTGATCAACGGTCAATGAAATCGAGACGTATGCCTCGAGTTCGGGACCACAATTTGCCGTGCAAATGCGGCACACGCATACCGGGTTGGAGTGTGCTGGGCGCTGAACCCGAGACCGCGTCCGGATTTCATTGACCAGCTGAAGCTACGTGAACATGTAGTGGCGCGCGCAACAGAGACCTTACCGTCTGGACTCGAACTCATCCTGGTCTTCCAACGGTCTAACTAGCTTCTTGATGATGTCCATCCTCTTCGTGTCCACAAACACACCAGACTATAAAAGCAAAACAAAAACAAAGCAAAGTCCATGTCAGGGATGCCTAGAACTGTCAACGAGTAGGATGTGAGTCAGTATCCCAATTCTCTGTACTGTAACTGCTACAACCTTCCAAGCACAACATCGGAAAGTAGGCCGGTGGCAGTGGTACATGTATGTTGATCTAAAAGCACATGTTTCCTTCAATCAATGTACTAGTAAGTAGCATTACCTCTCCTGATGGTGTCTTGTAGTCAATAGTGGCATTCCAGAGACCTTCCAGTGTCATGAAAGGCTTCTTGTTCGATACATGGCTGAATGCAATAACAACAACAGCAGCGGCAGCAACATACATGTATAAATGCGGGGTAGAATAGTAATCCAGTGCCTTGGAAGTACTGTATATACATTAGCACATAATAGTCCTAGCACCTGACACAGAGATGCCAGTAAATTACATACAATACAGTAAAAACATATAATAGCACACACAAAATCATGCACGCACGCACGCATACACACACATACACACACAAACACACACACACTTTCACACACCTACACACACAGCGTTGAGAGCCAACAACACCGTGACATACTGGCCAGTAACAGACAAGAACAAAATCACACGTCTGTAAGTCTGTAAGGAAAGTGTATACTCGACACCATGGCAAACACAAGTAAAATACATTACGTAGTGCAGATCATAAGCACCGATCAACAATAGTCCATAGCAGTCAGCCAGCTGAACTTACCTCAGTTCAGCAGTCAGTCGGTCTCGCTTGCCACCATAGAATGGCTACAGTACAGGTAAGAAGATCACAGAACAAAAATGCATCTCTCCCTCTCCACGGAATACATTAGCAGTAGAGTGCATGCCAGTGAGATTCAAAGGCTAAATAATATCAAAAGCATGCGGCCAAGACAGCAACGTGCAAGCTCCACCTTACAGTAAACACAAACTAGTCCTGGACAATCAAGTACTGGGGAAAGTCTATCAGTAGAGTGCAATCTCACAGCAAAGCTCCGCCGCAATAACACACCAAGAAACTGTTACACTAACAGGGAGATAGTAGCAGTGGACAGCACAGATGTAGACCAGTATGGCAGAGCAGAGACTAGTGAACAGCACACATGTAGACCAGTATGGCAGAGCAGAGACTAGTCAGTGGTTGCTGCTGACCTTGCAGTGGAAATCAATAGCAGCAGAGTATCCTGTGGTAGGGCATTCAATAGTACAGCGTCCACCCATCTCCATCCATGGCGTTGTCAAGATAGACCTGCATCCAGCACATCCAGTACACAGACAATAAGCATAGCTAAACTCACACTCACATGCAACACCACCAGGCACCAATACAGAACAGATACATGCAATACAACTACACAAATGGATGCACACACGCACACATACACGCACACCGACACACACACACACACACACACACACACACACACACACACACACACACACACACACACACACACACACACACATTACCTGGCATAGGCAGATGGAAACGTGATAATATACTCTTCGTCTAGTCGATGGAGACGCAGATGAGCTGTACACACAACACATTCGCACAGGTAAAGCATAGCCGAGCATGGCATACTTTCCAAACCTGTTTCCACAGATGTACAGTCAACCTTGCGAATAATGACCCTCGATCGTGCATGAAAACAGTGTCGTTATTCTCGAGTTGTTGTTAGTATACTTGAGGTTGTTATTCATGAGGATGACAGTGCTTCAAAGCAAACAGTATACACTCGATTCCCGCTATAACCAACACCAATTTGCAGGATATTTACTAATAATTACTGTAGAGGCAGAAAATTTCGTCCAACTCCAAAGAAAAGGAGTTCGTCCGGTTGAAAATTTCGTCCATGGATCATAAGAGTGTATAGAAAAGCTGGGCAAATCGACATTAGTCCTACATTTAATTTAGTCCGAAAGCTCCTTGGACGAAAAAGACGAAATTAAATTCCAGACGAATATTTCTGCTTATACAGTAGTTCTTTATAGCCGAAATGCACTCACACCATACAATCAGCAAGTCACATCCGACACGAGGCCCATGACTGCATGAGTACAAGCTCGCGTGATGAATCTTCCATGGTCATGTGTATGGGGTCTTTCCTGTCATACAGTAATCTGAGTATGCACTTGTACTCATGTGACTGTCTGTGTGTGCGCACGCGCGTCCGTGCATGTTTGGGTGCGTCACTCGCTACCTTTCGTAGTTGGAGCACTCTGGCGCTAGAGCGACAAGCTATCTTTAAATGTTTGTGGTGCCACCTCCGCGCCAAACAGCTAGCTGTCTACAGCATTGTGTGTTTGTACATGTACATGTATGTGCACATGTGCGTGTGTGTGTGTGTGTGTGTGTGTGTGTGTGTGCGCGTGTGTGTGCGTGCGTGTGTGTGTGTGAATTGCGTGTGTGAGCATACATGTACATGCACAGGCATCCTTACCTTCTCCCACCATTTGCGCACACACTGCCAAACCAAGAAACTTGGACTTGGTCCAGATATGGCCCGTGACAGAAACCTTCTTGGATGCCAGCTCAGCATAGAATGCAGCCACTAGCATGACACACAGCAGGAAGAAAGAAGAGTGTAATTACAGAATGTGAGAATACAGGTGAGGTATGTGCGGGCCTGATTTGAATCTGGCTTTGGAAAATTTATATTTCATTGCTATCAGGTTCGGCCTCATTTTCTCTGTGCTGCGCTGATGAGTCCACAAAGGACGAAACAGCATGCTGTCCGCAGATTGAATGTGAGAATACATGCAGCTCAATCTTGACTGACCCAAGGCTGAACTCACCATTAACCCGAATTCCAGTCAGGGCCGTAGCACCGGGATTTCAGGTGGCCCGGCCAAGAGGGATACTTGACTGGAAGTTAACACTACAATGTATTGACGAAAAACCCGTTTTGAACAAAGTTGGTGGGTCAGCTGTTTTGAAATAAGGTCCGGCCAGGGCCTGACCGGGCGGACTAGCTGCTACGTCCTGTACCTACAGCATCGCCATACCAGTATAGTAACAGAGAACTCCATGAACAAATCAAGTATTGTACGTTGGCGGACTGACCTGGTGGATGGTGGGACACTTGCTCGGCAATGAATCCTACGGTATTGTCTGTTGCCCATGGTACTGGCCCAGTGCTGACAATGGACTGCATCACACACACACACACACACACACACACACACACACACACACACGCACACACGCACACACGCACACACGGCAGCAATAGGAAACACATACACACACCCACATACACACACGCACACACAAACATTATCATGACACCCTGTTGCAGTCGTATGATGGAGATGTGCTTCAAGAAGAAATTTGCAAATACTTGAAGTAAGTGAAGCTGGAAATACACAGTACATGTAGGACTTCTATCAGAGCAAACAGTCACAGCCCACGGCTGTTCGCGCACGGACATCTAACAATATGGAGTCGTTCGGTGCGATTTACGTAACGCGGTACAAACCTCATGAATACGATGGGAGTTTGCGTTTTGGGATGAAACTCATGTCACTCTCCGTGTGGTTCCACGATTTCGCAAGTCAAACCAGGATTTATTATTTGAAAGCGCTCGAGCGAGATACTCAATATCCAGACAATTTGAGAGAGAAGGAAGGTAAAAGGAACTCCTGCCGTGGTCAACCAGCATCCTGACCTTTTCGAACCTCTCCAAGCTGTCCGTGGTAGTCTGGATATTGACGCACGCACTGATTTTCAGCTTCTCCTCGCCGGGATCACGGGTGCAACTTTCAAATTTGCCGATATGCACTCGAACAAACGCACAATTGGATCTACATCACAATTTCGGGGCTATCTGTGTGCTTGCTGCCTTTTTCAGCAATACCCCACATGTCTACTGGGCAGTTTCCACCAGGCCTCGGCCTCCTGGACTCAACAGCGACTCCAGCGCCATGCCATCTGTCCCCTAAATCGCATGAAAAGGTAGCTCAGCATCGAACGCACGGGACCTGAAGTTTGTGCACGGGACGTGATAAAACTTGGTGAAGATAGCCAGAAGATAGTCCTCTACCTGGGAAAACTGAAAGCTAGACTGGGAAAACTCCTGAAAGGGCTTCTTGACGCAGGCATGTCAACGGTGAATCAAGGAACGAGCGAGAAAGAAGGCTTGACTTGTGCAACGCGGAACAAACTGTTCCTGAGACGAAGTTGGCCATGTGAGGTACCAGCGGAAAGCTAGTTTCAAGAGGAACACGGAATACCTGTTTTCCGGGTAAACCTGGCCTGGTAGCTTTCTAAATCGAGCGAAAACCACAGCGAAATCGGTTGCTGAGAATTTGAAAATTCAAATTTCCTTGCCGATCCAGCCCAATCGAGACTTTTGGCTGCCATCTTGTTAAATGTCCAAATTTCGCGAAAAAAAACAGCCGTGCAAGCCACTGACCAAAAAAACAATATTCAATCAGAGCCAGAGTTGAATCCATCGATGTAAAGTCTGACACCCCCCCCCCCCCCACACACACACACAGTAGACACGCACACAATAATTATATTATGAAGAGAGATGATAGCCACTCTCTGTCATTGTGCTTACCGGTGGTACATCGTTAGCGCACGGCTCGGTCCTGCCGCTGACGTCCCACATGCACTGAAAGGTCTCTCCGAGGATGGGATTATACGGCTTCTTCACAAGGGAGCTCTAAACATAAAAATGCAAGAGACGGGAGGTTGTTTTTGCAGCAACTTCAAGTTTTACGCACTGAACGATTATCAGACAGGATGTACGCTGGTGCATTGAGCACTCTTTTGAGCTGGCCTGGCTGGCTCTAATTGAGAGCTCTATACAGCAAGTGACAAGAGAATCTCGCAAGTATAACATACACACAACATGTACTTCAAGTTGTTGCTAAGCAGACTACAGGAGCGCTTGAAGTACATAGAGTACTACTACATGTATGCTTCATATTGATAAAACTGTGAGTGAGGAGTGGCAATACGTAACCGGCTATTAACGTACCTGTCTTCCAGCATGGAAGGCCGACACATACCAGCGGACGGTTTCCACAAATCTCTTCTGAGCATCTTCATAATCCGGAATGCTGAACGAATATTGACCACAAAAAAACGCACACACAGAAAGCACAGTGAGAAGACAAACACACAACGCTGAACGAAGACAGAGGGAAACGACTGATGAAAGTGCAGCGAACTTTGCAAGGGCAACTGTCACGCAGCCGTGGGCACCATAACATGATGGAACACTCCCCGCTGTTCTAAACCCCTCACAGGATGAGCTAAAGGAATGGACTGAGAGAAAGCCAACCACCCCACCTCAATGCCCATGAAAAAAACACACACAGTGGCACTTTCAAACCAGGCCATAGAAGTGTAGTTGTCTTGCCACTTGTTCAAGGACGTATTTACACAGCTTCTTTCATCAGCAGAAGAAACACATCACAACCGAGTATGCCTTACCTGGCAAAGAGGTCGGCATGTGCGAAGAAATCTGCATACATCTCCAACATGGATCGCTTCTCCAGGATGAACGTTGGGAGCACGACCTACAAGCGCGGGAGAGTGCAGAAGAAAAGCAAGGATGAAGCCATCAATGGGCACTCACGATTCACGAAGCAAGTGATGAAACATAATCTCACTCAGATACATGCACCGGCTGTATAGCAAGGTAGTTTGACCTAGCACTATACACAGATGCTCACCGACACACATACGCACATACACATACACACACATTCACGCACACACATGCACATACACATATGTACGTACACATATGCACGTACACACACACACACACCACACACACGCACGCACACACACACACACACACACACACACACACACACCAGAGTATAACGCAAACACCAAAGCTTCTATAAATAGACAACAGGACAGTGCACCGGCATACCTTGGTCAGGTCCATTCCAATGCGAACCTGCGAGAGCAAATGCGTGATGATGCTCTTGTTAGATTCCATGCCAGCCTCTGTATAGGTAACAGATGGAAAAACATATGGGCTGCAACATTTACATTCGAAGACACACTTGGCCGGTGGCACGCATGCATGTATACCGGTAATTAAAGTGCAGATACAATCCCCCTGCCACTGACAAAAAATCTGGCAACCGTACCAAGATTATCTTTCTCCGTCCGAATGACATCTGGCAGCAGCCGAATACCACCTGAAGCAACACAACCCGACAAAGAACAGAAGAAACACATTCCCACAAAAGAACAATACGACAAAGAACAACACCAGCTTTCTCTCACAGTACAACAAGAAGACAAAGAGCAGAAATAAAACTTCCCCAAATGATTAGAAACCATCTCAAATGAGTCCCTGTCAAAGAGATTGAACCTCTTTCGGACTCCCCGTGGAATAGTGCAAAGGAGAGCATGGGTATATTCCTAGAACAGCATACAGTGGTAATGCACAACATACAGTACTGCTCATGCCACAGTCAAGTCTGAAGCTGGTCTTTACCAGCTAACATCTTGTGTCACTCACTTACCGCCAGCAATGTATACGTCTGGACTGCTGTAGCGTGAAACATACAGACACACAAAGACACACACACCACACACACACACATGCGCGCACACAGACGTGCGCACACACACACATACACACACCACACATTGAGCAGGTTACAAACAGAAACTTCCAGCTCCAACAGAGAACAGTACTTATGGCGTACTTTGATGAACGTTCACTGCTGCTTGACTTTCTGGACAAAACCATGGGTGTGTGTGGGTGTACTGCATGTCTACATGCACACAGATCAGCTTGCTCGCTGCGCATAGACAAGCGACTGCTGTCTTCATAGGGACTGTGTCAGCTTGCCCCATAACATCAGTACGATTGTAATCTGTGAAAGTGAGATGGATATGAACGTTGTACATGTGCTAGTCTATACACATAGCAGTCACCTCATGTTTACGGATAACATCACACATGTACGATGTACATCAGGTATGACTCATACAATACCATGTAGTATGTACTATGTACTATGTACTAGTAGTCTAGTACAGGCCCCTGTATGGAATGATCCATGCACACACATAGTCAGTACACGGGCAGCAGTGCAGCACCGACGATGATATCTGACACATGTCTCCAATCACCAGTCAAGAAACACACACACACACAAGCACATACACAAGCACACCCAACACCCACACCCACACACACACATGATAGCTTCGCTCAGTTCACTCTCAGAACTGACCTGAAGCTGCCCTGTAAAGGCTGTTCCTCCGCTGCAGCCGCTGGCGCTTCGGGTTTGCTCTCAGGCTCTTCATCGGACATATCCTCAGCGTCAAAGAACTCATCGTCACTGTCGCTCTCACTATCATCATCTAGTGTTTGCTCCTGGCTATCAGCTGCCCTGCCAGACTCAGGTGAATCTATGTACACACACACACACGCACGCACGCACGCACGCACACGCACACACACACACACACACACACACACACACACAAGAAAGGTTCCTGAAAGGTGATTGCTAATGAATTCACAAGATGCCAAAGTGATGGTCCACACGTGTAGCTATTAGACCAGACTAAGAGTAACAATGACAAGCTGCAGCAGATAAGGTTGGTCACGTAAAGAGAGAGAGAGAGAGAGAGAGAGAGAGAGAGAGAGAGAGAGAGAGAGAGAGAGAGAGAGAGAGAGAGAGAGAGAGAGAGAGAGAGAGAGAGAGAGAGAGCGAGAGAGACACACACACACACACACACGTACACACACACACACACAGCTGCAGATACATACAAGCCATACCTGGAGCTTGCGCAGCTGCAACTGGTACCTCTTCGCCAGCAGTTGGAATAGTGGCAACGTCAGCAACGATAGTACTTGAACTCTCCACTGCTGTCGCTGGGCGGCACACCAGAATGTTTGCATCCTCTGTACCAGGAACGACAGGCGCAACTGGAGGATAGTTGGCCGCGTTCACCCCATTGCCGAATTCCAGGCTCTTGAGCTGTGTCTTGACTTCCTGCATCATATCCAGGCACTGTCGGATAGTGTCGACGAGTGCGCGCGATGTGTCCAGCACGCCCTTACACTCGGCGGATTCCGTAGCCGTGTTTGTGCCGGTCACCTGCATCTCCAGCTTGACAACCTGCTGATCCAGCAGTCGGTGATAACCCTCCGCCTCGCAGAACTCAGACTCCAACTTCTCTTGCCAAGGCGCTGCTGAGTTTTCCGAGACGACAGAAACACTGCTCGCTACTCCCTGGCAGGGGAATTGAAGCAGGGGAAAAAAGTGACATGTGTGAAAATATTAGCCATGCTTGTACCAAAACCAGTTATGCCGGCACAGCCACTATTTCAGGAGATCAATCTTCTCGAGTAGACCTACTACTAGTATTCAGGAATGTAACTACCATGGCTACGGGCACCAGCAGGTTGGGACCGGGCACTGCCTGTAACTAGGAATGGCCCAGAACTCACAAGTTGCAACATACATACTTAGTGCATGCAAGTACTAGTGGACACGTTGTGGTACTTTTTCATTGAAAAGCCAATTCTTATGACTCTGGGGTGAGCGAGGTGCCCGGATTTGGGGAGTTGTAGTGTAACCATGAAGGATCTACCGGTTACAAAGTAGGGGTATCAACGAGTAGTAGGGTACCCGTGCTACCCATAATTTGATCGGGCAGTAGGGTAGCAATTTGCTCCCGAGTACCCGATCAGGTAGTTGGAGTACGGTATGTTTGCAACGGTGCATGTAAACAACACGGCTACATGCTTACTGTACACTTTCTATGTCGCGCAAGTGCACACTCACAGTACAAACTGTGTCAAGAAATTATCCGATAGGGTACCCGTACTACCCGGATAAAAATACCCAGACCCGTTACCCGACCAAACCCCTACCCGTTGCAGCCCTAAAACAAAGTACGTCGCAACTGCTACACCGCCAGTTCATTGCCACAGTAGTGTTGGCGGTGGTGTATGCTTGTGCATGAAAACGGCAGATGCTGGGCTCAGCAATGACGTCGGTGCAGGCACAGTATACAATCGATTGTTGCTCAAACTGTCAACCTGCTAGCTTATAGTATCCCCGATGGATACTGGAGAATAGCCAGCAAGAATCAGTGAAGAGAGCCCGGATAGAGCAGGAAGCAGAGATCATGGCAGCCGCACCCGAGTTTGAGAAGCAGAATAGGCTGTTCTTTTTCTCTACAAAATCCACATTATCTCCAGACACTGGGGTGAAGAATGGAGTGTGGTGGTGGGGGACCGTGGGGCCCATTAAGCTCAGCTGACCAGAGGTCTCGGCTTCATAGCTCCATGAACGCACCAAAACACTCCATTATTCACACCAGTATCTGGAGATCACATGGATTTTGTAGAAAAAAAAGAAAGAAAAAACCTCTCTACTGCTGCTTTAGACAGCACCCAGCATGGAAGAGTCTTGGCAAGACAGAACAGCGGCTGCTGCAGCATGTCATGACCCACCAGTACAAGACGCGCAGGCAGCGACTATAGCAGAGTCCATCAGAAAGAGCTATGTGTGCCGTGCCAACGAGACTGCAGCCAACAATGGCAATACATGGTACTTGCATTTTCCGATTGCCAAGCCGGACAAGGCTGCAACGAAATTCCGCATTGTCTTCAATGCAGCAGCCAAGTCAGAAAGCAAGTTCTTTGTTTGCATTTTTGCTGCTAAAAATCAGTGGTCTCTTTGCGTGTTGATTCAGTGTTGATTAGTTTTGATGAATTTGTGGGCACAACTAGTGTGCAATGCACTCACCGTAGCCGATGTTGGCCTGTTGATAACAGCTTGAAGTGACTGGAGCCAACGGTCACGCTCATCTGAGTCGCGAGCTACAGGCAATGGAAAAGAGAGGGGATACGCCATGATGTATTACAGTGTGTGCTGTGCTTAGACAGGGCTTGCTAGGGCAGCAGTGGCTACAATTCAGAGAAACAACATGTTCCAGTTCTGGTAGTGCAAGGCTCTACGCCTGAAATGTCCAACTGCCATACTCTCAGAGTGGCAGCTTGCAGAGGAGGCTCACCTTCAAAGTGGTACGTCTTGTTGTCAGCAGTGCTCAGCGTGAACGTGCTGTCATCCTGGTCATTGATACCAACAATAGCATTCTGCTCCAGCAGCAAGGCAGACATGTACAAGCACGCAGGCAGGCAAGCAACGCATGTGCATAGACACATAGCAGAGGTGATGAACTCAGCTACAGATGTAAGCCAGGGCTCATGTTTTACTATTACATTGTACCTACACACAGTCATGTTCATTAGTTGAGGGTGCACAAATGTACACATACTAGTCTTTAAGCACCACATGCAAGCACACTTGATACGAAAGAATAGAGAGGTTAAGATGCACGTTATCTCTGACGTGACGCGCAATTTCACCTCAAAGCTGGCGTAAAACTCCTAATTTTTGACATGAGCTGCAGGTCACTCGCATTGTTTTCCAACGCGCGAGCCAAATAATGCGAGCTGAACTTTCGCGTCATGTCAAAAGTAACGTGCAGCTAAAGATCTCTAATAATCATGATAAAGGTCTTACAAGACCAAATGGTTGCTGAAACCAGGTGGTCTCTTGACCAGGTTTCAGCTGTACACAAATATTCATAACTGCACTATCAAGCAAGGACTTTGACTCTATACCATGCAGAACGGATCAATACACTGCGTCATGACTCGGCTGTTTCAATAAACCAATGAAAGTGTTATTGAGAACTTACGGACAGTTGCATGCAACCACGTCGAGATCCTCTGGCCATCTTTGATTTTGACTATAATTATAAAGAGAACATGAAAAAAAGTGCAGTAATGGATAGGCGTGAGTGCAGTAATGGAAATTGAAGTGCTCTCTGCACAACCGTCCACTGGTAATGACTGACAGTAATATTGAATACAGTAGTTCACAATGCCATCCTGGGCACATTGCATGCTCCACTCGTCCTGTTGTCTTCGTTTGTCGCGTTAGTTCTTTCCAAATTTTGAATTTTGTTTATCGTATCTCTCTCTCTTTCTCTGTTTCCCCCGTCCCCGGTCCACATCCTCTCTTTCCCCTGTATCATGTCCCTCGGTCTATTTTCCTCGTTCGTGGATGCTGCATGATGTAGTCTTCTGCCACCTTCTGTTATACATGTATATTACTCGTGTTTGGTCTGTTCTGTTCCTTCATTTTGTCCTTCATCGTTACTTTCCTGTTTTTGTTTTTGTTTGTTTTTTTGCTCTTTTGTGTTTTTGTTTTTGTTTTGTTCTCCCCCTCCCTCATTTTTGTACGGACACGTGGCACAGTTTGGCACAAGCGAGGTGGGCAAACCCGCCCACTACGCGGACGTGCTCATAATAATAATAATAATAAAATAATACTCTGCACTCACTGTGTAATAGGAGAGTAATCCTTGATTTGCATCCAGGACAAACCAGCGATACTGCCAGCCCTTCATGACATTGGTCCATTTGGACAAGGGTCCTTCGTTGATCAGCGCCATCCCGCTCCAATTCCCTCACAGGGAAGGCGCTATCTGCAAATATCACTCCAGAAGTCCTATCACAAACTGAACACCTTTTTGAATAAAAGAATCGATTGTCAAGAGTTGTTTTGCAAGAACTGTAATCTGTAGCTACGTAGACGTCTACGTGTCTGCTGTGTCTACTGACGTGACGTACAAGAACTGCGTGCATGCACGTAGCTAGCTAGCTAGATCTACCGCGCGTACCGTAGCATACGAGATCTACCGTACCGGGCGGCGCCACACGGCCTGCGGCGCCGCGCCGGCTTACTGATCATGAGTCATTCTGAGTGCGGATGACGTCACGTCAATCGTTGTCGTGTAAACTAACTTACTTATTCAGTCCATGCGCCAAGGGCCAAAAATCACCCGAATCTTTATGCAAAATGAAGATGACGACGCCGCTTTTTTCGACTTTTTCTGTGACCAATTTTGAGCAGAATCACCATTTTGATCGTCTTCGATTTGGCATGGAAGACTTTCATGAATGCTGTTTTAACTTGGCCTGCTGAGGGCTAGGATAGTCCCTAAACAAAATCTGGAAGCCGGAACGCCAGAGATTTTTCCGTCATGTTGCAGGAGAGCCACTTTTCTCAATTTTGCGTCCTCCAGAATTTATGATTTTTGGATGCCGAAATACTTGATGGCGTGAGAACCAAAAAAGAACTACCGGACACCGCCCAGACCTCAGGTATGTATAGTCCATTGTCCTAGGCCGCTCATAAAGCAAAAATTGTCTTGATAGTAACTTGCCCAAAAATTTGGCGAATTTTTCCTAATACCCTAGTTGCCAATGCACGAGAACCACGAAAACTAGTATGGCTGATGGATTTCTGATTTTCTTCTCGTAAACTTGAGAACAATTATCTACGATGTTACAAATATTAATAGGTGTTTTGAATGTGAACAGATACACTTCAAAAGGCTGATCGCGTTCTCAGATCAGGTGCAAACGAGGGTCAATATTGTAGTTCAGAGCGATGTCCATTGAGGCACTTCACCCGATTTCGCAGTTCATGCATGGTAGTCATGGGAATGTGTGTAGAATTAAATAAGTATGTATGTACTCTTATTTACTCCATAGACAAAGACATATTCTGGAGTCTCATGGTGTTTGGCAGGCGCAATTATTACCTTCATTGTTTCTCGGTGAATTAACTCACTCCACCATTCCACACTGCACTCTTAGCCGGCCCACGCCGCTTGCACATCACCAACACAACGGGGACATTCCTGCCCCATAAGCCAAGAAAAAAAAGGACAGCATTACAGTGAACAGACCCTGACAAGAGGACCATATCGTAATGGCCCATGCGCATACACACGCTTTTGCCGTATTTGTAACTTTTGCAGGTCGATTGGTCTCACATAGAGGTGTGCGCATGTGCTTGTAGTTGTGTTACCAGTATGAAATGTGGAAGCTGTGCATTAAACCCTGTAAAAATGGCATAATTATGGTGGTATCAGCGTGTCGTGGCCCGTGGGATTGGGTTGACCTATGAAGTACAAGTAGGGCTGAAACGATTATACCGATTACTCGGTCATTGATCAATAATTCCTCACAATCAACTTCATAATCGTTACATTATAGATTACTCGTTAGGGATGTTAAGTTCAAAACGTACTGGAAACCCCGTTTTGTGAAGTAATAGTTTGAATTAGTTTCCACCGTGAGTATGCAGTTGCCAGGGGTATGGCTTATGTTCTGAGGTTCAATTGCTTTCAGAATACATTGTAGTAGTTTACATGTATACTAGTCACGATGCTTATGACTTGGTGTGGATTTTCATTTTGTTTTTGTCCATGCAGGAGTCAGGATTATGCCGTCTACTGAATATTGTCGCATGCGTTCATAGAGCAAGCTGGCTGCTCTCCATCTTGATTATGGACCTCAAGTGTGGGCCCAACTGGTCAGAGAAATGAAGGAACAATCGTCATGGTGTACTCTCAGGCCAAGGATATGCCTTGTGAAATGGGCCATATGCAGTGACTAGAGGGATTGTCTCGTTCTTTTTCAAGCTGTTCGGTCACAGGCAATACTGTCACATCCCATGCACGGCTGAACTGGTTAAGAGTACGTGCACACTCGTGGTGTCCCTTGCCGAGGAACGTGGTCGAGCGTTTCGAACACAGCACGCTGACCATTTACAGCTCGTTTGTAGTGGGTTGTGTAAGTTTGGTCTGGTGGGATTCGTAGCCGTGTTTGAACAAGCCACTGGAGACAGATTTTCAGTGCCTCTGTCTTGGTTGAGGTTTTTCCAATCATATTCTGTGCACATATGGGTATCCAAGTGCCTATCGAGTATCATGGTCATGGTCACTGCATACAGATCCAGGTGGCTCTCGACAACAGTCTTCTGTTTGATGGCCAGGCCTGGTGATGTTGTCTTAATTTGGTCACTCTATCTTATGCCGACATTCAGTGTGTAAATGCTGGTGCTGGCTAGACTGTGAAGTATGGGGAATGACACAAGTGCTTTTCTCAAGATGCTCGTGTAGAATTCATTCCCTTTGACCGAAAGCTTGTGTTCCCGGATCCTGTTTGTAGCTGTACACAATTTCTCCGTTCTTCCAAGTTGTGGTTAACTTTCGCCTCTGACTATCCCTAACCATCATCTCATTGGTGCGTCTGTCCATGACGTGGCTGGCTGGCATCGGAGTTGGGCACCGCCCTGTCATCCACTGGCATAGTGTTAAACCTAACTGACTTGTATGTCACATACTAGCTGGAAGTTGTTTAAAGGGTTCGGTTTCAGTCTTGTTTTTATAGTAGCTTTACCATTCCTATTACTTAGCTATTTCCTTTACTCGGCCTTAGGACACTTTCTTTACCATACACTGTGTTTCTTTGGCCGTAAAAGAGGCAGTCTGCACTTGTATTGAGTTTCCTCATTGTGAAGGAGATGGAAAAGAAAGCACACATATAGCACTTCCTGCCTGTGTCTCAGCTATAAGCACTTTTAGCTGCTACCATGTGGTTGATTGAAACCAGGGTGTGCCAGATTATTGATCAAGAATGCATGCTGCAGCTCGGCTGTTTTGTTCCTTTTCTTATGTAGATCTACAGTGAAGGAATCGAAATCGCACGTAACGTGCAATGTGTTTGCAAGTGAAATAATGTAAAGTCCCCCCCCCCCCCCCCCCCCGGAATACCTGCGCTCGAATGTACTATCATGTGGTCCATGTGCATAGTCGTGATAATTAAATTGGTTCAGCGCTGTATTCCGGTGTATGTGCTCAAGTTGTTTACAGGTAGAAATTGACGGGGGGCACACCAAGTTCTTTACATTACATGTACACGTACAGTAGAGCCACGTCAAAGGGGAAGTTAAGCCTAAAATCAAAATGTTCACCAGTTGTAGTCTTCGGGGTGCTGAGTCGAATGGTCTTGGTCCGAGGAAGCTGAGACGCTCCCTTCCTTCTTTATTCCCAATCGAACTCGCGCACTTCCACCAAAACTGGGTGACTGCGCCCTACTAGATGGGGATTTGTATGCAAAATGTCACTAAAAGCGCCATTTCGTTCTTATAAAAGCACGACGGACCGTGATTGGCTCATATGTTGTAGTCTTTTGGATGCTGAGTCGACTGGTTTTGGTCCGAAAAGGCTGCGATGCAGCGTTCCTCCTTTATTCCCAATCGAACATGGCTGAACAAGTGGTCACGTGCTCGTGCGTACACCAGTCACCTGGTCACCATGCCTGCAGGCTACAACTTACAGCATGTTTGAGCGAGTTTCTGTCACTCGAGTTGAACCTTTGAGTTGAACCTTGGTGTGAAAATTGTTGCCTGCTGGCGCGGTGACCAGGTGACTGGTGTACGCACAAGCACGTGACCGCTTGTTCAGCCATGTTCGATTGGGGTATAAAGGAGGAACGCTACATCGCTGCCTTCGGACCAAAACCAGTCTACAACATATGGGCCAATCACGGTCCGTCGTGCTTTTATAAGAACGAAATGGCGCTTTTAGTGACATTTCGCATACAAATCCCCATCTAGTAGGGCGCAGTCACCCAGTTTCGGTGGAAGTGCGCGAGTTCGATTGGGAATAAAGGAGGAAGGGAGCGTCTGAGCTTCCTCGGACCAAGACCATTGGACTCAGCACCTCGAAGACTACAACTGGTGAAAATTTGATTTTAGGCTTAAAGGGGAAGTATACCCTAAAATCAAATTTTCACCAGTTGTAGTCTTCGGGGTGCTGAGTCGAATGGTCTTGGTCCGAGGACACTGAGACACTCTTTTCCTCCTTTATTCCCAATCGAACTCGCGCACTTCCACCGAAACTGGGTGCCTGCGCCCTACTAGATAGGGATTTGTATGGAACAAGTCACTAAAAACGCCGTTTTGTTCTTATAAAAGCACGGATGACCACAGTTGGTCCATATGTTGTAGTATTTTGGCCGCTGAGTCGACTGGTTTTGGTCCAGAAAGGCTGCGATGCAGCGTTTGGCCCTTATTCCCAATCGAACACGGTTGAGTAAGCGGTCACGTGGTCATGCGTACACCAGCCGCCTGGTCACCGTGCCTGGAGGCTACAATTTTCACATCAAGGTTCAACTCAAAGGTTCAAAGCAGGGAGTCGTAAGAGGCTTTTGCGACTCCCTGGTTCAAAGGTTCAACTCGAGTGACATAAACGGGCCCAAACAGGCTGTAAGTGAGCACGTGACCGCTTACTCAACCGTGTTCGATTGGGAATAAGGGCCGAACGCTGCATCGCAGCCTTTTCGGACCAAAACCAGTCGACTCAGCGGCCAAAAGACTACAGCATATGGACCAATCGCGGTCATCCGCACCTTTATAAGAACGA
Source organism: Sycon ciliatum (assembly GCF_964019385.1). Taxonomy (NCBI): domain Eukaryota; kingdom Metazoa; phylum Porifera; class Calcarea; order Leucosolenida; family Sycettidae; genus Sycon; species Sycon ciliatum. The sequence goes on from NC_088646.1 coordinate 5,820,715, forward strand.
AACGGCGTTTTTAGTGATTTTTCCATACAAATCCCTATCTAGTAGGGCGCAGTCACCCAGTTTCGGTGGAAGTGCGCGAGTTCGATTGGGAATAAAGGAGGAAGGGAGTGTCTCAGCTTCCTCGGGCCAAGAACCATTCGACTCAGCACCCCGGAGACTACAACTGGTGAAAATTTGATTTTAGGGTATACTTCCCCTTTAAAGAACACGCAGCCTGAAATACTAATAATTAAAAGAACGCCAGAAACCAAAGCTGAGAATGGGGCATATCATTTTCTACCGTTGTATAATTCAGCTTTTGTTATACATGTACACGTGTTATAAAGTGCACACTCCAGTACAATAAGAGTCTAAGAATGTGCTAAAACTCAGAACGCACCCATATTGCTAAAACAATGACTCAACTGCAGTTCTTTGCGCACAGATCATACTAAGAGTCCATCACACATTTCCCTTGGGGTTGTGGACTCTTGGATCATATTCCCATTGACATTCACAATGACGGTTTAAGACCTTTGCACTTCACCGAGAATTGAAACCTACTTCAAGCTGTCCTGAGAGTACATTACAACTTTCAGTTTCGCACGAATCTTACAAGAGAAGGTCATGAGTAATATAACATGATTGCAAACCCGAAGAACACGCCAATGCTTCATAAACAACATACAGGCTGTTGGCTAGGCCATTTTTTAAGGGACCAAAAAATGACATTGAAATTACGGTCTGCAGACCCTGGTTAGAACTTTGTCATTTGAACGAAGATGATGTGGGCTTCTATCTCAGGCCCCTCAAGAGTGAATACGGGTGCTGGTGCGTTTCTTTGCCATGTAATACGTCTCCCACTGGTGACAACAGACAATGCATTGGTTTTGTTTTGTTCCAAACCGAGGAGGCCACCACGACCCCATCAAGAACCGGACACCGATGAACGCTTCTGGAAGTGTTTCTACATCGGTAGAGAGTCAAAGGAAAGCATCGATGTCTACATACTATCTTGCCCAAAAATTTGGCGAATTTTTCTTTGCCACTTGCCTGATTTTTACGAATATTTGACAGCTCCCACAAGAACACTCCCAGCGACGTCGAGACAATGAGTAACGACCACTACAACTGACATCCATAAGGTCAAAGGCCCAATCAAGGTGTCCGGAAAGCAAAACTTCCGCAAACAAGCACTGATGGAGAGAAAATTGCACACGACTCGAGACATCTAACATTTTCTTGACAATTTTTCGACGAAGATTTGAATATACTCAGCTCGGAAAAGTGGCTAATCTGCATAAAAAAGTACAACTTTTAGACGACTTTTTCGGTCTTGGCGCATGGACTGTATTATAATTATACTTATGCGTGCAATGCTGCAATGACAGATGACCTGTATACTGTATTACATGACACTCACATGCTCATGAGTCATGCAACGGCATACATGTACTTGTACCGGTACCAGGTCCAGTACCGGTATGCAGTCCACGTTGTACAGTGTGTAGCCAAGGGAGTCGTACAAACACACAACTCCGGGACCCTGGTTGTAGTAACTTGTACTTGGAGCCCGCAACCATAAACCGATTCGGCGGTTAGCAGAGCCCCCGTCGGCCATCGGACCTGTACTCTTGCATAGCCCCGATGGCACACATAACTTACATGATTGCATGTACTCTTCACTTGCATAAGCGGTCTTCGCCGTGCAGGGTTTTAGCCAGCGTGGATTTGCAGCTCGGGCAAACGCAAGAGTCCATAATCCCCCATTATACCGTGAACTCTTGCGAGCCTTCGAGATAAAACTTCGGAGTTTTTCATTCGCGTTACACCAGTATCTATAGGAGGTTTCGCTTGTGCCAACGACTCGCGTAGATCTGACGAGACGGCTGCCTGGCTGTCCATTGATTCAGTCCTGTCCACTGACTGGTCCAGGATGCCGGACCCCACTGACGGGGAACTTCGGAGGGGTGGGCCTGGTGAAAGACGGGGAAGAGAAGGAGAGGAGCTAGGAGGCCCTTGAAGGCGATGATAACGATGAGGAGGCGGACGGCGATGTCGAGACTGAGGGTAAGGAGAAGGAGGAGAAAGGAGAGGAGGAGGAGGAGGAGGAGGAGGAGGAGGAGGAGGAGACTAACTAACTAAACCACACCGGTAGTCATGCACTAAGTTACAGTTCAGAATCACACACCCGGCTCACAAAGGAAAGGGCAATGAACCGTAACAAGAACATATACGGGCCAGGTACTGAAATCAGAATTGGGGTTGCACAATGTAACAAAAAGAGTTTATCATGTAGGTGGCAGCGCGGACAGGGTTTCTCCAACCTTTAAAGGGGAAGTTAAGGCAAAAATTAAAATTTCACCAGTTGTAGTCTTCGGGGTGCTGAGTCGAATGGTCGTGGTCCGAGGAAGCTGAGACGCTCCCTTCCTACTTGAATCCCAATCGAACTCGCGCACTTCCACCGAAACTGGGTGACTGCGCCCTACTAGATGGGGATTTGTATGCAAAATGTCACTAAAAGCGCCATTTCGTTCTTATAAAAGCACGGATGACCGCGATTGGCCCATATGTTGTAGTCTTTTGGACGCTGAGTCGACTGGTTTTGGCCCGAAAAGGCTGCGATGCGGCGTTCCTCCTTTATTCCCAATCGAACATGGTTGAAGAAGCGGTCACGTGCTCCTGCGTACACCAGTCACCTGGTCACCGTGCCTGCAGGGTACAACTTACTAGCCTGTTTGACCTTTTTTGGGTGCAGTCCTGTCACTCGAGTTGAACTCGAGTTGAACCTTGGTGTGAAAGTTGTCACCTGCTGGCGTGGTGACCAGGTGATTTGGGCACCCAGGAGCACGTGACCGCTTCTTCAACCATGTTCGATTGGGAATAAAGGAGGAACGCTGCATCACAGCCTTTTCGGACCAAAACCAGTCGACTCAGCGTCCAAAAGACTACAACATATGGGCCAATCGCGGTCATCCGTGCTTTTATAAGAACGAAATGGCGCTTTTAGTGACATTTTGCATACAAATCCCCATCTAGTAGGGCGCAGTCACCCAGTTTCGGTGGAAGTGCGCGAGTTCGATTGGGATTCAAGTAGGAAGGGAGCGTCTCAGCTTCCTCGGACCAAGACCATTCGACTCAGCACCCCGAAGACTACAACTGATGAAATTTTAATTTTTGCCTTAACTTCCCCTTTAAGTGACGGGTCGTATACGACCTTGCACGCAGCACTACATGCACCGGTGCAAGGAAAGAAAAGAAAGACTCAGTTATCTCTGAACGTGGGCCACAGCTTTTTCCAGAGTTTACCGCTTATGGACGCTAAGCATTATATACAGAGGAACCGCTTGTAATTCAGTGTGGGTGCCATGTATACAGAGTGAGTGGCTAGTGCATCTCTGGTGCGTACTGTGCCACGACTTCGCCAACGCATCTCAACTGATGACGTAATCGCATAACCTCTACTATACTTTCAATATGCGGCGACTGCGAGTAGATGCACCGGTCAGTCTTAGTCACAGCCTGGTCATTTGCTAATACATAGCACATACGGGTATGCCGTGTACATGTAATTGTTTATGAACTGGCATGCATGTAGTATAGAGATTAGATATACAGATTGAAACCATTTTACAACTGTGGCTTGCAAGCAGCTCACTGCATCAATGCAGATCATGCTCAATATAAATAATTCAAAGTATAATTTTTCGGAAGTATAATCTACATGTACCACCTACGTGCACTAAGTTACCTGGATCTGAGAACAATGCGAGTGCCTCCCAAAGAAGAATGGCTGCTGCCAAGTACTGCATTGCATGTCGCAAATCGCAAGCGTAAGAGATCAGTGCATGGAGTGCGCAGCGGGAGATATCATTGTTGGGGGCTGGCAGCTGCACGGCACCACTGTATGTCCAGGGGCAGTGCTCAGCGGGCACGCACGACTGATACGTTGAATGACTTATATGTAGCGATTACCAAGGGCCCAGAGTCTAGCTTGGTTGCGAATATCAACGATACGTGTATAGAGTGATTTCCGAGTAAATAAAACAGCCTGATAGTCGTAAAGGCAGCTAACCTGGCATGGTGAAGCGTGTATGTAGCATGTGGGCGACGCTGAGAACTGGAGCCATGCCGCTGGATAGTCACAATGGTGTCTCCATGGTACTGGCCATTCAGTTCCGACAGGCCAGTATTCTGGTATTTTGACTGTGCTGACTAAGAAAATGTCTGACTACTTCACAGGTTGGTGGCCAAGTTGAACTTGGCTGGGCTGACATACTCATCGGGAATCTCCTCTCGCAAGCGTTCAGAATTGTCATGAGCCTCCAGGATTTGCTGCTTGGCCACCACGGCTGGATCCAGAGTGCCATAGCCTGCAGGTGTATGGCGCCCGCTCGTGTCCGGTGGGCTAGGCATCAGGTTGCGTTGGGTGGTTGCCGCAGCAGCAGTGCTCCCGCCTTGCATGTCCACATATGGACTGTTGAGACCAATTAGGTCGGCCTGATCCAGCTTGGTGTTGTTGGTAGGCGGGATAGTGGAGTACGGTGACTCCTGGGCAGTGTCACGTCTCGTCGTGTTGTTGTGGATCGCGTAGGGCTCTTCCGTTTCCGCGTGGATCACCTGGTTATTGGAGAAGTACTGGATCTGTGAGCCGTCAGTCTGCAGTTTTGCCTTGCGCTTGCGATAGCGATACACCAGCAGGGCAACGAAGACGAGAAGCAGAATGGCAAGTAGCGCAACTGTTATCCCTACACCCGTCGCTACTGAGCCAGAGGAGCTGGCACGCTTCAGAGTGGGGTCGGCAGATGAATTGCCAGTATCTGCCAACACATGAAAGAACCAAAGCAAAGAACAGTACGTAGTCAGTAGCTGATCCAGGATTGACCGAATAGGCGGGGGGGGGGGGGGGGGAGAGGGGGGGGGGGGCATAAATATAATGACATGATGGTCCCAAAAGGATGCACCCACACCAAGTTCAATAATGCCAATAAGCTATGTCATTGCTGTAACGGGCAGGTGTACATCATACTGCATGGAGTAAGATTTACCGTGCGCTACGACTATGCAGTCACTGGGATGTATCGTCCTGTACCATCACTACTCCCCTGGCAAACCACGGTCCAAATTTCAAGGGTAAGAACTCGGAGCCCTCTCTGAATCCATCCTACACTGGCGATCAGTCAAGGCACATCCAGGTGTGATGATGTTTCGTATCCAACCAGCATGGTCAGCATTGAATGTCCCTGGAACTGATCCAGGCCGGGACGGGGGCGAGTTCTCTATAATGCACAAAAACTGCTTCGAAGTGGCATTGCTCCTCTCCCCTGCTATCAGTGCCGAAGTCAGAATTGGGACACCCTAGTACATGGTGCCCGTGTGCTCTCTGCGTGGGCCCACGCCTTTGGTGCTAGGTCTTACACATACAAAATACTCTCATGTATCCGCACTTCATGTACCCGCACTTCAGTTGTCCAAATTTGCAACGAGCACATAGTAGTTTATCGCATTGAATGCAGCATTTAGGGCATTTGCCACACTGAACGTTTCTAGAGTGTTGCCGATATACATGTAGTAATTCATGGATTTCACTTATGCAGCTGTACACCCGGTTTCAGGTATACGAGCTTCTTTTGTAGACCCTTGGGTAAAGGAGGGGGACAGGCGAGGGACTGCATTGCCTAGGTCAATTTGGCAATGTGGAAGCCACCGAGTCTACCGCGGGGGTTTGGTCAGGTCCACCCCTGGCTCTCGCTTTGTGCCTTGCTTTCTTCCTAACTTCAGTCTGCCATGATTCCACATATGAACTAACCTTTCACAGTACACAGGTGTCCGGAGAAGCCTTCCACACAATAGCAGTGACCACTGGTGGGATCACAGTCCGATGACATTGTGTTCTCTCTGCCATCACAGTCACACTTCTGTGAACATTTCTCGCCGAACGTTCCTGGCAGGCATGCTACATGTGTGAGAGAAGCACAGCAATGCAGAACAACTCATGATACTTGCAACACTCTCTTGAATCATTGCAGATCGATATCAGGATAAAAATGTAAGTGCAGAAAATACAGGATGATTTCTGGGGGAACATTTTGAACAAGGTACAACTCAACACCACTGTTTGCGGAATCCCAGTGTTCACATGGTGTAACCATATCCACAGGGAACTTGAAGAGCTACACTCACCCATAGACACAGGCCACGGCAATACCCGACGCGGGTATCCCTTGCCTTGCCGAAGCAGCATTGTCCACATGCAAGTTCTCATCAAATTGCTCTCACAGGCGTACTCTAGCAGCTGGGAATTTTATATTAGGACGGGGAATAAAGCGGGATTCACAGAAGCTTTTTTGCGATGCGACACGCGATGCGACAGGCGCGAAACCGGGAAAACCCCAAATCGCAGCCATGTCGCACCCCACGCAACTGCCGCAACTGGGCCATCGCAGAAGTTGAGCTTGGCTCAACTTTTGCGATGCGATGCGATGCGACAAGCGATTTGGCGTACGATTTTGACCTTTTCTACAGCAAAGTTGTACAAAGGTGCAAGAGTTGCCTATAAATTTGTACAGGTTGTACCAAACCGCGCGAATATCATGGTGACGTACCCAAATCAGCAAGACTTTGCAAAAATTTGTCGCATCGCTGACTTCTTCTGTGAATGGTATTTCGCGAGTTCGCATCGCACGCGTCCGTCGCAGATTGCGTCGCATCGCGTGTCGCATCGCAAAAAAGCTTCTGTGAATCCCGCTTTACACACACCCACCTTTTGACCTTTGACCTTTGACCTTTTGACACACACACACACTGTTGCATTATTATGTTACCTTGTCGGCAGAGATGGACAGGAGACATTCCGTCAATGCAGTTACACTGTCCTGTCACATGATTACACGAACCACTGTTGAATGCTGGATCACAGTCAGGACACTTGCCAAGACAGCCATCACCATAGTAACCGCTAGGACACTCTGAGAATCCAAAGGACAGCAAATACAGAGATACACGGATCATAGTGGCCGGCAAGCTGACTCATTACAACTAGGGATGCAACAAACAAATGCATTACTCGAACATGTTTGATCCAACAATATTTCCAGATAAATTGAAGAGGGTATTTCAAATTCAACAGTTTCTCGGCAACAGTCCTTTTTAATTTTTAGCATATCATAGTACTCAAGTATTTATTTTATTTTATAGTACGCAATATCCATGGTACAACTGTAAAACAGAAGTTCACAGCACATGCACTCATCATGTAGTCATGCTAGCTTCACTGAATGATACGTACTTGATTGACATGTATCGCCGATGTAACCAGGTGTGCACAGGCATTGTCCAGTCTCGTGGTGACATGTTCCGTTGTTGTCACATGCACAGCTGCTTGCACAGCCCGGTGGAGACCAGCTGCCATCCTCGCATGGACTATTACAATGGACTCCTGTGACAGGAAACAACAGTTGTGTGATAATTATTATCGTTTTATGTGATATAGAAGATTCTTGACAAGGAAATGGAATGGAAATCAGCGCTGTGCACACTACACTGTCTTGCGACAGGTGCACTGCTGAGTGTTTGCACGGGGCTTGCATAGGATTGACAACAGTAACTATGTCTACAGACACTATGTATTTTGTCAGAACATCTTGCCGCATACTTGCATACTCATATCTCTCTTATCTGGATCTCGATGTCACGGGCACCTCGGCCTATCGGGCAACCTGTCGGTGAGTTGCAGTGGAAAATTTACTACTCCTTTGCCATTTCTGTGGAGATAGTGATTCCATATGCCAGACCTCTCGCCTTTTCCATTGAAACATACGCGATTCGGAGTTACAGACTTTTCAAAGTTACGGGCAGTGCCCGGTCCCGCGCTGCCTGGATAAGCAAGATACGAGTCTATTATAGTCTTGGCGCTAGTGTGCTTTTCTGATGCTATCCTATGCAGCAAACTATAGATCAAGTACCAAGCTCAGCCAACCAAGGGTTTCCTATGTGACTACAGCCATGTGCAACGCAACTGAGAACCGTTCCGAGACTCGTACATTCATGCATACATCATTGACATGCAGAGACAATTGAGATCAGAGTTACTTCAACAGGTGTCAGTTCGGACAACACTTTAAAAGTGGCTTTTGCCATGCAACTGTCGCCTGTACTAGAACCACTAAGTAGCAGGTGGTGTGTGATGGGAGCAGGAACGTCGGAAGGAATTTTAGTGTGGTACAGTCAGCAATTTAAAGTGCAATTTACTCGTGTGGGAGGGGTGGCATAGCCGAAAATTTTGGAAATTTAGATCCCAGATCAGTGTATTTTATTGATTCACGGGGTACCTGGGGCAAAAAGTGGTACGGTCAATACCGTAGTGACCTGGGGAGCCATGGAAAAGGTCAAGCTTGCTGCCTGTGATATGATGCAAGTTTTTCAGTGGATACAAATAGGTGACTATAATTATTATGGGTTTATGGCTAGCAGCTGGTCATGTTGGCAATGACATACACATGGTAAACGTTTTGGAGCTCTATGCCACGTGGCCTAATGCCGAACGCAGACTCTTACTTCAAAGTACCTTTGAGATTGGTCTTCTCCGGACATGTGCATTCACCGTTGGACGCATCACAGTCACTTCCCTTCTGACACTGGCATGTGTGTTGGCAGTCAATACCCCATGTCTACAAGAACCAAAATAATACAATGCATGGACACAAATAAAATAAAAAAGTTGAATGCAATTCATTTTGTCTAGTCATTGGAATTTTCGCGCAGATAACAAATCATTGCAAGCCAAATGGGTTACACGTGGAGTACTAAGTCTTATAGAGCGTCACGGTATAGGTTGGACTGTTGAACGCTGGGCCCCGTACCACAGCCGTGCTCTGAGAAAACGGGAAATAAATTGCCAGCACCCTGCACCATTACACAGCCCAGTGTCCATACTGCAGGAGCTACAGTGCGACCAGTGATAGCTAGTCATGTGATTGCTGGTCATGTGCTTGAATTCCATTGAGCTCAGCATGACAGGGGTCTTCAATAAAGTAACCGAGAAATGCACAAGTCACTGATGCGGGCACACAACTATAGCGTATCAAAGACTACTGTCACTCCCTGGACACCGGATGGAGTCAAGGATGCGGTGGGGGGAGATACAAAACAAGGCATTTGAATAGTGACACTTTTGTATAGCACCACCGTGCACAGTGGGGTCAATCAATCAATACAGCGTACCATTTGGGAACAGGTAGTATTGCAGAACGTTCCAGTGACACCAGGTATCCAGCACTTGCATTCTCCGGTCGATCGGTCACACGTTGACTTGCTGAGGTCGCATTTGCACTTCTGGGCACAGTTACGACCGAACGTGCCGCTAGCGCACTGCCACTGGCAACGTGCTCCATACCAGCCGCTAGGGCACTGGCATGCACCGGTAGTGGCGCTGCATGTGGCTTCGTTGAGGCATGTGCATGTGTTAATGCAGTCTTGTCCAAAGCGACCACTCTCACACGGCTCAGAGCAATTCTTGCCTGCACAGTGCATGCCAGGGAAAGGCAGATTGCATTATTCCTGAAGCTATGCAAAAGACATTACTTTAGTAGCGTCTGGCGCTAGCCAGGGTCCACAGCACTTCATTTTGTGTGTTTGTGTGCCGTGCATGTTCACATGTCACGTGACGTGCCAAGGCGGGCGTGCTATCAGTCCCGTACATATCGCGTACCGAACGTCAAACTAAAGGACAGCTGGCCAGCGTTCATCATGCACATCACATCACATGACATGTGTGCCGCTGTCACTACCACACATATTCATTAAACTACTAGTACATAATTCTGCTGCACTCTCTTTCATTTCCCCCTTCCTTTAGCAACCTCAGGACATCCATACATGTACATATGGTTGCCTCGACAAAGAGACACCAGTCACCTGACTATGATGTATACCGTGATCCATTGTTTGAATTTGAATTTGAATTTGAAATTTGAATATTACAGGGCAAAATCCTGGTCCCCACTATAAATGAACCAGACACCATGCACTCTGTGGTCCCATAACTCCTAGCGAGCAACGCTATGTACCTGTCCATCCTGGCTGGCAAGTACACGCGCCGTCAGTGTGTCTACACGTGGCATTATTCCGGCACTGGCACTGCTCCCCGCACCCCTCGCCATGGAGACCCGAAACGCACGTGTGGTCACACGTCCTGCCCTCGAACCCGGGCGTGCACCGACACTCGCCGGTGAGGTGGTGGCAGGTGGCGTTGTTGGAGCAGCGGCACGTCTGCTTGCACAGCGCCCCGTACGTACCCACCGGGCACTGTTGCTCGCACGTGTTGCCAAAGTAACCTGCACGACAGGAAAACAATGAGTCAATGCACACCAGTAATGCCTGTGATGTAATTTTCCAGGGTCCAGACCACAAACCACAGGCCACAGAGCACAGAGATAGAATTTCCATCGATGGCAATCTCTTGCATGCTCATTTTATACAGCGCTTGCTCATTCAATCACCAGGTGGACACATGCGTGTACGTACATGCACTATTATTCTGTACCATTGGCATCTAATATACATGTATTTAAAGGCATGAGTCTCCACGAATAGTGCCATGAGATGCACCTTCACAACACAGTCACAGGGCAGGTCTCAGGATGCATGTGCACTACATCGGTCTTTGCATGTACAAAACTGACCTGGTTTGCATTCACACGACCCGTCGACGGTGTCGCAACTGGCAACGGATGTGTTACAGTTGCACTGCGTGTTGCACATTACACCAAACGAACCGTTTGCACACGTACTGTCGCATCTGTACGAGCGGTAAAGAACAGAGTCCACATGATGGCTCAGCCAACATGCCAAAGGGGTGTCGGACACGCTGCGGTCAATGCGGTCACTGCGGTATCCCACAGGCTGGCCGGAACCGGTCCGGTTGGTCAGGTCCCCACCGGACCAACTTGTTGCCCACCAACACATTTTTACTGCTCAGGAGGTCACGTGTGCTTGCCATATCATACACAGATAATGAATTTAAGAAAGACTATGGTGTGATCTGGCCGATCAAAATTGCTTCCGGCGGTCCTGGTATCGACTGCACCACTCTCTGCCCTATCTACCACAGGCACTGATTTGGGCTTTAGATTTTGAAACTTTTTAGCCAAGCCACTCCAACTCCATGAGCAAATTGTACTTATGGCTGACCATACCATCCTAAAATACCTTCGGAAGGCTTCCGACACCGGTCCCTGTGCTAAGACCAAATCATGAATGCCAATGACACGGTGATATTCAGACACACCTGAAGTGTTTGGCATGCACATACCTCTGTCCTTGGTACCCTGCACGGCATGTGCACTCTCCGGTCACATGGTTGCACACGTCCATCTTGCTTTCACATGTACAGTTTGATGCACATCCAGCTCCGTAGAATCCATCTGTACACTCTTCCGCACATCTGCGCACAACATCATTTCAGGAATAAACAGGACAGGACTATTGGTGCTTGGAAGGTTGTAGCAGGTACAGCCAATTTTTAGAGATGTGATTTGAAATGGAAGCTCTTCTTTGCGGATGAGCCTCATGTTCTCCACTGACCTGGCGGAGGAGATTCAAAGCTCGAGATCAGAACAACAAGAACGTACATGTCTGGGCGTGCTTCCCTATGCAATTTGTACAATGGGGAATACTGATGTTGTGGTCTGAAAATGGCTATGTGTGATTGAAAACTGGCACCTTTTGTTTATACATGGATGTGCATCAGTGCATAGTCAACTTGAAACCAGTGCAATGAATGCTGATATACTGTATGTAGTTACCTGTCACCTCGGTACCCTGGAGGACATGTGCAATTTCCTGTGGCCGCATCACAGGTGCCGTTGTGAAGGCAATTGCAGGACAGCAAGCAGTAGGCACCATATGTGCCACCCGTGCAGGCTTGGTCACATCTGAAATATACACACAGCGTCACAAGCACCCATCAAAGCAATATGGCATACCATATTATCTCTAATATAAGCACAGTCTCCAATAATAGCACGTCTCCAATAATAGAACACCTTGGGGCGGCATTCAAAAAATAAAGTGCTCAGTCTCCATTATAAGCACACTGTGTAAATTCATTATCTGTACCGGCGAAAAACCCCTGAAATGTGTGTGTCTGACATATAAATTTGGCATGGCAACATGCCTCTGAAATGAGGTTGAAATAATAATGGAACAGTCTCCAATAAAGGAACGTCTCCATTAATAGCACGGGGCGGAGGTACATTGAAAAAATAAAGGACCGTGCTTATATTAGAGATAATACGGTATTGTGTAGATCACACTAGACCAAAGCTTGGTAAGCAATGGTTGCTAAGCATATCTACACAGCTGACAGCTAGTGCCGGGCCACAAGGCAGTGCTCCCTAATACTGTGTGCTCCATGCATTACAGAATGCCACGCATGATGCATCCACATACACACACACACACACACACACACACACACACACACACACACACACACACACACACACACACACACACACGTCTTTTGTGCATCATACGTCTGGAATTATACTGCCGTCTTACGTTGGTCCAGTGAATCCATCGTTGCACGAGCAGACGCCGGTATCTGGATCGCAAGTGCCGTTCTCGCACACACACTGACCTGCTGTAAGCTTGCATGTACTGCCCTTGGGCACCACAGCCGGCGAGCAGCTCTGCTCACACCTGCATGCATGCAGTACCAGCAAACACAGTATTGTGAAGAACAACCACAAGTCAGTATGACTACATGAGATCATGGTGAACACTGACAGCAATCAGTTGTAACAGAGTGTTGGCAACTCATGTCAAAAGGGTACTTGCTGAATACACAGCACAGAGTTATTTATGTACAGATTTGCAAGTGTGCTGGGTATACATAGACCATTTTTGTGAGGGTCCAGGAGGCTTCATGTGACCGATGAGGTAAGACTACATCCTAGAATATCCATACCGGCACATACTGGCAAAGGAGTGGTCCTTGGAGATATTCAATGGCCATTTTGGCAAACCTGCACAACAGCCATGCCTCCTCAATTTCCAGGTTATGCCTGCACTGTATGGTCATGTGACCACTGCATGGTCATGTGACACTCGTGGCAAAGGTGATGCCAGCCTCTGCTTCATCATATTCACAAATTCAATATGATCTGTCAGTGATCATTCTATATCTACATGCACTGACTGTGGACAGTTGTGACTTTTTCAGCTCCGTAGTGTTTGACAGCCCAGCCGGCAACAGGCCGGTCTGGAAGTAGGACAGTAGTATTAGTGGCAGTGTAGGGTAGCATAGGGTCGTAGGGTAGCGTAGTGTAGGGGTGTAAGCAGTCAAAATCAGGGAGAACTTCTTCGCCATGGGCGAGCTCGCAGGAGAGCCTGCGATGAAACTGCTCTGCTCCCTCCCGGGCATAGAGCAGACTCTGCTCAGCGTGCTGCAGACCCTGACGTCTCATATCAGCGAGTCGAGGGATCGTGAGGGTCGTCTCCATCAGCGTGTGGACGATCTCTCCACACAGCTCCTAGCCCTACGCGAGGAATTTTGTTCACTGCAGAAATCCGCCATTGTTGTTCCCGACAAGGCCCCTGCACGATCTACTCAGCACCAAATCCAAGGCGACAAATCTCGTACCCGTACGAAACCTCGTAACCGTCCTCCCCAGCAGGGCCAGCCTGACCCAGCTGCAGCAGCAAACCAGCTCGACCCAGCCGATGCAGATGCTGGACAACAGTCAGGGCAGATCGACGTGGCCTCTGGCTCTGCACAGCACGAAACCCGTACCCGTACGGACGACCCCGGCTTTGTCGATCCTGAGCCTGTGCAATCAGACTGCGAGAAGAGCCAACCTATCATGGCCGTCATCAAGGATGACAGTTGGAAATTAGTTGCGGCGGGCCCGCCAAGAAAGAAGCGATCTGTGTTCTTTGTGGGCAACTTGAGCCACGACTGCACAGTGGACAGTCTCACTGAGTTTGTACACCGTAGGTCGGAAAGCGTAGGGACGCCTGTCAAAGCCCACCAATGCAGCCTACATACAGCCGGAAACGGGCAAGTGTCAGCCAGGATATCGGTTGATGCCACCTCCAAGCTGACAGTGACGTCCGCCAATTTCTGGCCAAGGCCACTCTACTGCAGGCCGTGGAGATTCCACACCTCCACAAATGCGAATGCAGCCAACAGCACCAGCACCAGCAAGAGCAGCCGCCACAACAAGAACAACAACAGCACCAGCAGCAGCACCAGCAGTCGCCGCAGCAGCACCAGTAGTCACCGCAGCAGCACCAGCAGTCGCCGCAGCAGCAGTAGCACCAGTAGTCACCGCAGCAGCACCAGCAGTCGCCGCAGCAGCAGTAGCGACAGTAGCACCAACCAGCTGGAAGCACAGCAGCATGATCAAGAGCAACAGCAACTTGGGATTGCCGCCACGATAAATGACTTCCTGAGCGCGAGTCGTGGCCTGTCCGCTGCCGCTGCCGGCACACCTGTAACCACGCCACACAGCCACAAACGTTCTTCTGCCGAGCGGTCACCTGATTCGCTGTCGCACGATGCGAAGCGTTCTGCCCAGCCTGGTGCGCAGCCACCCCGGCAGGATAACCAATCCTCACAATGATGGCTCCAACACGTGCACGGCAACCACCTAGAATGCTCCGCCTCATGCTGACAAATGCTTTCGGTATCTTGTCAAAACTTGGGGAGTTCCAAGCTTCTCTCAATGCCCACCACCCTGACATTGTCATCGTCACGGAGACAAAAGTCACGGAGGACAAGGCCACGCCTGCTGACCTCACATTCCCTGGATACTTCCCACCAGTTCGAAGGGACCGTACGGCCCAGGGGGGCGGTGTTGCTATCTGGATTCGGGCCGACCTGGCTTTCACAGAACTAGAATGTATTGATACTGGTGGAAATGAAATCCTGTGGGTTCGCCTCAAGACAGCAGCTGGCCCATCCATTGGAGTATGTGCTGTGTATCGCTCAGGTTCATCCGCTGATGGAGACATCTCTGCCCTAAACAGCATCACCTCTGGCATAGATGATGCTAGGCAATGCTGCCAGAATATCATCGTTGCAGGTGACCTAAATGTTCACAACCGGGAATGGCTAGGCAGCAGTAGAACTTCCCCTGCTGGTGAAGCTGCTGAAGATCTGTGTTACCACCATTGCCTCGATCAGCATGTCCATGAGCCAACACGTGGCAATAATATCCTCGACCTCATAATGTCAGATATCCCTGGAAGCGTCATCTCAACTCTCCATCCACCTCTAGGGAAATCTGACCACGCAATTGTGATAACTGACTTTGAAGTTGCCCCCTCCTGTGACCGTCCCAGTAAGCGAACCGTGTGGCGCTACCAGCATGCTGACTGGCCTCGGCTACGGGCTTTCTTTCGGTCCACAAACTGGGTGTTGACTGATGACAACAGCATTGACGTATCTTGTGTGAAACTCACACAGAAGATCAAAGAGGGCATGCAGATGTTCATTCCATCCAAAACCCTGAAGCTACGCCAGGGAGACCCAGCCTGGTGGTCACCTGAGTGCCAGGAAGCTGTTGACAGGAAGCAACGGGCCTGGCGACGTCACCGATCTTCGCCCAACAATGCACACCTGCGGCTGGCCTACTCTATGGCAACAGGTGAAGCAACAAACTGTCTGCACAGAGCCAAGCAAGCGCACACTACCAGTATCCGCCGAAAGATAAGAGAAGGTGCCCTTTCCAGCCGACAATGGTGGACAACCGTCAAGCGAGCAGGTGGGCAAGGACACCGCTCTGCAGACATACCTGTTCTGCGTGCGTCGAACGGAACTGAGCACACCACCTGCAGCGAAAAGGCCGAAGCATTCGGGCAGTATTTCTCCGCAAAGTGCAGTCTTGGTGACAACGACTTGCAAGCCAACAGCCTCCCTCCAGTCCGCCCCCGATCTCAAGCTCAACTCCGCAATGTCCACTTTCGGCCAAGCACGGTTGAGCGGAAGCTGAGGCAACTCCACCCCGCCAAAGCCACGGGTCCAGACGGCATCCCCGGGCGTGTACTCCGGCAATGCAGCAAAGAGCTGGCTGCACCCGTGTCGCGGCTCTTTTCGCAGGCCTTCCACCAAGGTCGGCAACCTACAATGTGGAAGACGGCAATGGTTGTGCCGGTGCACAAGAAAAAATCCAAGTCTGATGTTAAGAACTACCGCCCGATCTCCCTCCTCTCTATTCTGTCGAAAGTCATGGAGGCCATTATTAACCACTCAATCCGACAGTTCCTGGAGGCACACAACATCTTATCGAAAAGTCAGTATGGCTTCCGCAGCCAACTCGGCACCCAGGACATACTCACGCTACTCAACTACCAATGGAGTCGCGTTGCAGCCAGAGGTGGTGTGGTTCGAGTCATTGCAGTTGATGTGGCTGGCGCATTCGACCGCGTCTCTCATGTAGGCGTTTTGCACAAGGCACAATGCTATGGTGTAACTGGTCCACTTCTCGCTTGGCTGAGGGATTACCTGACTGATCGTCACTTGAGGGTTGCAGTTGGAGGTGAACTTTCCAGTCCGTACCCGACCAAAGCTGGCGTGCCGCAGGGCAGTATCCTTGGTCCCACCCTGT
This sequence comes from Sycon ciliatum, assembly GCF_964019385.1. NCBI lineage: Eukaryota > Metazoa > Porifera > Calcarea > Leucosolenida > Sycettidae > Sycon > Sycon ciliatum. Next base: position 5,837,307 of record NC_088646.1, read on the forward strand.
TCATCCTCTACACCAATGATGGCGAGGACCACCTCCCACCAGGTATGGAGCTAGCAGCCTACGCTGACGACACCACTCTCTTCCACTGCCTCACATCAAGAGCTGACATTGACTGTGGCTCCGAGCTCCTCCAGCAGGGCATTGATGCGTTTTCCCGTTGGGGACATAAGTGGAGGATCAAATTTGAGCCCTCCAAGACGCAGGCTATGTCTATAGGCCACCATCGCCAGCCCTGGGAGCTCCCTCGAGCAACATTTGACGGCACACCGGTCAGTGAAGAGAGTCGGCTGAAACTCCTGGGAGTCACCTTTGACGACACCCTGAGCTACTCCTTCCACCTCCGCTCCCTAGCTTCCCGTGCTAACCAGCGGATTGGCTTCCTGAAGCGAGCGTCTCCCATTCTGGACGCCGAGAGCCGCCAACGCGTCTACAACGGCTTTGTGCGACCCACACTCGAGTATTGCCCCTTAGTGTGGATGGGCTCACCCTCGTCCCATCTTAAGAAGCTGGACCAGATCCAGCGAAGGGCCCTCCACATCATCGGAGCAGGTACCTGGCTCCCTAGCCTGGCACTCCGTCGCCTGGTAGCTGCACTTGCCTATACCTACAAGCTCTGCTATCTAGATGCGTCCAGCCCTCTGAAGCAGATGCTGCCTAAACCAGCCACTCACCGTGCCCCCGAGACAAGACCTACCCGTCAGTCTCTCCAGCTGCAGGATTCCCATCCATACCAGATGACAACTGGCCTGCCTGCCAATACCCGGAATAGCTGTCTCCAAGGATTCCCTGCTTGCACCGTTGCAACATGGAATGCCCTGCCACCAGACCTGTTCCACCACCCACCCGCCCAGCCCCACATGCAAAGCTTTAAGAAAAAGGTGTACCGTCACCTTCTTGCTCAGGACTGGCTCTCTGCTACTGATGCACTTTGAATCTGCTCGCCAACGCTTTCCCTGTTCTTATGAGTGTTCAGCTGCTTACCTTATAACCCTGCTGCCATCATCACCAATATTCTGATTCTCATGCACATATCCCAGAACCTGCTATCCTTCGCAGCCCCCATCACCAAGAGCACTGTGCTCTTCTATCTCCCAGCTCTCTCTCTATCTCTCTCTCTCTCTCTCTCTCTCGCTCTCTCTCTCGCTCTCTCTCTCTCTCTCTCTCTCTCTCTCTCTCTCTCTCTCTCTCTCTCTATCTCTATCTCTCTCTCTCTCTCTCTCTCTCTCTCTCTCTCTCTCTCTCTCGCTCTCGCTCTCGCTCTCTCTCGCTCTCTCTCGCTCTCTCTCGCTCTCTCTCTCTCTCTTTTTCTCTCTCTCTCTCTCTCTCTCTCTCTCTCCCTCTCTCTCTCTCTCTCTCTCTCTCTCTCTCTCTCTCTCTCTCTCTCTCTCTCTCTCTCTCTCTCTCTCTCTCTCTCTCTCTCTCTCTCGCGCGCGCGCGCTCTCTCTCGCGCTCTCTCGCTCTCTCTCTCTCTCTCTCTCTCTCTCTCTCTCTCTCTCTCTCTCTCTCTCTCTCTCTCTCTCTCTCTCTTTCTTTCTTCTCTTCTTCTCCCCCCCCCCATCTCCCGATAATTATTAGCCCCCGTTTTCTTTCGACGCGTTTGCTGTGCAGTGAAGCCGAGACCCTAGGTCGGTGGAGCACATCAGACCCCGTCACCACGTCCACGATTCATGCCTGCGATGCTGCACCGCTGCTTTGCATGTCATGATTGGAAGCTGTGGCCTTAGTAAAAAAAAAAAAAAAAAAAAAAAAAAAAAATCATGCCGATTCAGCCATCCTACAGATGGAAATGGTAAACAGTGGAATGCTGCTTATGCATGGTGCACCCAATGGTGCGGCTTTGGACATTGTCAAAGGCCCGTTCAAAAAATGCATGACTTGCCTTTCGCCAATGAAACCCGCTGGACAGGTGCACTTGCCGTTGCTAGGGTTACATGTGGCACCATTCTCGCACACACAGGTGAACTGGCAGTTGCGACCAAAGAGGCCCTCCGGACACGGGATCTCACAGCTGTAGTTTGGGAGAAAAACAAAGCACTTTTTAAAGCTACCCATGGCCGCACCACTATCTCCACTGTTAAACAAAAAAGGACAACGGTAGCCCCGGTGTTGATACTATAGACACACTGTTAGTGCACTGTAGCACCTAGGCAGGAGCGTAGCAGCTAGTCGGCCGGACCACTTTTCTAACACAATGCCAAAAGTGCCCAGAACGCAGGATTTTGCAACCAAAATTCAAAATTTTCACGGGAGACACCCCGGACCCCCTCCAAATCACACCGCTTCCAACGGCGGTGCTACGCGTCTGCTAGTACATGTACAAGCAAGTACACAGGGATGTTGACTATTCTTACTTCTACTGAATGACCCATTACCAGGCCACCAGCCGGGTGTAGATCAGGCTCAGCACATGCCATCATTGCTCTCCACACAGCCGTATGTGATCAGCATCATCAGGCATAAGATGCAACTTGAACCACGGCATCATTAGTCTATACATGTGCAGTGAAAATGAACTGCTTTTGAATAGAGTTCATGTGAGCCGCATACAAAACAGGTTGAATAGAGAAAAGTGTCTAGAGGATGCCGTCGTAATCCCAGATGACCCGTTCCGTCATCTCCGGGTGAGTAGGACTCCTACCGAGTCACCCGAAGATGACAGTATTGAATACTATCTGAGAAAACCCATTACTAGTACGTTGCACTGTTAATGCTAGTGCAAGACAATAGCCTAGCAACTAACCTTTTGCCCATAAATCCCGGACTGCAGCTACACTGTCCAGTGACTTTATCACATGGTGCCTGGTTACATTCACATATCCTCTGACAGTCAGGACCGTACTGGCCATACGGACACTGTAGGTTACACCTGTACACGCATGTACGCATGTACACACACACACACACACACACACACACACACACACACACACACACACACACACACACACACACACACACACACACACACACACACACACACACACACACACACACACACACACACACACACACACACACACACACACACACACACACACACACACACACACACACACATGTACAGATACACACACATGTACGCATGTACACACACATGTACAGATACACACACACATGTACACACACATACAGGCATGCACATGCACATACACACACATGCACATGCACACCCATGTACCCTCACACACGTGGCACAAGCGCGCGCACACACACCCATCCACACCAACACATTTGTTGACCTTTTAACCTTTTGATGTCCATCGCCAGAGGCGATGATAGCGATGCTACCGCAGAAGCCATAGCAACTTGTGCTTGGATTGCACCATTCCATAGCTTGCAAGGCTGAAGACACACATACACACAATCTGATCCTGCCACAAGTTATATGCATGTACATGGACACATTCAGATGTGTGTGTGTGTGTGTGTGTGTGTGTGTGTGTGTGTGTGTGTGTGTGTGTGTGTGTGTGTGTGTATGTGTGTGTATGTGTGTGTGTGTGTGTGTGTGTGTGTACATATGTGCAGTACGTGCATGCTTTTTGGAATTGGTTGGTGTGCGTATGCTGTGAGGAGAGGCTTGAGCCGCTGTGTGTACAGGTGGGTGATAATGCCGGTGTCAATTTTAGTATTAAATTGAATTTGAAACAAGGAAAACGGTGGGGCACAAGTTATGCGTTAGAGTCCACCAACTAAACCAGGTTTTGAACGGTGAGACGTGCACAAGGTAGCACCAGACTGATAAGGAGTACTGAGACATTCCACGACAAGGAAGTGAGCTTGAGCACTGCTGGATAGTCAATTTTAGTAGCCGTCTTAAATGGTTTTTGTATCGCAAGACTTTGCACATACAGGTGTGACGATGCCGTGCGTATGTGGGCTCAAGGGAACCGGAAATGGTGTACACTACTGATATGTAGTATGAGACTGTACGACTGTAATAAAGTAAGCATGTCAGAACCGTACCTTTTCCCAACCCAGCCTGGTGGACAGTCGCAAAGCCCCGTGGCCGCATCACACGGCGCATCATTCTCGCACTGGCATGGCTTCACACAGTGCTCGCCCCAGACGCCCTGTGGACATGGTAGTGAGCAGCTGAACAAATGCACAAGGAAAGCAAGCAAGCAAACATCGCAAGCTGTAAAATTAATGATTTACAATAGCTCGGACCAACTTGGTAAGACATGCTCTGAAAACATACAGTTTTGGACCTATTTCAACTGAGAAGCAAGTATGAGTTAGAATGAAAAGGAGGGAAGGCATAATAAGTTAATAACGCCTGGTGGCAGTGTCCACAAGAATACCTGTATGTCGTCATGTGTATTCAATGCATAGTTATCCACCAAGGGCCGGGTGCAAGGCTGCTGGTGTTTTCAATTGACTTGTTCTCGAAATCACCCTATCTTCGGACGACCAGCTGTTTCAACTATTGACCTTGTTAGGTCTCATCAACAAAGCTGAGAGCGAGCAAAGCGCTCAAGCTTGCAAATTTGCTCTAAGCATCAAGCACATCCTATTTGGCCTGTACTGGGAATCAAACATGTTTTGACACATTGCATTGCATTGTGCTGCACAATGCAATGCAATGTGTATTTGTGGTAACCTAAGAGACACTTACTCTGGTCCGTAGAAGCCAGCGGTGCAGTTGCATTTACCAGTCACATGATCACACTGGCCTGATGAGCGGCACGTACAGGGCTGGGCACAGTTCTCGCCGTAGTAACCTAACTGGCATTTCATTTCACATCTACATAAGCAGTAGACGGTAGACAATAGAGAGTAGGCAGAGGGTAAGAAAATACAATGTACGCACATACATGTGTCATTATGTTACTGTAGCTCGCAAAAACACTCTCCAGTTTGGACTGTGCTCACGAGGTGGTGGTGGTGGTGGGGATTTTGTTTTGCTTTTTATTTAGTTGTGTCAGGTCAATGATATCATGTTCTGTGATTGCCCATACAAGAGGCTTATTCCACATGGTGGCGGTGATGGTGGTGGCGGGGACGGGGCGGGGTTGCGGTGGTGGTCCATTATTCAGAACTTAAGATTAGTCAGCTGGCATATCATGGCCTGCACCCTACATCCAAATGAATACCAGAACAGTGCATGTACAACACAGCATAGCCTACATGCATGTACATGTAAAAGTTCAATAAGGGCAGATTGGCCAATGTGCTAAGCGTATGCATTTTGGGTACATGTATGACCAAAGGCCTACACCTAGAGATACACCTGTCTCCAAGATCAAGCCCTTCAAAGTGTAGCCCCCATTGTGTATTAGCCAGTGAACCCGAGATACAAGGAGCTTGCTGAAAATCCTTGCCTACGAGATGTCATGCATTTCAAGTTGTCAGTTATGCAGAGAAGTCTGTAACACTGTGATGGTGCCCCTCGCATGCGTACTCACCGTTCGCCTTGATACCCGGGTCTGCAGTGGCAGTGACCCGTGGCCTTTTCACAGTGTACGCTGGTGTTACGATCACAAGCGCAGCGTCGCTGACAGTCAAACCCATGCATCCAGTCAGTGCAAGCTGAAACAACATCACCCGGTGATCAGGGAGCAGTCACACACAGTGGTACTCGAAGTGTGTTGAGTGCCGGTTGTGCCGGTTGTGCCAAATGCACCCTGCAAGTAGAGGCCGATACTCTAATTTCAGAAATTTTCGGTATGAGGTTAGGTGAACAGAAATTTTTGGTACAGAGAAGCAATTCCCTATTAGATTATGTATGTTAGTGTTTGTTTGGTGTATTGAAATTTTAGGTATGAACAAGACGCACGGAAAGTACCGAAAATAAAAGTACACCGAAAATTTGTGAAATTACAGTACTCCGGCCAGTAAGTAGGCTGTTCCAATACTATGCCAATGTATTCAGGCTTTTATTTTGGTATTGTCCTATGCCGTGGACTGGTGTATGAGAAGTTGCCCATGCTGAGGAGGTCTCAACATACCCTCAGAGATAATCGAGATTATCGTCTCAGGCTGTGCGGGTTTGGTCTCTTACCAGTTTGGCAGGATGATCCAATCCATCCTGGCGCACAGTCGCACCTGTCAGGACCGATACACAACCCTTTGTTCTGGCAAGGGTTGTGGCAAATGGCTGCAGAGAGAAATCACGGGGGGGGGGGGGGGGAGAGAGAGAGAGAGAGAGAGAGTCATGATACATGACAATGGTGAACCAGCAACAGCAATAGACAGTACACTAGAGGACAGTGATCATGCCATGATGCTGCCACGGTGATGACTGAGCTGGATCTAAACACTTAGTGATCCAGAGTACAAGAATACAGCACAACACTTGTACATGACTGCACTGAACTATGACACTGACATCATGACAATGTCAACAGGAATGAAAATCCTGAACAAATGCCTTCCCACATCTCAGTTTCCTCCTCAGGTTGCTATCCTCGTCGAATGAATGGTTGCAAGCATAGCCGGATCAGGCTCTTGAAGTGGCCAAAGGTGTTGTGCATTGCACAATAGGTTCTCGAGCTCAGTGAATGAAAGAAATGCAGGTACAAAATCACACCTTATTTGACCACTATGATAAGCTGTGACAAACTAGGGGCAAAGCGCAATGCAGTATTTTGGGCTGTACGAGTGAAAACAAAAACGTCTAACCCATTGGCAGCAACCTATTACTGGCTTCAGTATACATAATTATGGTTGATGTGTATGATATGCGATGATTCGTCACCAGTATCCAGAGTAGTAGTAGCGAGTGTGCATGGTCACGGCTATGACTTACGTGTGGAGCACTCTGTACCACTCTGCCTCCATCCCTCACAGCACAGTGGCACCTTCTCCGCAGTTGGTTTGTTGACGTTCATGTAGATGGTGCGAAAAGACGTTCTATGCACACATCATGGAATGCAGATAAACATTACACTGAATGTACCGCAATTATGACCCCCCCCCCCCTCTAACTCATGAGTACCAGGTCTCGTCAGAACCCCCCACCCCTTCTCAGGTACAAATGGAGTATGAAATTCACCAGATTTGACATAGTCTTTGGTGTCAGATAAGCACATGGCCAAGAATAGATAAACAAGAGTGTGCAACTCCAGATCTCTCCTGCACAATCTCCTGATACCATGGCGGAATTTTTTTGTTGACGTCACCTTTTTTCAGAAAACGCGCTTCTTGCCGCAGAGCAGTATGAGAGCACGTGCTGGGCACCGGCATTGTAATGTAAGCCCGGCCAAGTGCACGAGGCAAAACTTTCCAAACACTAGCAGCGCGTGGGTGGTCGAAAAGATTACGTCAACAAAAAATTCCGCCGTGGGCCAACCCATCCGCGCGGATCCGGGAGTTGCACACTCTTGTTTATCTCCTCTTGACATGGCCTTTGGCACCTTTTTCCCAACCTCAAGTTTGGGAAGGAGTGGCAGATTCACACGGTTGTTCAAGTCTTGTCACTTGCGTTCTCGCTTATGCATTGAATTTCGCCTTGTACCATATCACCTACATCCATTATCAGCCTTAGTACTAGTAGCCACCAACACGGTTGTGTTTCCATTGGAATAGCCCAGTGTCCTGTTACACTGGTAGCAGAAAGGGTAGTTTTCTTCACAGCACTGGCCCTTCTTGGTGTCTCCACAGTACTATTTTCTCTATGGTTCTAGGCCCTGCACCATGGTGGTTATCAGATTCCTTCCACGACAAGCCCAGTTCTACCTTCCCTAGCTATGTACACTACGCTACAAGTGACAAGGCCCGGGAGCCTCCGGTGTTCAGCGGTGTAGCATCCGAGTTCGAGAATGGGTCTTGGCAGTTGAACTGGCTATGAACTCCTTCGGGATAACAGAGGGTAAGAGAGAATGGTGGAGTTTACGACAGGATTTTAGCTGGGCAGCACGGCTGTGGATGATGCCGGGCAGCACAAGACGCCGGCATGACCTTCAGTGACTGGTCATCTCTGAAGTCTGCGCCTGCAGAAATGTATGATCGGCTCCATACGCAGGAACAGGCAAGGTTGGGGCTCCTGAATCTCTCCCAATGGGACCGTTCTGCCCAGACAACCATCGCTGACTTCATGAGACTTGGCTTGCTTATTCCAGACCTGGACGAGCATATAAGGGCAATGATGTTCATCAATGGCCTCAAGAATCGTGTACACGCCCTCACACTGAATGAACACCCGACTACCCTGTCAGCAGCCTCTTGCGCAGTTCTACTAGCTGATCTGCCCGGCGGTACCAGCCCAAGGAAACGCTACTCGATACATCCCAGAGCGTCCACTGCACATCCCAGCGTGCCAGGTAGAGTGGCAGTGGAAGTGATCGTCTGAAGCACATGACGCCGGAAGACAGAGCGATAATGAAGGAAAGCAAGTGCTTCAGATGTCGGCAGTCAGAACACTGCTCTGGCGAATGCTCTCGTCACCCAAATAACGACCACCAGGAGGCCCGCGGGTGCAGCCGCTGGCGGTATCACATGTGCCCTGTGAGGGAAAGCTTCAATATCGCTACTCTCTTGAAGATGAGATGATGGCCGGAGACGACGGCGATTCTGCGCCAGAAAACGTTGTACAGCCTACAGAACCTCCAAGTACTCGCAGGCAGTGGCCACATTCCAGTCTTGCTGAGCCAGGAATGATTTGGACGATGAGCGGTGCAGCTTGGACGCAGGCCCGAGGAGAAGTGTGTAGAGGGGTGTGGACTGTGGAGTATACTGGCCTGGGCCTCAATGGCGGTTTCTGCTAGTGGGTCTCGAAGCAGACGGCCAGAAGCACAAAGACATGCCGAGAACCTTCTGGATGAATTTCTGTCCTCCCAGAGGCCTTAGCTCAATAGCTGCCTCCCAAGCGGTTCATCGATCACGAGACTGAGCTCGAGCCTGGCGCTGCATCCTCCATCAATACTACATTAGCCATATGAACTATAAATAAGGGTGTGTTTCCATCGGAATAGGCCAGTCACGGTCCAGTTACAACGGAAGGTGTACACAATACTTGACAGCAACGTGTTCCTATGCTGAGACTGGGGTTAGTGTGGCTATTTCAACATGAATTCTTATGTCTACGTGTATGTCCTCCTGTTCTGGCCTTAACCTTGACACTGACTGACTTACTGTCAGTACATTGAGTATCCTCAATCTGAAATATTTGAGATGCCGGGTCACCGGGGCCAGAACCTATCCCGACCCTACTCATTTCTAGACCAGTTCGCCACTATCGAGACTGTTGACTGTTGAGACTGTTGAGATAGTAGCCGGAGCCAGCTACACTGACCCTACTCATTTCTAGCTGACCAGTTCGCCTCTCGATCAGTCTGGCTCACCTGAATCGTGTACATTTCGCCCAGAAGCGGAAACGACATGGTCTGTAGTAGCGCTCCGTGTATGACTGGCGTACCGACACGCGAACTACCCGTGTGATGCTGAAGAGAAAATGACAAAGAAGTACAAGTACACAGAATGGTCCACTGGCACATTCATTCCTTCATATCGTAATTCAATGATTCAGTACAGGCACAGTGCTGGCATGGAATTGAAAATCGACAACATGTCATGCCCTGAGTCACTATCAGCAGTCAGTGTTGCTATAATATGGACTGCTGATGGTGCAATGCTCGGGCCAGCAATCTCAGAATGGATATTAAAAGGAGGTTTCAATAAGCAAGTTGAATTTCTTTTTGCATTCGAGTTTGCACTACAGTGAGTCAAACTCAGTGAACATGGTGAATCAGCAAACAGAATTTGCAATCGCATAAAGCCACATGTATCCAGGCCTGTAAAACGTAGTAAATTTAGGACTGTCCTGGCTGGTTTTGGAACAAAATTGTGAAAGTTTGCGTTCCAGTTCCCCAACAGAAAATTATACGCAAGCTCGAGAGCGAACTAACTTTGTGATGCTAAACCTGGCAATAATGTTCATTTGCCACCACCGTACCGTACCGCGGCACTGTGATATCATGTGCAGTACGAGTGCATTCATGGCTGTAAACACACACGTACTGCAGTCCTTGCTGTACATGTATTGGCACCCGGCGGCGGGGGAGGATGATGTACTCCGCAGTATTCACATTTGCCACGCCGTACGTCACCATGGTAGTCCTGCAGAATAGACCCTTTGCACAATAACGGTCACGTGATCCGAGACGGGGCATCCTCTTCGATTTTTGTGCAGAGTATCAGTTGTTGAGCATGGTGGAACACTGTATTTTTCCATTTTGGAGATGGAGGGGAGAGTGTCGAGTGGTTTGCCATCGATGGCTGTGGAACCCGTGGACGAACTGTCAAATGAAGAATGGTCTTTGAAGGAACTGAACAGTTTTCTGCTGAATGAGGGTGCGTATCTGTCTGGAAAAAGAAGGAGTCGTTGGAGCGGTAAGTTTTCCGCATTCAGTGGATATTTCGGATTACTGTAGATTGAAATATTTTTCGTTTCTCTACCTTCTCTCCTCTGTCGATGTAGAAAACACTTCTGTATGCAGAACCCTGATGCTCCAAGAACTAAGAAGGGCACCACTTCCTCGAGTGTACAGCACGTACCTTCATCATGCCCAACATTTCATGCGTCCCACTCCCAGTGGATGAGTGATGAACCTCTGTTTCCCAGAGTGAGTGCCACACCATGCGTGCTCGTCTCCAACGCAGGGGCAAGTCGCCGACGACAGTGAAGAGGGAGCTGATGAAGTAGTACTAGTGAACAAGCCCGTGGATAGTGTCCAAGAGTTTTACTTTGGTGGCTATGTGCATAATGTGAAAGTCGGTCATATCGTGCACGCAGCCACAGCTCGAACTCAGATGACTTTCTCCGCACACCTGAGCGATGAGGCTGCGTCTCTCTCCACTTCAACATCAGCAGCTCGAGCAGCGCCAGCAAGCAGTCGATCTTCCAATAGCGAAGACAGGGATGGGTCATGCCGTTTTCTCAAGCTCCAGAGTCTCTTGGCAGAGCGTTCATTATCTTAGCAAAAGCAAGGATGAAAGTCGTCATGGACAAAGTGTTCCGAGCACAACACTGTGAACGATATCGCAGCACTGCGGCCCTCTTCTCGCCAGATAGCCAGGATTCCAGAGTGTGAAATGCCAGCATCACCAGGGAACGCATGGAAAGACAAGTGGGTTCCTTAGACTAACGTTAGGGATGACGGTTGGTGCGAACAAGAACCCAGCAGTGGTCCTTGGAAAGCATTTCGAAACTTCTTCCTTCAAAACTAAAAAAAACTTCAAATGAAAAAAGGCTGGGGAGTACATACATGAACATCGCGTCGGGACCGTGAAAACACAGCCTGTCACAGGAAACTTGATCACGTCCTGCAGCAAACCATGCATGCTGGTTGCATGCCAAGTGTGCAGCGCGTGCACAGCATGCCCCGTCTCGACCCCTCTCGCTTATTGTGCAAAGGGTCTATTTCCATAACCTTACACAATGTACAATGTAGCTGCATATTACTCTGGAAGCGCGGACTACAAATGTGGCAACACCACCAAACAGATCCCCCCCGAGCCCTCCTTCTCTCTCTCGCACGCACACCATGCACGACGCACACACACAAGCACGTACGTACGTACACGCTCTCTCGAGCAAGCTTACTTGATAGGCTTACTGCAGACATTCCTGCCTCCCGCTTTGAGTGACTGAGAGTCAGCGACGTCCACGATCGCTGCCACAACGAGCGTGAAACTAATCAAATACAAGGATGCCCTGGAGAACGATTTGAAGACGTTGCTTGTGGCCACTCTCAGAACAGGCATGCTAAAAGCTCTTCCGACTCAAGCCAAGCTCTAGCGTGCATTGAATTTGAAAGGAGAAACCCCGCTACGCGCAGAAGCTTACACGCCAGACTAGACGCGACCTCCATGCACTCTTGACCTCTGCACTCCTCGCGAGCCAGGGAAATAAACGACAGCGTATCGTACAGGTAATTGCTCTAGCCTTAGCAGTCGCTGCAGTGTAAGTAAGTAGTTAGTTTCTCTCACCAGACCGATGTAGAGCAGAGCTAGAGAGCTAGAGGCCAGCACCACGCAGTAGCGACACGTCGTTTCCGTTTTCAAGTCAATTCCCAAGTATAGTTATTTCTTCGGTTGAGCTGTGAGTATGAAGTATGATTCTGCGAAGAAAGACTGAACGGACTGAATTGAAGCAATGTGATACGAAGCGGGTGAAACTAATCGAATAAGAAATACTTGTCCCCGTACCCTATACTATAGGCTATCGTTCGTGCTTTCTCGCATCGAATAGATTTGAAAACCGTCACACCGCATACGGTTCTAGAAAGGGTAGGGAGCAGGAAATTGGATCTAGGACCACGAGAATCACTGGGGATGGCACGAGGGATAACTAAGACCTGACGAAAGACCAAGCCGTGTGACGACAGACACAAGCCTGGTACAATGCACAGGACATGGTTCTGTAGCTCCCTTCCCGAGGCCGCAAAATGCCGCGACAGCCCCCGAGGAATTTATTAGCCATGATAACCTTTCGCGGTGTCCTGCATGCTGCTGCCCATTGCTGGGTTACTTCCACGGCAGCATAGCACTTGGCGTGGCTTCATGTTCACCCTGCATGCCCATGGTAGGTGTGTAGGTTTCCAAGTTAGGTCTAGCTGTTGATATTGCCCTTATCCCCACTGTATTCATGGTATTGCCACTGCCGTCCAGATGCTGCAGAAGCTGAACTGTGCGTCAAGAAAAGATGCGCCTTCAACGTACTGTACACGTCTACGTACACTGTACTATCAGTATCAAGCTCAGCTACTTCTTTGCAAGGAGGGAGGACATAGTCGTTGCCCGTGACTGCCAGGAGAGCAACACAGCACAGGCCAGGTACAGGACTACCCATCTTCAGGCTCAGGCTTGACTATGTCAGTATGTGCATGCTCCACACCGAATATTTCGCGGCCGTTCCCGTCACGCCTTGGCGCAACAGACCGCTAAAGTGCCGGGAACAGGTCGAAACCAGGGAGCACAAACGCCATAAATGACACGTGGTAAAGAAGTGCGAGTCGTCGATCCCTAGCTTATGGTATGGTCGAAACTCGGGTAGAAGTAAAGTTCAAGTCAAGGCGCGAGGCCCAAACTGGCAAAAGAGAACAGTCGGATCATGTAAAAATTTTAAAGGGGAAGTTACCGTACTTCCCCACATATAAGCGCATGCGCTTATAAGTGAAAATTTGCTGCAAAAAAGATCTTTGGCTGTGTAAACATGTTCGGGTAGAAGCCCATGTGCTTATATGCGCAATACAGGTTTGTCTGTGTCCTAAGCAATGGTGTCATCACACTACTTAGTGGTATATTTCGCTCCCACCTTTTCACCAATAGTGTTCACATATAAGTAGGGGTGAAACGGTTCGGGTAAGGAACCGGTTTTGGAACCGTCAGCTGAAAAGAATCGGGTACCCGTTCCGTCAAATTTCGAACCGAAACTCGAAAAATCTCGTTCTCGTACAAATACATGTACACGCCAAGTCTACTCAAGATTTTAAAATGTCTTACCTTACGATCACCGCCCTTCCAAAGGGTTCTCCTATCGATCCTGGTCACTACGAGCGTACCTTCTTCGCACATGGACTCTCCGATGTCTCGTTCTTGCTCGTAAAAATGTTTTCTAACTTGAAAATAATTGTCACGGACACATTTGGTCGGTCTGGAGAAAAGAGTGCATGGAACCGATACCCGAACCGTGGGAAACTATGCTGGCATTCGGGTACCCGAACATGAAAAACATGGAACCGTTTCACCCCTACATATAAGCACATGCGCTTATAATCGAGGGGTGCGCTTATATCCGGACATAAGCACATGCGCTTATATGTGCGGAAGTACGGTAAGGCAAAAATCAAAATTTCACCAGTTGTAGTCTTCGGGGTGCTGAGTCGAATGGTCTTGGTCCGAGAAAGCTGAGACGCTCCCTTCCTACTTGAATCCCAATCGAACTCGCGCACTTCCACCGAAACTGGGTGACTGCGCCCTACTAGATGGGGATTTGTATGCGAAGTGTCACTAAAAGCGCCATTTCGTTCTTATAAAAGCACGGATGACCGAGGTTGGCCCATATGTTGTAGTCTTTTGGACGCTGAGTCGACTGGTTTTGGTTCGAAAAGGCTGCGATGCAGCGTTCGGCCCTTATTCCCAATCGAACGTGGTTGAATAAGCGGTCAAGTGCTCCTGGGTGCCCAAATCACCTGGTCACCACGCCAGCAGGCGACAACTTTCACACCAAGGTTCAACTCGAGTTCAACTCGAGTGACAGGACTGCACCCAAAAAAGGTCAAACAGGCTAGTAAGCTGTACCCTGCAGGCACGGTGACCAGGTGACTGGTGTACGCAGGAGCACGTGACCGCTTCTTCAACCATGTTCGATTGGGAATAAAGGAGGAACGCTGCATCGCAGCCTTTTAGGACCAAAACCAGTCGACTCAGCGTCCAAAAGACTACAACATATGGGCCAATCACGGTCATCCGTGCTTTTATAAGAACGAAATGGCACTTTTAGTGACATTTTGCATACTTGTACAAATCCCCATCCAGTAGGGCGCAGTCACCCAGTTTCGGTGGAAGTGCGCGAGTTCGATTGGGATTCAAGTAGGAAGGGAGCGTCTCAGCTTTCTCGGACCAAGACCATTCGACTCAGCACCCCGAAGACTACAACTGGTGACATTTTGATTTTAGCCTTAACTTCCCCTTTAATTATAATTATGTACAGTCGACTCCTGATAACGAACACCATTGTGCAGGAGAATTAGTTCTTTAGCCGAAGTTAGTTATAACAGAAATGTACTTACACTGTGGGTTGAAACTGGGACATGAGGCTACATAATAATAGTGCCTGTACTGTAGTGGTTCACGAAATTCCCTATATGCGCCTTCGTTGTAAGTGGAGTCGACTGTAGCCTCATTGTAGCTGTCTTCATTCAGTCGCAATCAGTGACCAGACATGGTGTTATCCGTGACACTGTGTCTGTATAATAAAATGTATAACTATGTTATAAGGTTCTGGGAGCTATGTCGTGGGTTCGGCCATGCCATTGCGCCAGTCTCAGAGCTCTGAGCTCCGCTGATAATACTACCGTACTCGCGCGATTAGTGCCCCTGGGGCACTATTTTTCAATGTCGATCACAGATCATCTGATGGGGCACTATTCAAGAGAGGGCACTATTTTTTCAATGTTGGTACATTTACATCATCCCGCACAAAAACAAAGAAGGCAAAGAAGAACAGAGCCTAAAGGGTACTGTAAACTATCACGACTCAACAGAAAGGGCAACAGGAACTTCGATTTTGATCCTGAAACCACCAGTTCAATGACATGGACAAGAACATTACCAAAAGCCTAAACAGTTGCCAAACTTGCACCTGCGCTTGGTTACAAGCTCGGAGGGGGGGGGGGGGGGGGGTACTATTCAAGAGAGGGCTTTATTTTTCACTGGCTCTTATAGAGACTGGGGCACTATTCAAGAGAGGGCTCTAATCCCGCGAGTACAGTAAGCTATGAGACCTAAATTCTAGTAAGTACTACAGCTGTAGTATAAACAAGGTCGAAACAGTTACAGACGTTACAGATTAGTCAGGACAGTAGCTGTCCGAGGTTGCGTATGTTTGATACAGGAGATGAATTACCGCAGTGCTTGCGCCCGATACTCAAGAGCCAAAACAGTCATTATTGACTTGGGGAGAGGGATAATACAGGTACATCTGCCCCCCCCCCCCCATCCCACTCGTGCACACATTTCCACTTCCACATGCCCATTGCTGAAGCGATGATCTGATGATAGCGAACTAGCATGTTAGACATAGCAACTTGTGTTGAGATGACACCATTCAACAGCTTGCAAGGCTGATGAATTGACCGCCTCTAATTTTTAGTCTGATCCACACCACACAGCTGATTGAAGTGGCTTTTTCTGGCCAGGGAACCTGCATTTTTCATTTTTTTTCACACACACCACACCACATACTTCGGTATGCACTGGCTGTTGGTTGCCACCAAGGAGAATGAAGAGCTAGGAGAATGAGAAAGAGAAGAAAGATGTGAGCGGCCATTATTGTCGGGAATTGAACCCGCAACCTCTCGATTGGAAATCGACTTCACATAGGGACGTACATTAGACACCCTTAGCAAACAACGGCAATGCTATTTTTTACGGTACTCGTACCTTGATCACTCAAATAGCGTTGAAGCTGCAGCGTATATACGTTATGGGGGCTGATTTATCGTTGTGACCAACGGTACGTGTTTTAGCCAAATATTGCATAGTCCGTACGCATTTCACCTTGTATCGCGTATATGATGAAAAAATGGTTGTACCGCGCGAAATCAAAGCTATTCTCGTGGCAACAGCGTACTAAAAATAGCGTGCATCTTGCTAAAGGTCGAACCCAAATCACGGTATTTTCCCCCTTACGATAATACCGTTACAACATAACGTTGTTTGCTAAGGGGCCGTCCAAGGTTACCAATAATATTTTCAAAACGAAATGTTTTCGTTTGTGGGTGGGTGGGTTTGATGGAGTTTCGTTTTGAAAATAATTATTGAATGCTGATGGAGAATGCCCAGTTACTTCTGGGTGTCGAAAATTGACATCAATATTTTATTGGAATTCGTTTTACCTGCAGTAAAGGTGGGTGGGTGGGTGGGGGCTGAAAAATACTAAAACTTTTCGTTTTGTAAAAACAATCGGTAACCCCGGACGGCCCCTAAGGGTGTCTATTGCTACAAAAGTGATGCTAACATGCTAACTTAGTACAGAAGAGCACCAACACAGTCATGACTGTGTGTACACCACCACCACCACCACCCCCCCCCCCCCCGTGCGCATTCTGCTTTTACAGGTTTACACCACTACAGTAGAGCCGCCCGCTGAAGAACGTGGAGCCCAAGAACTTTCAGCCTGACACGCTAAGAAGGGAATGGCGGTGTTGTTTTCTTGCAGCTTTTGAGATACATATAATCCAGTACCGATTGTTTCTAAGAACGTGCAACAAGAACGCAGCCAGATTGCTGAAAATAGGAACGTCCCAGGCCAACTCCTTGAAATAACGTTCTTGCGACTCTACTGTACACACATCTCTGCACAGAAGTGGGTTTCTCTGGTCAGTATTGGGTTTCTCTGGCCAGTAACTTAAACCCCAACTTTTGATCTTTCGGCTCACTTTCATCCAGTCCGCACACACGACCACAGCCACTACTACCACCACCATCACCCACCCGGTGAGACAGACAAAAGCATACTCACTCACAGCACACATCAACGGCAAACGAGAGTTATTCAATGTGTTCACCCTGTCAAATTCTGCATCAGTGTGCACACAACTGCAACACAAGGGGGGGGGGGGGGACACATTGCTTTGCTTCAATGTGAACTAATCGTAAAACAGAAAAGAATAGCCACAGAAAACCGTTAGGATGGGAAGATCGGGTGAGCAATGGATCTAGATCAGAACTATAAACAGGGCTAGACCAGTATGGGAACGCAATGCTGGGCACTATTTAGACACACTGCCTAACTGTTTGCAGCCTAGCAGAACAATAAGTTATTGGCCATAGTGTTCACAGAAACACGCTGTTCAACAAAACTAATAAATAAACAAGACGAGGTCTGCGGCAATACTATAGCTTGATTTCCACATCGCAGTATAAGGCCAAAGTAGATACCACAGATCGATGGAAACGCTGCTTAAACACCATTATTATATCACTGTAAAACTGTGCAGCATAAGCTGGATAGATAAGTAGAACGTGGCCTGAAGGGGGGGGGGGGGCTCTGACTCAATAAGATACACTTCTGTTGAATAGGTTGGATAGAGCAATAAACGCAACTGGACACAGAGAAATAGTCGAATGTCACCTCAGATAGCATATGGGCCGACTTGCGCACTCAACCACAAGAGAATATCAAACAAGACCCGGCAGATAGCATATGGGCTGACTTGCGCACTCAACCACAAGAGAATATCAAGCAAGACCCGGCACGCTTTAAGTTTCACATACTGTCCTACGAATCGGAATACGGACCAGACATATCCCAAGAACGGGAGAACTTGGGAACAAATACGGGCATCACTTCAACGTTCTAAAATGCCCAGGATCTTAACTACAGACTTTCCACTCTCAATACAAGCACACACCGCTTTGAGCAAAGGAATCAGATACACCATGTCACAGATGTGTAGGCACGTGTTGCCAGTTGAAACTGACCTGGGATGCAGTCAGCAGATACATGTACCGGCGGTAGTTACAGCTCACCTGAAGTTGAAGCAGTAAGCGACCTGTCAGCAGACTCACCCTGTACGGCCAGCGCAAAGCCAGCCTTGACTAGCTCGGCACTGATGTCCACACGACTTGCAGGATCAGTATCATCGTAGAGCAGCACCAGGGCGGATGTAGCACCGTTCTGAAGCTCTTGGCGAGCGGCACACTGGCATGTCAACTGCTTGCAATCGGTCAGCTTGGCAAAGAAGTTGATGGCTTCGTCAGACCAAACGCCCGAGGAGCGCTTGCGAATGTTCTGCAGCGCGGCAGGAATCGCTTGGAACGGCAGTGTCAAGAATTCATCTTTCATTCTCCGTACTTCCGCCTTGCGCACGACCGTCACCGAGCCAAAGTCAACAAACAAAATCATGAGCTTGTCGCCAGTAACCTTACGTTGCACTTTAGCCCGGTAGTACAGCCCATCTTCAGAGAATACAGCACAGCACAGGTCACCAATCTGTGGCTCAAACGATGCATCTGGAGGAGAAGCGCAGTGCTGCTGGATTAAAGCTCCCATCTCGTCAAACTGCTGCACAGCATGGTCATCCATGATCGTGATGTAGAACATGCTAACGTGGCGGATGAAGACAACGCGGACCGGATAGTCCTTGCCCACTTCCAGTTCAATGCAGTGCATGTTCTCTGGGTTGCTGCCGTTGGCAGCATGGTTTGCGTCTCTGGAGAAGTCAGCAGAAGATGTTGACTCACTGCTCTCGTTGGGTAGCGGGAAAGGGGCAGTCCGCAGCATGGCTACCCCGTTCACGACCAACTCCTTGTTCAGCAAGATGTTGAATGGCGGCGTCTGATCAAACAGCTCAATCAGGTTGGGCTCGTTGGACTTAGTAGCCTTGAAAACAACACGGGCAACCAGGCACTCCGGTCGACGAAGGAGCTCTCGTGCGGCTGATGACCACATGCCACTGCCGTCGGCGGGACCCACACCGGCCAAAGCACAGCGTACAGCTTGAAACGGCAGAACGCCAAAATCCTGACGCATGTGCCGCAAGTCGGCCAAGCGAATGGTAGTTTGGTTGCCATAATCGACGAACGACACCAAGTACGTGCTGGGCGACTCCTCCTGCAGAATGCGTACACGGTAAAAGAGACCATCTTGAGTGTAGCGAGCCAGGCACACTTCGTCCAACATGGGAACAAAGCACGAGTTTCTGGTCTTGCGATGCAGGGTGTTGATGGACTGGTTGAGATGCGCCAGTCGGTCAGCTTGATCTCGCATGCACACCTGCACAAAGAACTGAGCTGCTTCGTCGTGAATGCAGGACAGGCGTACTTTACTGCAGCCGTCCGCTAACTGTATGCACTGGTAGCCCCGTGGCAGGGGCATGAGGCACGGTGTTTCGGCCAGCGAGCCCTGGAGCCGTGCAGCCGAGAAGCCAGGTATAGGCACGTTCGTCAGCACTGGCAATGCTGCAGCGGCTTGCTGCTGGTGCTGCGGTGAGGAGTTCTGAAGGCCGTTGCTGTGGTGGTTGTCCTGCATTCCGGGCGCTGTCGGCACAAAGTGCGATGGTACTTGGCGCGCACCACGACCCAGTCCCGAATGAGGTCGAGATGGTGCATGGAACGCATCGGCATACGGGGTTCCAATGATGGCGTCGTTCACGTTGCGCCCGGCTTCGTCTGTTACTAGGGCGTAGGCAATGCGGTGATCGGGACTGCGACTCAGGATAGTAGCTGACAGCTGATGATCTTTGATGAAGTCGTTCAGCACTGTGACACCACCCTCACTCTGGCCATAGCCAACTGGCCGTACTCCATACAGGCCCAGTTGGAAGGCAAGGGCATGCAGCTTGCGTGGGTGCAGCTCATCAGGAATAGGAAACACTGAGCTACAGTCGACCATCACTACGTGGCCATCGTCCACTAAGTGAGCGCTGACACGGTTACGCCCGACCGGGAGCGTGACCAGCTTAGCACGCTTGAACGTGCCGTCCGAAACTTTCACAACGCACTGCAGATTCACTGTTTGCTGATCGGTGGAAATGGGCGAGGACAGGCCAGCACCATACGCTGCGAGCATGGAGTTGAGACGATGCAGCGCCTTCTCAGCCAGGTCATCCGACAGGCGAGCCCAAAACTGGTTCGAACTGTACGCTCCCAGGCCAAGTACATGTACGGCGGGATGTGCTGCACTATCCCCTGAGCTTCTGTAGCCACTTCCTGTACTGCATTGGCTGTCGAGGCTGCTGCTAGATGACGTTGCACTAGATTTCTGGCGTATGGATCCGGATGAGGATGCAGGTCGATCACTGGATGAGCTTTTCTGGCGTTTGGATCCGGATGGGGATGCAGGTCGATCACTGGATGAGCTTGACTGTGGCCGGTTTGCACAGGCAGCAGCTGCCGATGGCACTATCGCTTCGCTACAGGTCAGTCTTGACTGGTCTTCTACTGCTTGGTTGCTTGAGGTGGAACTGCTCTCAGAAGATGACGACCCGTCTGCAGTAGCAGCATTGGAAGCTTCTGGTCCCATGAAAGCTCTGCCATGCATTTTGTCCACTGACCCGAAAATGTTATCAAACTGGCCGAGTACATCTTCAAATCCACTGAATGACCACTTGCTTTCTTCAGTATCTGAGTTATCAAGGTCAAAGTCAAAATCTCTCGCTTTAGCAACAGTTCCTGAGTTTCTGGCCGAAGGTGACACAGCAACAGGTGATGCTGTATTCGCAGCAGGCGATGCTGTATTCACAACAGGTGATGCTGTGTTCGCAACAGGCGATGCTGTATTCTCAGCAGCTAGTGCTGTTTTGCCGGGACAAGTGCTTGTAGAAGCAGCAGACATTGGTTGCAGCGCAGGTATCACCTCGCAGACCTTCTTGTGCTCGGGCCAGTCTGTGGACTGGCACATGCGGCTGCAGTACGGCGCTTTGCATCTCGAGCACCGGTGCTTGCCAAAGCAGCCACAACGCGTACACTCTTGCTGCGGCCTCTCCGTGCTGGCACCATCCCCTGACACAGATGAGCTGTGCCTGTTGTCGGAAGCGGTGCTAACATTGCCGGCCACTGCACTGCGTGCTTTTACTAAGTTGGCAGGTGTTGTAGGGCCGTTTCGAACATCAGTGCCCCCGTTGTGACTGGCACTTGTCCGTTGCTTCTCTTGCTGCTGTTGCTCAGGCGAGCTAGACGATTCACTGAATTTCAAGCCAAAGGGTGCAGGCGACACTGTTTCCACAGCGGGACGGCTGTCAAGTCCAAAGCCAGAGTCAGGAGTCTGGTTGGCCTTCTTGCGTTGACTCAGGTTGACACGTAAACGGTGGCCGGCAATTTCCAGATTGTGAACGTTCTTGATGCATGTCTCTGCATCACCAATGGACGGAACGGTCACAAATCTGGACAGAGGCGGAAAAATAAAGACAGAATAGGAGGGTCCAGAGAGACAGACAACCATACACAGGCATCACTCATCAGTTTCATAAAGATAACGGTCACCAACTGACAGCACCCAGACCTAGCCGTGTTCGGACTACATGTCAAGAAAAGCCAGGGCAATGCCCTGGCGGCACTGCAGGGTACTCCAGGTCATGGAATTCATCTGGGTGCACTGGCTACCTTTCACAGCCAGCTCGTTATTGACTGTTTCGTGGCTCTCCAGTAGCCATTTTGTTCATACAACTGATACAAGTGAAAACCAGCATTAATGGTGCTTGATTCAGCAGCCTAGGCTGTCCGTTTTTCGGTCAATTCCATCAATTCTGTTCATTAACACAAGCATCTGCATACCACACTCACACAATGAGCAACCAGTTTGTGGAATAGGAGGGTTTGCCAATCGCTTCGCCAGGCTCCGAGTGAGTGAAAGCTTAGAAGTGTGTGAATGTGTACGTATGCCCGCTGGACAGGGGCTTGCTGTGGAAGCTGAATGAGCTGTATGGGGAGTCTGATAACTTTGAAGGTTGACTCTCCTCCATGTATATGTGTCAGAGTTATGTCAGTAGACGCCAGTGGTATAGTTTTGTAGGCCGGTATGATAGTGGATGCCAACAGAAATGCAACAGCATAGAATGAATGATGACAATAGTAGAGTGGGTGGGAGGGTTGAGAAAGAAATCCACTGCCAGTACAGACACAGCAAGAAATGAAAAATCAGGAACGGTGGACTTCGAAAAAATAGCGAGCGTGTGAGTTTCCACGTGATTTCTTCTATTTTTAATTATATTTCTTGGCTCAGTATCCGAGTTAAATTTGCACACCCGGTGAGCCGTCACGAACAATACGGCGAAACGTACGTCGTGTGAGAGAGTTTGGTTTTTACGCACACGCAAATATTCATTCTGTGTGTCGCTGTGAACTTGTTCCTACAGTACACACAAAAATTGGTTATCCAAAGATATGGCCAGTGCCTGGTCCTGATTCGCACGGACCACACAGACGCTCAAGCAGCAAAACAAGCACTCACCCGAAAGTTGAGTGGGGATTCTCATCTCTTGGCTTCACTATGAATGCTCGTACAACTTGAGAGTGTTCAGCAAACAAGTTTGTAAGCCCAGCCTGCGTGCACAGTAGCAGGAGCAAAGTGAAAAAACCAAGCGAGTGCATTCATGCAGCAGCACAACAGTCTATACTGTGACACAGTGAATTTGCCCGGCAGGACATGAAAACAGCTATGCATGCCAGCAAATTGAAACAATGCAGTACACATGCACATGCGACGCACGCACGCGTTACGCCCATGCGCGACATGCTCGTCACATAGTACCCAAATACGGACATGCATGTGCTCACCACTTACAGACAACTTTGCGTATAACGACACTCGGCGGGGCATCAGAAAAGTGTCGTTATTCGCGAAGTACCCTTATACCTGAAGTCTCATTATATATTACAGTTAGATCATTTCTTAACCCTTTCCGGGTTTATGACGAGTATACTCGTCATGCAGACCCCATTGCGTCTGGGCTATGACGAGTATACTCGCGCTATACTTTTCGTACAGTCCACGCACCGTACGCACTGATAGATCACTGTACAAACAGCGATAACTCTGGAACGGATTATCGCATCGCGAAGATCTATAGCTCATTGGAACGGTCTTGGAAAGGGCTTTCCAGAGGTGTTTTTGGTGAGGCGATAGCTCAACAAATGATCGAGCGGCGATAAATTGAACGCGCGATTTCGATCTGAACATTTTTCTTACTTTCTGTCTGGCGATATTTTTGCGACTTTCAAGTCATTCAAGGGGATTTCCCAATGATGTGGGAAAGGCGGCATGACGTATGAGTACATCATTTGAATCGCTTGAATCTCACAAGCTCGATGCAGTTTGAATCGTAGTTCTATGTTGAGTATGAGCCCCAAACCGAAGGAAATAGTTGAGCGTGGTCTTGATGCCAAACTGGCGCACGGTAGGGACACTGTTGGCGAGGCTAGGGGCATCCTTGAGTTGCTGTATGCTCTGAAAGTACGTGGAAGATGACGAGCAGGAAAGGAGCTTTCCAGTAAGCCATAGGTTGTGAAAATCCGTTGAGAAACAAAAATGTTGTGACAATTTGTTTGTTGCTATCTCCACAATTGTACTGATGCACTGAATTTCAGTGCCCAGACGTAGTAAATGCCCTGTGACCCTGAAAGGGTTAACTTAGATGGGACTTTGCTCTGGGCATGGAAATTCTGTCGTTATTCGGGAATGGTCGGTTATATCCGCAGTCCTTTTTAGCGCAGTTGACTGTACATGCTCACAAACATGCACGAGCACACAGACACACATACCCCGCCCCCCTCCCCACACACACACATATGCAGACAAACAGACCCCCCACACACACACGGAAATGCAGATGTCCTCACCAAGGTACACTTACCGATGTCAAGCTGCATGGAATATTACCAACGTACAAGTCTGTACCATTATGTGATCTGCAGGAAGATGTTCGAGAAAAAAGCCATTGCACAAGAAAGATGAGTAGCTTTCATGGAGATAAGAAATGGTGCGAAATCAATCAGGAATAAATGCAGTACTTCCGGGCGTCGAAGAACTGAGCGGCGAAGAACGACCAGGCTAGAATTTCATCAAGCACAGCATACCAATGTATATACGGTGACTCAACTGCGCATAGACTGTAATACATGAAAATTAGAACGGTCTAGGCTAGGAAGTTGACCCCCCCCCCCCCGTACTGTACTTGAGCAGTTTCCTCGAAGACAAGAATGCGGTAATACTAAGAAGAAAGACACACTTCAGGCTCTTCAACATCTTGAAAGTTTTCACTAGTATACTTCCAAGCGTTCTTGTTGTTGTTGGTGCGCCCTTTGCTCCTTTCAAAACACAATAAAGAGATGAAATAAAGTGATTTCTCCTCCTCTTCTCCTCCATGCGCTCTTAGCCAACTAGCTTCAGTAGCCATTACACACACCAGCAATTCAACGAAGGGGTTACGGGCTAGACCTGAGAAGAAAAAAGCTCTGCAAGGAGGGGGCTGCGGCGGACGTATACACCTTCACAAACACGGAAAAATTCACTGGGAGACTTCAAGTATTGATAGTAATTTGTTACTGGTAATATCAAGAGTATATAACCCCCAAGAGTCTGCAACTCTGCATATGGGGTCTCCGACGGCGAAAACTTACATCACGTGTCTCAGGTACGTTTCGTACTACGTAGAAAGGAAGGATAGCGTGCGCGCAATCCGAATACCCCGGTATCTGCCATGATCATGCTGGGGATTTGCATACCCGCCGTGAGTTTGTCAGAGAGTGCTTGTTTTATTACTCCGCTGCTCGCTAAAAAGGGGTTGGAAACACACAACTGCGACACTGCACCACATGATGTGAGTTTTCGCCGTCGGCGTACCCCATAGAAAGGGTATTACTACAGTAAAACCTGTAATGGCGACCACTCGGATATGGCGACCACTCGTCCATGGCGACCAATTTTCCTTGTCACGGACGCATTCACATTCAAAACACCTCGGATAAGGCGACCACTCGCTCAACGCGACCACTCGCTCAACGCGACCGGCGACTACCCACCCGCGACCGCGCTGCACAGTGCTAGTCATGTAAATGCGGTGCACCAGTCATGGTAGATCTACACATCAGTGCAGGAAGTGTAGATGTACATGGTGCATGCACGACATTTGACAGGTCTGCGGACCCCAGGCACATGAGCCGTGCCAGCGTAGCATAGGTGTGTGCACTGTGATGCACTGATCAAAATGATGTATCACATGTGGATATGGTCACGTGACCCACTGAACCTGGATAAGAAGACCACCTGGCCATGGCGACCACTTTTTCTCGTCCCTTGAGGGGTCGCCTTAGACAGATTTCACTGTATTAGGAGTCACACGCTCTGGGGGGGGGGGGGGGGATATACTCTTGATGATGTTCCTTCTGACAGTTGTTTCGCCTACTAAAGGCTCGTCAGAAAAGGTGATAGAAGGCGAAACAGCTGTCAGAGGAATATTATCAGTAACAATACTTGAAGTACCCGTAACCCCTTCGTTGAATTGTTGGTGTGTGTACTGTAATGGCTACTAAGGGTAGTCGGCTGAGAGCATATGGAGGAGAAGAGGAGGAGAGATTGTTGAATGATTGAACAGCCGAATGGTACCGTTCACAACTTTATAAATAAAGTGATTGTCAAAAAGAATAACAAACCCAAGGATATCTCTGTGACAAGGAACTGACTGTGCTGGGCTAAAATATCTCACTTACCCTTCGCCATCACGATAATTCCTGGTCTTGGCATAATCCTTTTCCATAGGGTTGCTGTTCCTGTGTGGATTAAAATTTCAAATCGAGTACAAAAAGCTTTAATTAACCCTTTCAGTGCTAACTTACTTTAGACAAAATGACTGTATGCACTACAAATACAAGCTGCTCAGATCACAGAATTTTTTCCCTTCGTTAGTTTTGACAATCTTTGGATCGACTTTCAGACTTTCCGAGCCGACAGCTGAGAACTTTCTAATGTGAATAGACCTTTCAATGGCTCAATTCGCCTCAAGGAAAGCAGAGCTATGGACATTCGAGTGTTTGCAGTATGTACACTGACAGGCAGCACAGCATAGTCATGACGGATTAATCCACCATGCCGCGGCTATAGGGCTAACAGAGGCCATCCATTATTTCAACCCCATATGACTCTACAAAACATAGCCTTTCTCAGAGCACTTCTCTCACACATCACCAGACTCGCTGTACGCCTAACACGCGCTCCTTCTGTCCTACCTGGAGATTGCACTCGGAAAGGGGCAATGCAGACCGTTACATTACGTCTGCAGTCCCCATATCACCAAGCTATATCCTGGTGTGCGTTGCTACAAACTGTACGTTCTCTAGTAACAGCGCAGTCTCCAACAGTAGACAAGTGCAAGGGGTGTTCGAAATCCTAAAACCGTAGCCTCTAATAGTAGCACGGGCCACTTAGAGATTAAGGTACATCTACATATTTTTAGCGCGTGGAGTGCAGTTCAGTGCAGTACAGTGCATACCCAGTACTCAGTACTTTATCAGTTCATGGAACATGTAACAAAGTCCACAGCTTCAAGCCCCATGACTGAAGGCTTAGCAATGTTGAAGGTCAAGTCTACCGAGACAATGCCAGTGCGGCCGCAAGCAGCTGTGCCTGAGGAATGTCATGATGAACCAGACGACATCGCCATGGAGGTTGAAGTGGAAGCAAATGATGGTAGTGCCCGTGGCAATGACAGCAGTGATGGCAGTGGCAAAGATTACGAGGACTCGGAACCTGAAGAGCGATCCTTGGTAGATGAAGTCTCATTTCTGAAATCAATGGTATATCCAATAAATCGGTATGACCAAAATGGCGAGCAGACGCTTATGCAGTATGAGAACAACGGGGCTGCATACTCTGCTGGTGTTCTGTTGCTTGCCTCCTGTATATTTTCCCATTTTTCATCAATACAAAAAAATAGAAAGTCGGAAGTGTGATAACGATTTCTGATGATTATCACATGAAAGCGAGGTTCAAATCATAAAAATTAATATTGTTCTATTGTTCTCGTGGTATGATATGAGTGCGCTCACTTTACTTTCATCGACAAAACAATTTGATATTTTTTTCCAACATCGCCCCTGAAAAAAGAAAGGTAGAGTAGTTCCTTTGTATGCTACGCTAGCAGATTTTCCTCTTCTTCATTTTCTACCATTACTCGTCCCTCTTAGTTTCCTTCGATGCGACGAGCTGAAAATGGGCCAACGAGTGTGGATACGTTTTTTTTCCTTTCCAAACTCCCTCGACTACAATATTGTAGTCGAGGGAGTAGATAGAAATGTAGATACAATTTTTTTTAAATTTACAAAAAATGAAATGAGCACAGTGATTTTCTGATAAACATGTCAATGATTATGTACACACAAGGTGAAATAACTAACTTTGCACCACTAGAAATAAACTCTATATCATACAGCACTTATAACACCGAAACAGTGTGGACTGAGACAACTGAGCAGTCACAACGAAAGAGCAAGGAACTTACGAGCCAGTTTGGCTTCTTGGAGTCTCCGTCGCGTACATTCTTGCTATCTATTCTTCAAGTACTAGATATTGGGTTGCCAGCTACTGCCACATACGAAACATTGCTGAAATACAGATGCGTGCTCGCGCTAGAGGTCTGAGATACTGAATAGAAGAGACAAAAATGTCTTGTAGATAAATCATTCAAAAAGAGCAGAGCACATGCACATCGAAATGAAAGGCAACACCATGCAGAGAGTCGTAGATATAAAAATTAAAAAGTCAACCCACGCGCAGACTACGTAGACCCCGGCACTCGGAGAAAGTTGACCGGTTTGAAATTTCTCATTTGTAAATCTCAACAATGTCAGAAATACTTTGGAGAGGCGATGGAATAGGGAATCGTGAAGAGAGTTTGGCCTGGCCCACCCAGCAGGAATTCAGAAGCTGGATATGTACGGGCTACGCGTATACGGTACGCAGTACAATTGTCGTATTTCGTACGAGAGGGCCGTATATGGTCAAAAGCGGCCTGGGAGTAGTAAGTTGACATCAGATTTCTATTTTGGATCCACTAAGGTGTGATTTTGCTATAATTATTGCGTCAGTATGTGAAGACTTGTTACCAGGCCTCAGGGAATCTTGAGTTGTGAAAACCAATAACTACGTCTACACGCTCTGATCTACCTAGGCTACCGCCTACCTACTTGGGGCGCGTTCAGACTACCGTGAAACCCGTCAAACCGTGAATCACTCTGGCTCGAACTTGACTTACCGAATGTATCACTTACAGTAACTGAGTTGGATTCTCCTACCGTCCTCCAAATACAGATCCGTACACATTCTGCCAACAACTGGAGCCCTGTCTAGGTCTCTGCAACATGAACTCTCCGTTTCTATTGGTAGGAGATATGAACGCAAAGCACACCTCATGGCTTCCCACTGATATCACTGATAGAGCTGGCGCGACCTGCTGAGCTACCTACTGGACACTGCAGGAACCAGCACGTGTCTTTTCCGACCTGTATTCATGGTATTTCCAGAGGCAACTTGAAGTCCTGCCTCGACGTTGTCATCTCCAACGTACCAGAAGAA
Organism: Sycon ciliatum; assembly: GCF_964019385.1. Lineage (NCBI taxonomy): Eukaryota > Metazoa > Porifera > Calcarea > Leucosolenida > Sycettidae > Sycon > Sycon ciliatum. Next base: position 5,866,039 of record NC_088646.1, read on the forward strand.
GACCTACCATAAATGGCATAATACTAGTAATCTGTCACATCGTATCCCCTGGGCCTGTAGCTGTCGGAGCCGCGGTCAGATCATGTACTAGTACTCGTCGGAGGACATGTGTCCCTTGCATGCCCACCACAACTTACACACAAGCACTGTAGACCATGCAGATTCTTCAACCTTGTACCTGTTGCATTGTAGTCTAGTGCCTGTGTCATTGTAGCTTGGTGTGTTTTTGCAGTTTTGTTTTTTTGTTTGTTTTTGTTTTCTACAAAATCCACATATCTCCAGACACTGGGGTGAATGATGGAGTGTGGTGGTGGGGCCCATTAAGCTCCGCCGACCAGAGGTCTCGGCTTCATAGCTCCATGGACGCACCAAAGGGATATTGGGTAGGGAGGATTACATTGAAAAAGAAAACAGAAGAAAGAAAATGGAAAGATTGTATTGCTCAGTGAGCAAAAGAATAAGGTGAGTATTGATGTGAACGCTGTTAGACTTTTAAATTCAAGAGGAGACTGTCTGTGAGGAGAGATTACATGTATGTCCAAGCAGGGTAGGACACTGTACCCTCTTACTCGCGTATGCTATGAGTGGCCCAGTGCCAGTTCGTTCTGAGGAGATGGTGATAAGCTGCTGTCTTGAACTTTTGGATGTTCTTTGGGTGAAATGGGTGGGGAATGATAGAGGTAGGCAGCTGGTTCCAAATTGGGATGACGGAGTGGGGAAAGGCTCGGCTCACATTGTTCCGGGAATTGGCAGGAAGAACATTCTGCAACTGATGGGGATGCGCGGTGGACAGTCGTACAGCCTGGCGGGTGAGGCGTGTGGTCCTGGGTTGGTGTGTCGGGGGTGGAGCCATTCTCGAGAGAAGAGCGGGAGAATTATCGCAAAGGGCTTTATACAGGAGGCAGAGGGCAGCGATGGTGCGGCGAATTATGAGGCTAGGAAGCCAGCATTGCGGATGTATTGCCTTGATGGCTCGCTCCTGCACCCAGTCCAGCCGATTCAAGTGGGAAGGAGCTGCCCCCATCCAGACGATTGGGCAGTACTCCATAACCGGCCGGACAAAGGCTTTGTAGGCTCGAAGCCGGGCAAGAATAGTCAGCAAGTGAAATGCCTTGCGCAAGGCTCCAAGTCTCTGCGTTGCTCGGACTACAACAGTTCGGATATGCTGGCTGAATTTTAGCTGATGGTCAAACGACGGTTACTACATTAATGACGCTGAGGACCACCTTCCCCAATCGACCAGCCTTGCCACGTACGCAGACGACACAACGCTCTACAAGTGTATCCGGTATCTCGGCAACCTCGCAGCTGACTGTGATGATCTCCAGACCGCCGTCAATGCCCTTGCTGCCTGGGGTGCGACCTGGCAAGTGACATTCGAGCCCGCCAAGTCATACCTACTCCACGTCAGCCACCACCGTCGGCCCTGGGACTGCCCTCCGGTCACATTCCAAGTTGAAATCGTTCCTGAAACCCAGTGCCTGAGGCTACTTGGGATAGCCTTCGACAGTCAACTGACATTCTGCCAGCAGATTCGACAGTCAGCCCTGCGCGCCACACAGCGACTGGGCTTCCTAAAGAAGGCCTCAGCAGTGCTTGACCCTGGCTGCCGTCTCACGGTCTACAACGGCTTTGTTCGCCCAGTCTTAGAGCATGGCATGCTAGTCTGGATGGGTGCTTCTCAGACGGTGCTGGCCCAACTCGATGCTGTACAGCGGAGAGCCCTGCATCTGATCGGCGAAGGCGCATATCTGCCAAGCCTCGAACTCCGGCGCAAAGTGGCTGCTCTCTGCTATCTCTACAAAATCCACTACCTGACAGGCCCACAGATGCTAACCCGAATGCTGCCCCCCTCCCAAGCAGTACCAGACCACGACCAGCATCCTGCCAACACCAGGCAGCAGGCGCGGATGGCGGCCGGCCACCGCTACCAGCTGCAGTCTGATATCCCAGCCAATTCTCGCAACAACGTCCGCCGGTCGTTCCCTGAAGGAGTGCTGGACACCTGGAACCAGTTGCCTCGCCAACACCTCCTGGATCAGCCCGACCAGAAGAGGTTGCAGTCCTTCAAGTGCAGCGTCCACCGATTCCTGCGCTCGAGCCACTGGGACTGGGCGACCGACCGGCTGTAGGGACTCGGCGTGGTGGTTTTCTGGACGTTACTGTGAGAGAGTGAGTCTGTGCACAAATATTATGTATGATTACGCGTCTGCGTGAATGTGCACGTGTGTGTCTGTGTGTACGTGTGTGTGTGTGTGTGTGTGTGTGTGTGTGTGTGTGTGTGTGTGTGGTGTGTGTATGTGTGTGCGTGTGTGTGTGTGGTGTGTGTGTGTGTGTGTGTGCGTGCGTGTGTGCGTGCGAGCATGTGTGTGTGTGTGCGCGCGCGCGTGTGTGGGTGTGTGGGTGGGTGCACATGGTTGGTATGTGGTGTTTATGTGAGCGTATGATAATAATCTCTTCAATAATATTAATATCTTTATTTCAAGATTACCCAACGCCGGCGAACGCCCTATCAGGTTGATCTCCTATTTGAACATGCGCATATGTGTGTGTATGATGTGCCCTAGCTCACTTATAATATTATTATTATTATGTTATACACGTAGATCATGTCCATGATGCCTTTCCTCTTCGCAGGTCCACCGCACTATTGTTTTTAAGATTAACATCATTATTACTTCTGCATATGCATTACATACTATGATCATGCTGGCTTCATCCCTTATCTCCTAAGCTACCACCCCCCCCCCCCCCCGGTGCGTCTGCCCAGTGTTGACTCCGAGACCCACGGTCGGACGAGCTCCCAGGCCTCACCACCACTGCCGTTTCCGTGCTGCCTTCTCGATACATACGTATGTACACTGTATATCATGTGCACATTCACATGTCTGAAGGTTTGTGGTTTTTCAATAAAAATAAAAAAATAAAAATAAAATTAAAAGCGAGTACTTTGATGGAGGGCTGCTCCTCGACAGGAGTTCCATTGAAGACAATGGGGGGTATTGGCCAGTCCCGACGATGGTGGGAAATTGTAAGGGCCTGAGATTTGGCTGGCTCGAACTGCACTTTCCAATCCGAGCCCCAACTGGACACTTGGTCGACAGCAGCCTGGAGTACTCTAGCGTTGTCAGGAACAGCAGCGAGCGTTGCAATTTCGGCGGATAGGGTTGTGTCGTCGGCGAATGAGGCAAGGTTAGAGCCGATTGGGAGGTGGTCTTCAAGGTCGTTGACGTAGACCAAGAATAAGGTGGGGCCCAGGATACTGCCCTGTGGCACCCCAGCCTTAACTGGGCGTCTGGCTGATGTCTGGCCGGAGATGAGGACTTGAAGTGTGCGGTTGCAGAGGTAGTCTTGGAGCCACCGATGCAGGTCTCCCGAGATGCCATACACTCTAGCCTTGTTCAACACACCAGTGTGAGACACCCGGTCAAATGCTCCAGCAATGTCGATGGCAAGCACTCGAGAAGCTCCTTTATCTCCGGCGGTGTGCACCCACTGGTGGTGGAGAGCAGTCAGCAGGTCTGCTGCACTGTGGCCGCGACGGAAGCCAAATTGCCCGGTTCTGACAGGACGTGATTCGTCTCCATGAAGTTGCTCATTGCCCTGTTGACTATGGTCTCCATGACCTTGGAGAGGATGCTCAGTAACGACACTGGTCGATAGTTTGATGGCGACGATTTAGACTTGCGCTTGTGGACTGGAACTACGTTTGCAACCTTCCACTGTTGTGGCTGGATGCCGGAGCGAAGACAGCATGTAAAATAGTTTTGAAAGCGGCCGTGCCAATTCTGCAGAGCAAGCTTTCAAGACGCGGGCAGGTATCCCATCTGGACCAGTGGCCTTGGTGGGGTTGAGCTGGCGGAGAGTTCGCTCGACTGTGGTCTCGCGAAACCGGACGGTGCAGAGGTTGCGGTCAGTACGTGGTCGGACGTGAGGAAATGGAGCGGATAGGTCGTCTGCCCCTAGACTGCATTTGTTGGCGAAGTGTTCGGCCATGCACTCTGCTTTGCTGCGGTTGGTGTCGTGCTCCGTACCATCGGTACTGCGGAGAGTAGGTATTGATGGGCTGTTTCCGTGGCCAGAGGCCTTCTTGATGGTTCGCCACCATTCACCAGACGCCATACACCCAGAGGCTAACTTCTGCGCCAGGCTTGCTGTGAATGCCTGCTTGGCAGTTGCCAGGCAATGGTTAGCTGAGTGCTTGGTGACATTGTAACGGGCTTGCAGCTGGGCACTTTACCGTTCGGCGCAGAGTCTCCTCCATGCTCTTTGTTTCTGTGCTACAGCCTCAGTGCATTCCGGTGTCCACCAAGAGGGGCTAGAATAGAAGGTTTCATGCACAACTGCTTAGACGGGATGTATCGGCGCATTCCTTCCAGAATATTCTGGATCAAGTGCATACACATTACTTCAGGATCATCACTGACAGTAGACTGCCAATCTGTTGTTCTAAAGAAGTGGCGGAGTCTGTCCCAGTCTGCGCGTTGGTAACGCCAGACAGTTAACACCTGTACAGTAATAAGACTAGTACATGTAACAGTATCCTTTGCATGTGAAGTAACTTAGTTCGAACCTACCTTTTTCAGAAGCTGTCCTTTTTTTCTTTACTTTCTTCCTTTACATGTTTTCTGATTGGCCGAATCTCTGCCATCTCTCTCAGTCTGTCTCCTGATTGGTCTAAACCGTTGCTCGTTGTTATGTAGTAGTAGTAGTATTTATTATTTTACTAGGGCAATCCCCACAGACTGTGAGTCTTTTTACAGGGTACCCTAGGTAAGTGCGTGAAATAGAGCTGAATGAAGAAAGCCGTTAGTGCGTGAAATAGAGTACAAGTAAAGAAAACAGAAAACGGTGGCTGCGTACTGTGCCATCATGTGTTGCAAAAGAGGCTGCGAAGAGTACTGTTGAACATTGCAAAGGAGGCTGCCTGGCGGCATGCTGCTGGAAGCGAATTCCACCTGTCAGCAGCCAGGTAAGGCAAAGCATAGAAACCGTACTGTGACGAAGCATTAGGCAGGGCTAAAGCCAGGGCGGACTGTCCCCTGGTCAAGGCATTGGTATAGTTGCTATTTGATCTAAGTACAAAAAGCTCGGCAAGTAGAGGGCTGCGGTGGCCATGCACACATTTATAGACAAGGCAAAATATCTTTAGGTTATAACGGATGGCGACAGGAATAATTTTGTGGCGTTGACAAATGGTGGCGGTTGGGTGGCATGGTGGGTAGCCAAATGTTATCCTGAGGCTACGTTTGAAGCATCGAATGAGTGTGTTGTATAGGGTTGCTGATATCGTGTGAACGTAGCAGTTGCTGGCGTACTCCATGGTGGATTGGATAATGCTTAGGTAAAAGGAACGTTGTGCCTGGGTGGTGTTGTGATGTCGTATTCTGCGGAATGCGGCCAGCTTACGGTTGACGTCAGCAACAACTTTCCCGACCTGCTCCTTGAAGGCAAGGTGCTGGTCGACTAGCACTCCAAGGTAACGCCTAACGGACACACTGGGAAGGGGATACTGGGAAGTTACCACAGATGACAGTGAAGGTAGGTGGAACTGGGGTTGTCTTCCGGCGGACGATAAATAGTTGAGTTTTGTCGGGGTTCAGTAGGAGGCCCAGTTCCGTGAGGTGTGATTTAACCGCATCGAAGCTCTCTGATAGTCGGTCCTGTATCGTGTTGATGCAGCTGCTCGATGTGTAGAGTCCTATATCGTCAGCGTAGAGTATGTTAGATGTGTGAGTCGGTGTGACGTCTGTTACGTGTCTTGTGTAGATTGTGAAAAGAACGGGGCCCAGGACAGAGCCTTGAGGCACCCCTCGACTACAGGTCACGGAGTCGCCGGATGTTTTTGTGGAGGGGTTCGTCACTGTCTGTCGACGAGCGCTTAGATATGAGGCGAACCAAGACAGTGCTGTGCCACAAATACCGCAGGAGTAGAGCTCGTTGATGAGTGGCTGGTGCTTGCCCGGTCGAACGCCTTGCTCATGTCCAAGAATAACACTCCGGTGTTCTGACCGTCATCCAAGCGTTGTTGCCATTTTGATATAGGCAGTGAAAGTGCATCCTCTGTGGAATGATCTGAGCGGTAGGCGAACTGTTGGGGAGGAAGAATGTTGAGCTCTGGGTGGGTGTTGATATAGCGCTGCAGTTGATGAAGGACGATCTTTTCTAGAAGCTTGGATACGATGGGGAGTAGAGATATGGGGCGATAGTTAGAGGGACATTCTGGATTGCCTTTCTTGAAGAGGGGGAATGCAGACGCTACTTTATATATGTCTGGAAAGGAACCGAGGGAGAGTGATTCGTTGAAAATGAGACAGAGGGGACCGGCTAGTTCTTCTGCACAGATCTTCAGACGGGAAGGGGTGGGAGTTCGTCGGATCCGGTGGATTTGAAAGGGGAGATCTTCTTGAGGAGCTTGCAGACTTCAGTGGTAGTGACAGGGGTGAATTTTGCGAAACTGGTGAGTTGTCGGAGGCCTTGGGGGATTTGCAGGGAAGGAGGTCGCTCTGGAACAGCAACAACAACTCCGTAAAGAAAGATAATGTCAAATAAAAACAGTGAAAAACACAGAGATGCAAAGGACATGCATGTCATCATCAACATAATTATATACATTATTTTTTATTTTTCCCGTAGCTATGCAGAAGACGTTACTTCAGTAACGTCTGGCGCTAGCCAGGGTCCACACAGCTTTATTCCCACATCCGCCAACGTCCTTCACAGTTCAGTATGGGACCGACATTGGACACCGCATGCACCTTATCGGAGCCCCAACTGGAAAATATCTGTTTGTTAGGAAGGTCATACTTGTACTCAGGGAGTAGTACAATACCTATACTGGTATTGTACTACTCCCTGCTTGTACTTACAGCAAAGGAAGAAATTATGTATTCCTCATATATTCCCGTACAACGTCTATCTCGGCGTCTATCACTGACTACAAGAACGCGGAGAAGAATGTCGATATGATGCGCCATAACTGTGTGGCTTGTTGTCCAGGCGCTGGTAGCATTAGTGAGTCGTCACCACTGCAGGAATGTACCATTTCCTGGCTACCAACATCCAAACAAGTCACTATCCTGGCCAGTGCCACTGGCACACTTAGTAAATAGCAAATGGACAGTACAGGTGATTGGGATCAAAGCGTTCTTCTGTGCTGCTTGTGATAGATTTCTGTCAGATTCCGTTCAAATTTCTTCGTTCTGAGTTCTTTTACCGGTAGGTGTTTATGGGTGAGAGACACTCCAGCACTACGGCCGTGACAAACACTCTCCGCGCTGAAACCATACACCACAGGCGGAAACCGCGTTTCACCCCCAGGGCGGCTGATCGATCTAACCACCGAGCGGGTGCATTTACCCGAGCCGGGCAGTGGTGGGTCAGTACATGTAGTCCGACCCGATCCCCTTGTGGGGACACCCCAGATCATCTCAATTCACAGTGGAACTTTAACTAATGGGCGCGATACATCATTATAATTATGCGGTTTTTGATTTTACTAGTGCGACCCCGGCTCCACAGAATATTCTTATAAGGCCAAAACAAATAATGACCTTGTTTCCGGTCGGCCGACCGGGCCACTTTTCCCCAAATTCTGAAACTTTTTTTGGTCCCAAATGGTGGCAATGCCATGTGTGCAAGTGCACTCAACGAGTCATAACTCAGTCAAATCTCAACCGAATTCCACAATCGAAACACCTACAAGGTAGCAGAGATTCTCAGCTGTCGGCTCGAAAACCTCCGGGGTCGATACGAGCTAGAATAACGGAGCTGGAAGGACTCGAACTGTTTGCTTGATTTCTCAGGATGTACGAAAACAGGAGTACACCACATGCTGCACAAGAACAGTGAGTCAGTCAACTTTGACATTGCTCCTCGCCATGATATGTACAATGCACATGTGTAGGTGCTCCTGTCCATCAATACCACAACGCGTTAACGATTGTGGAACCAAAAAAGTAGCCAAAAAACTTTCATTCCGGCCGACCGAGTCTCCTTTTTGAGGGGTTACCGACCGGAAACAAGCCTATTTTTGTTTTGGCCTATTAAATATGTAAGTCTTTTACAGGGTGCCTTAGGTACAGCGTACATGTAAGTGCGGGAAACAGTAATTAGTTGAATGAAGAAAACGGAGGCTGCCTGCTGGCATTATGTATTGCAAAAGAGGTTGCGTAGAAGGCTGTTAAAAGGTGGCTGCCTGGCAGCATTCCACTCATCAGCAGCCAGGTAGGGCAAAAAATAGAAACCTTGTCTTGAAGAAATATTAGGTAGGGCTAAAGCGAGGGTGTACTGTCCATAGTCGAGGCTTCCGAATGGTTACCATTAGACCTGAGAACAAAAAAGCTCTGCAAGGAGGGGGCAGAAGCTGTGCATGGTACAACAGGCTACATAATATTCATTGTTTTCTTGAGTTTCTTCCTCAAAAGGAAGTTTTCAGTCACCGTGCCCCCCCCCCCCCCCACACACACAGAATGGAGGTCTCATGGAGGAAGGAAACACGCTTGTTGTCAATTTTGATGGAAGCGGAGCACCGACCAATGTCCCGTAACATACATGCACGTGTACCTCTATTGAGATCGAAGGCCGTCCATCATGGTCTCTGCTACAACCAGTTGGCTGCTATCCGACAAGTGTTTGTTGCCCGACAGACTAGCGTTACAGGCGACCAACACATTGACAGCGATGCACATTGAAGTCGAACGGAACAAACATCCCTGATCTGTTAGATGTTCAACGATTTGCTCGCTTGTCACTGAATTCAGTGACTTGTGCTCGAGCCTTTCCTCGTGTGCTATATTCGAGACATTCATTACGTTGTTTTTACTGGATGGTCAGTAACCTGCCATGTACTGGTGATGGCCAAAGGGTGGTTGGTCCTAACTCTTAATGCTCATGCTACCAATCTTATCTATACCCTATTGCAGTCCATGGTCTTGGCTAGGACATCTGAGAGTAGATGTAGGAACTAACGATCACCATATTGACGCTGATTGTTCCCCTCGCTCAGTAGTCTTAACAACAGGTCGTCGTGTTGTTCGCGGGCTGCTTCATTCGTCTGCTGGTCGCGTCAAAGATTAGCTACGGACTGCCACACCACAGTTGGTCACGCTCATGACTCACAATCTGTGCTGCGAGCGTCAACTAAACACTTGATTCGCTCTTTGTATTTTTGCAAGTCAACTGTGGCAGACTATGGCGCATCTCCACGCGTATATCTGCCAGTGCCAACCAGGTAACTGGTTATGTAGCTATTCCAGTCACGACGAACTAAGGGAATGTGGAAATTCTGCTCAGAGCGGCTTGCTACTCCCCTGCATAACCGCGCCGCGTGCTGCTGAAACGTGTCATTGTCTCCAGAGACGAACGAGTCGCGCGTTAACATCGTTAGCTATCTCATCTCGTTATGGTCGGCCTGCCTATTTCCAGATGGCTCCGACTCGCTTGCTCGCCCAACCTACCAGCCTGCACTCGACGTACTCGGCAACTCACAATGTCGCAGTGGGTGGTCCTGCAGTACCGACCGTGCAGGTTTCTCCAGGACCCGATTGCTGCAGCTAGCTGTGCAGTGTGCTACACACACTGTCATGCATGCTGCAGTCTGGCCTCATTCACACTGGTGCATTCCTTGCATCAGCTAGATCATAGACCATGGCATCATACTCATAGTCCATGGCATAGGACGATGTAGATTGTAGCATCCTTCCTGGAAGAAGAACAATGTCTACATGACATTGCATACGTGAGTACTAGTATATTTTTACTAATTTACATCGCATTGCAAAGACATTCTAACAGCAAGCAACATGACTGTCGACTGTACAGTACAGTACACAGTCATTGGAGTTACATGTAGCCTACAGTTCAGTGTTCTGCTCGAAGGACAGATAGAACCTCTGACGTCGTTCTGGTAGACAGGACTGGAGGCTGAGTGGAGCGTAGATGTAAACTTAACGGGGGATGTGTGTTGGAGTGACTCACAGTATGCTTGTGTTGGTGTGTGCGTGAGTCAGTGGGATACGATGTCGATGATACTAACTCTACCGACTCTGTGGAACGCAGGCAACACTCACACTGCACTGCTCTGGTGTCACCTTTTAGTTCCGCGACTCGTTGCCTCCTGTCTAGTGTTGGATGTTTGCACGCATTTGGCCCCTATACTATTGTTGCTGCTGCATTGATATAGTGAGCACTGACAAAATGTTGCTAATGCTAGAGCCTAGGCCAGGGATAGCTGGAGTTGTAGTGGTGTGGCAGCTATCCCAACAGTCAACACGCTGATATGCCAATGATGTCCACATGCATGCACGGTACATGGTACTGACATTGTCATTACTTTGTAAATTGTAGGTCTGCGCAGACCAAAGTTAGTTGCCTGGATCTCTATCTATTGTCACAGCAAAGTGTACATACGCTTTGCACCAATCACTCACCAACAATCTTGATAACAGACAGTAACTGTTACTGTATCAGGACGTGTACAATGTACCGTAGGCACTGTCCTCCTACAATACTGCATATTGGTGACTGGCCGGTGCTGCTACAATGATCTAGAACTCCGTCTCTGCTAAATACGGCCTCAAGGCCTAGGCTGCACGGGAAAGTACAATAGCAGAGACCGCAGTACAGTGACAGTGTGCATGATATTATTATGTCGATGAACATACATGTACATGTAGCCAAGGCCAATGTACAATCTATTACCAGTCCAACAAGTTAGTTAGTTACGCTATAGTCAGTGTCACAAAGTAACAGTCAGTCCCGCGTGCAGCCAACGCCACCAGCTGTACTCGTATGTGTGTGACGGAACCAGTAAGTAACACTTAGTTGCAGTGTGCGCGAAAAATAGTGTGTATTCACTATTGACATTGTGACGATCGAGCATATGCATGCGCCAATAATGATGATGTCCGCTTAGTGGAGCCGGGACGCGCCGCATAGCCACGCAGCTAGCCTGCAGAATCGGAGAGCAGCAGATGTACGCACTGCGGCGTTCAAGACTTCACAACGCGAACCCTTACCTATCGTCGCTGCACTGAGTTGAGTGCTGCTGGCACGGTACGGGTTGCGTGTAAGTAGGACGTCTTATCGCGCAACGGAGCAGGACTCAGGCAGGGACGTCAGTCGTCTGGTGGTATTTAGTCACCGAGCAGCAAAAAGTCTTGTGGCATAAGCTACTTCAGCTAGTGGGTTTCAAGCGACGGCTTGCTGGCATCTGCTTCTCCTAGTCTACTGAGCGCTTCGTCTTGTGTGATAAACTCACTTCGAGGAGAAAAAAGGTGCGAAAAGCAATTGACGCCTAGCTAAGGAAGTCTCAGGTTGCACTTGTGCTGTATGTGCTGACAAGTGGCCTAGTTACTTGCAATTGGATGTTTGATGGGACGAGGAGCAAATCATAGCCTCACCGACGCCACACAACACTATCGCCCGTGAGATTGCTACTGCGGAGGCGATAGAGACTTGGAGAGTGTTGCAAACAGCACATTTCCCGAACTCCCAATCTCTGCTGAGGCTGCTGGTCCATTTCCTGTCAAATCATTGGCTTTGTATAATAATACGTGTGCTGCCTGTACTGGTATTGCGTGCGTTCGATGAGAAGTAACCTCCACATCTGTTCCGGCGCCGATCGATACACTTCTCTGTAGCATTTCCCTCCCCGGTCTGAACTCACAGTCAGTCTTGCTCATCATCGCTAGTATTCTCATCATGGAAGTCAGACGAGAACTGAGCCTGCGCTACTCCGTTGCAAGAGCATTGCTCTGTGCGTTGCTGTGTTCGCCGATGGTGTGCGTTCCCCAGACCGGTGAGTTGAGATACATACATGCACTCATGTAATCACACCTTCCCCTCCTTACCGTATACCCTCTGGCTCTAGTTTTTACATGCATGCTTGGTCTGGATAGACTTCGCGGTATGTACAACACGACCCAAAAATTCCTCTACAATAATTGTCGTGTTGTGTGGCAAAACCAATACGATGTTTGTTTTCTATGTCCTCCGTAAATAACGTTATACATGTACGTAATTTACTTCGCAGCAAAACTTCTGAACATCAACGTCTTGATCATTGCGTCTCGTGGCACATTTCTCCTTTCACTGCTGACTGCACTGTCCGGCTGTCAATTTCCTGCTGTGGTTGACGCGGAGGAAGTCGAGTTGTCTGCCGCGACCTGCAGTTCTGGCGCGTCCTTGCCTTTGCGGCGTCACTCTTTGCTGCCCGATGGCATGGCCTGGCCCTGGGTCAGACGAAGTGTGCTTGTGTTTATACTGTCTTATAGTATCTAAGTATTATCAAAATACGCGTATTCACTTGGTATTATGTTGTGTGATGGTCGAATCGAAGGTGCTGTGTGGGTCCTCAGACCCCGGCCTGACATCTATCTGTGCTTGGAGTAGGGAATCGGGACAGGCCGTCACTGTCGAGCGTTCAGGCGAGGAGTTAGATCTAGGACAGGTCAATCGTCGGGGTTTGTGGCAGAAAAAGGAGTGAAACGACGGCAGTGTTTGTGGCGTGTGGAGTAGATCTACATGCAGCCAGGGTGTGCAGTAGTCTGTACTGGGTCTTCTACTGGCTTTCGTCTTCAACTTGAACTTGAAGGTCATTCATTGCCTTGGTTCTGGTCTCTGACTCAGTAGATGTACCGTTAGTTGTCCACCATGAATGATTCCAGTCGGCGGTGTAGAGATGGGTTGTATTTTTTTTTTCAATCATGGTGGCACGTGGCCTTGGGCCACACGTGGTCGAATTATTCTTTTGGCCTGGATCTGGGGACGTGGAGTCAATCACGGCGAATGTGGGGATACATTTAATTCAAGTGTCGGTACCATGTGTGTTCTGTCGAAGCGCTCGCAGACATAAAAACAGTGGCCGATGGCGAAAGTGTGTACCTTGTAGCAGTCATCGTACCTGGCGATGTTCAGCCACTAGAGAGCGAAGTAGGCCGATCATCTGTTTCCCTGCGAAACCTTTACTGGCTTTAGACTTTATCACAGCGTGCTTTCCAGGCAGGATTATACTTTGTGGCTGTTAGACACTCGACAACCAGGGGGCCTTATGTCGGGAAAGCTTGTTGTGAAGACGTCGGGAAGATGTTAATCAGTTTCCAATGCTGTGGCACGAGAAAAACGTGGAACCGGTCAGGCGTTGCTTGTCCTACAAAGTGCCTAGCAAGGTTTGACAGAACAGCAGGCCGCCTCGCTCGTAGTGGGCACATGCCATTGTACTGCGTTCACCCAGTGCCCAACGCAGCTCAGCGCAGCGAGAGAATCGTGCCAGGAGATCTGGATAGCTGGTCGCGAAGTAAGACGGTTGCCTCTGCCGAACTTGGAGAAACAAACGTTTCGTGTTGGACGGTCAAAGCGAGGAGCAACCCTACCACTGGTCGAAGCATTGCCGGCGCACCATCTACGACTGTCTGATGATAGAGGTAGGTAGTACGGAGTAGAAGTCTACGTCAACTCTACCCTGCCGTGCGTGCACCGAATGTCAACGCTCATCAGGAAAGGAGCTGCAGCATCTTTCGGATCGGCTCCTCGCGAAGTGAGTTCTCAAAGCGGTGTTGCTAAAGTACTTGCTGCACTGTACATTTTTAGATCAAAGGATAAGATCGGTACTGATAGTTTCAAACAGAGACGTCCTCATGCTCTTCACATGTTCTGGGGAGAGGAGTTTATTCCGGGGAGGAGAAGGTGGTGGCGGGAGAGTTGTGACAGACACTGACAGCCCCCTGAGTGCATCATGCGCCAGGAAATACGCGTGCCCGTTTTTGGTCGTGCTGACAAGCGATTGACCAGGTAGAGTGTGTTGTCGGGTTCGATGATATGGGAGTCCTGTACTCGGGGTCTTCCAGTGTTTCAGCACTGGGACTTGTGACTGGGAGTGGACATTCCGCACAGTCACTGCCATGTCTCATGGAACGACAACCAGGAACACACACGCAGACAGTGCACTAGTGACAGGGTATGGCATGGCATTGGTCAGTTTTTCACAGTTGGACTCTTGCTGGAAGGACTGTGACTGCATAATATTGACTATGATGACCACCACACGGAATGTGAAAATTGAGCAAACTGAAAAGCAGGTCCTTTGCAATCTGTTACTAATGGGAAAGTGCCTCACTGCTGGAGATCAGGAATGGAGATATGGTGGTGCAAACACATACCTATTTCACCAACCACAGTCACAACAGCTGAAACCTGAGACTTTATTTGCCTGAGTCATCATCTGCCCCCTAACTGAGGAGGGAATGTGGTTCATAGTACTGCGGATTCTGAGCTAGTTGGGAAGGGTCACTAGTACACCGTAGAGGCTGCACGTGGGAGTGGAAAACTTGCTCCTAAAAATTAGACCTGGCACATGGCCCCATTGCCGGGGACTAATGGGTTAGTAATTAGGTGCGTTGGCTGTGCTGAGTGGTCATGGAGTTGCATGCAGTGACTGACACTTCCCATGGAGTGCAATGGCCAGTTCATGCAGCGCTGCACAGACCGTATGAGTAACGTCCTTTGGTGTGGTTTGGAGGAGATGGGCATGCTGTTTGTGATGGCTGCTCCACCAGTGTGCCCTGACATCTATCTCTCCAATACCAGTGTGTCCTGACATCCATCTCTCCAATCCCAGTGTCAAATTGAAAGGATTACAAGTGATAAGCAGCAGTACTAAGTACTGCTGCAACTGAGCTATAGAGATGTTTCCCCCCAAGATCCCCTTCTGAGTATAAAGAAGGACGGGCCTGTCGTAGTGAACTCTGCTATCTCTTTTGCTTCAGGGTCACTGAGATTGCTTAGTTAGAACAGTGAGCTGATTGCATTGTTGACAAGTTGCTATGAGGGTTGAATGTGTCGCGTACCAGGCTGGTAGTATAGTCCTGGAGGAATGCGGCAGCAGGTGTCTGTGCCTATTGTAGTGTGGCTGTGAACTAGGCTTGCTATATGAATAATGCCGTTGGAAATCCTTAGAGATGCAACACCAGCGTGTAACTTTACACGTGGATACGCTCACTGGATCTCAAGAGCTCTGATACTGCGATAGCAAGCAGGCATGATGTGTGCGATGGTCACCTACCAGACTACTATAGTACCCTAGTCAGGGGCAGTTCTTTAACCCACTGCCACTAAATCTGTATAGGGTTAGGAGAATGACTTGCAGTCTTAGCCAGTGCAAGTATAGTGTTACTGTAGCAGCGTGCATGCCTGGCAATGTTGTACCAAGTAACAGTTTTACTCAAGCAGAATATCGTACAACTCACTCAGTAATCGTGACCCTAGCTTTTTAGGCACGCTTTTTTTCAGCTACCCGGCTAGAGGAGACGCGAAGCTGAGATGAAACAAAGAGTTTCCTGTCCACCCCGGGAGGCTGGTAGTCGGAGCAATGCATATCTGTCTCGGTCTCCTATTGTACGTGTAGTTGGACCAGAAGGTCGGTGACAGGATAAATGTGCGAAAAAACTCAATTACTTCATGTTGCTGCTGCAATTGACAGTGTCAGGAAGCAGGTTGTCAGGCTCACTTGCACCTACCTCTCATCAGGCCGTGTAACACACGCCCCGGTCTCCGGTGGAGAAACACGAGATTGTGATTGTGTGGGGCCGAATAGCTCAGCTATGCACAACCCCACAAGGCCCTCGTCTGTAGCATGGGCTAGGGCCTGTTATGTGTGCACCTGCATAGGCATGGGGATGAGTATCTCTGCCGGGGTACAAATGTAGCATTTTAGCAGTATGCAGCAGATGTCCAGCTGTAGTGTGTAGTGAGCACATCAGGTAGTTCATACTGGTTCATGTTGGCAGTTCCAGACCAACCAGTGTAGCGCCACAAACCACTGATCCATGGACAAGTGATACACTATCTGTAGTTTCATCTTGGAGTATCCAATTTGGTCACTCTATTTCAAGTGGATCAAGTAGGTTGTGTCCCAACACTCCACCACATTTACGTACAGCACTGGTGAAGATTGGGTATGTACTTGTACATAGTAATGGGCAGATTGTTTCTCTCTCTGTGTGTTCAGGATGTCAGACAACCATAGCCACTGTACAAGTCCTGGTACAATAATCATATTATGGCACCATGTGTGCAAGCAATCTAGCCTAGTGTATGTGAGCCACATTAGGTCTGCACTGCCACTGACTGCTAGCTCTGGATGGGGGTAAAGAGGAGATGGAGTTGTGAGTTGTGCCAGCATATCATGTATGAAGTACCAGTTCTACTAGTACCTGTGTTGGCTACAATGTGTGTACATGTTGCGATGTACAATGTAGTAGGTACACAATCCACACAAAAGGGTCCGAGGAAGAAATTAACCCAGAAGCGGTTGCATGCCTTCAAGTGAATGTTGGCGAGTCTCTATGCAAACAGTACATCACCTGGCACCCCATCCACCTGGCCGGGGTGTGCGATTTCACTCTCTATCTTGGATGACACTGACACTGAGGGGTGTTGAATTCTGCCCTGATGGGGGTGTACATTCTGTAAGATGTCGCCAATGGGCAACCGCATGGCAGCCATCAATTTGACAGTAATTCGTCAAGGCTAAGCTCAGTGTACAAGCAAGGCAAAGAGGTCCGCCAAGTGATTTCTGTGGTATGGAATTCAAGGTTCCCTTCCGTCACATGTCACTGGTCATGAAGGGTAGCGCTATCACTTTTACTGTCACATCATCAGTAACAGCCCTCTGGGTGAATTGGGGTTACTTCCTCTTCACCACACAGATGGCTACGGTCTGCATCTGTCAAGCATTGTAAAACTATCACCGTGTATCATAATTATTTAATTGTGTGCATCATAGAGTTCAAGTAATGTGATCAGTTCTGTTCATGGTGTGACACTGTGTGTGTGTGCGTGTGTGTGTGTGTGTGTGTGTGTGTGTGTGAGTGAGAGAGTGTGTGTGTGTGTGTGTGTGTGTGTGTGTGTGTGTGTGTGTGTGTGTGTGTGTGTGTGTGTGTGTATGACAGAGAAGGAGAGAGAGAGAGAGAGAGAGAGAGAGAGAGCTGATACTCACCTTGTGAATGTAGTGTCCTGCACAGCAGCCCTCCCATTGTCCATGCATTACCGGCAGTGGGTAGTGAGGAGGGTAGTGCATTCCCTCATGTATGATGTAGTACTGTAGCTATGGTAGTAGTTGTGAACATGATTGTATGCCACTCATGACAGTCATGTAGAACATCATGGTACACAGTACAGCACTCCAGCATGTGCCTGTGTCATGCCTCGCATCATGCTGTCCACTGCTGATTGTCAGACACGCCATATGCACAGTGGCTGCTATGCCAGGGCCACCATAGACATAGTATCACTACATAGTCATTACCCAAATCCCTGTCCAGTCAATGTCACATGCACACAAATGTCACATGTCAGTCTGAGCACAGTGCATGCCATATCAGTCATGCATCTCATATTTGGCAAATATGAGGCAGAACCGGATACTAGTATAGCCAGACCTGGTTAGCACTAATTCACCGTTAGACTCTCACAGTTTGTGGCGCCACTGTAGACAGTCATGTATCGTATGACAAGATAAGCTCGAGGTGCATTTTGTACTTAACATGTACATGTACAGTGAAATCCTGATGATGGCTCCTGGCCGAAAATTTGATTGAGATTTAATGAACCCTTATCCGACCGGCCAGTCAAAATCGTCGACTATCCGTCGATGACTTAGAGATTGTAATAATTTGAAATTTTTCAGCAAAGCGAGCGCTTACGTTTGTGATGATGTATGGGGTTACCATTTTTGCACAGTGTCAGTGCAGGGCATAGACATTTGCACTGATCTGTCCATGCAAATGATCACTTTGACATTAACAATCAGCTCGTGCGATAGCATTGCAAGAACTGACCGACGGTACTGACGTTCTACAACTAACTGGCTATCACCTATCAGCTCTGGCATGTCTCACTTTTTTATTTTATAAATAATAATAATTATTATTATTAACTGGTTTTGAGGGAAAGAGACAAACATACACTATTATTATTATAAATAATTAACTTGCTGGAGCCTTGGGCGTTGACTGCTGTGTGGTTCAATGGAGTTTGAATTTGTTTGGTCTAAATTTGACACACTTCTTTCTGTCTACATTTGCTCTGTGCAGATGCGCAAGCGACCGCATCCCCAGCTGTCCACCAGCACGCCATTGACATTCTTATCGCCTACCCCGAGAAGCCCGATCATGAGCTGATCGTGGTGGAGACGGCAAAGCCGGTCACGCTGGTCCGAGGCGAGACATATGACCTGGCCTGCCACTTCCAGCCCGAGGTCTCCAGTGATTGGCAGGTGACGTGGCAACGGCAGGGCAACCCCGTCGACAACTCCTCGGAGACGTACGTCAGCGGATGGCTGGGCACCGTGTTCGAAGATTACCAGCTGCGCTTTCAGAACTTCTCCTCGGACGATGCTGGCTTTTACCATTGCCAGGCCACTGATCCTAGCGGAGCGACGCGACAAGTATCCGCCATTGTCCAGGGTAAGAACTTTAACGTGGCGTAGTATGCTTCTCTTCTCTATACTGCGAGCGGTTCCACGTTGGTGCCAGAACCCGTGCTATCAGTGTGTGTAATACTTCTGCCTAGTTGTCAGGTCACATGACCAGGTCACATGACCAATGCCCAGTTTGATGAGAGGAAAACAAGGGCTGTCTTCATTTTGTGCAATGTGTATGATTTGCTAGATGGTCCAGATATAAACCGAAAACTGTATACTTCCACCGTGCAAAACATACTTTCTAGAGCAGCAGAAAGGAATGCGGCTGTATTGGTAGTTGGTAACATGCCGTGCCTCGTTCACCTGTTATCGAATCTTGCTGATGTCACTCACCCAAACCTAGCCTCAGTGAGTTTGTCTCTGCTGTTTGCACTGTCACAGTGGTACCAGAGATCGTGATGATGGGACTCGAAAATGGCCGAGTTGCTGAGTTATTGGGAGCGAGTACGGAGATAACCTGTTCAGCGAAAGGATACCCACCTGCGGCAGTGACATGGCAGAAAAATGGAGTTGAAGTCGCCGCTTCAGGCTCCTTGGTGCTCACCAACGTTGCTCGGAGCGATAACGGCAGCTATGAGTGTGTGGCAACGAACAACGCTGGCATCACCCAGGCGCGTGCAGATGTGGTTGTTGTCGGTAAGTTGTGTGTGCTTGTCACTGTGTCACTGTGTCAGTGTGTGCATTGACCCTCTTCGGGAGGCATGTGTCACTAGCAGCATGGCATGCACGGCTGACTGTGTAGGTCTGTGTCGTGTTGGACCTAGTCGTGACAGACTGTAGTTTGGTGTTGCATTGAACCTAGACTATAGTTTGGTGTTCTGTTGGACCTAACACCATTATCATCATGTTCCAGTCAAGTACCACTGTCTCCACAACAGATTACACCAGTGACTAGGGAAAACTCTCCACCACCACTGGACCATGACTGTATTACAAACTTGAGAACTAACTTCTTCAGCACGCCTCATTTGTGTCATGCTCCTGATAGCATGGGCCAGTAATGCGTAGGATGTCATGTATTTACAATGTCCACCCACAAGAACATCAACAATGATCTGCAGAAGTTACCACTGGAGTGTACACTCCTCATGGCCCCTGACTGACAATATGCAATGTCATTCTTTGTGCTATGACTTGTTCATCTATTTCCCCACAGAAAAGCTTGCGTGGATCGAGTCTCCAGAATCGCAAGTCACCGTACAACCCAATCAGCCGCTGACTGTCACCTGCAAAGCCTCGGGTGCACCAGCACCGCGCATAGAATGGGGCAGGTTCACCAGCCACTACCAGCGACTGACCGAGTTGGACGGACGCACGACATTCACCCTCAGCCCATCCGAGATACGCAATGGTGACTCTTACATCTGCATGGCGCGCAGCACGTTTATTTGTTGCCCAGACAAGAACGTACAGACGCCGATCGTAGCAAAATTCACCGTTTCCGTGTCGACTTCAGGTAGGTGGACCGGATTGTGTAGCATGCACTGTGTTCTCACCTGAGTTCTTCACCCATGTATGTCCACCTGGGAAATAAATACATCGGTGCTGGTACTCCTTGAAGCCTCGGTATGGTGTGCATGCAGCTGAGCGTGCAGCTTGCTGGACTAGTTGGCGCATTATAGCAGTTAGCAATGGGTAGCTCTGTTGTAGCAGTAGCTGTGTGAAGATGGAGGACGATCAAATAGTCCCTCTGGCATATCATACATACTCTGTATTGTATCCAGTTCTCAGTGATGCATCAATGCTGCTATTGTCTTGTATTGTGCAGTTGCTCCTACATTCGCATCACAGGACACTGACTGCTGGCAGAACGCCGACTGCAGCTCCGCTGACCCACTCCTACACTGGCGCAGCAGCGGCCTACTCACACTGGTACTGTCAGTCGTATTGCTCACTGGACGCTGTCTCTAGAAACGAGATACCGCTCACCTTATCCAGTGACCCTTGACTACATCTCGATGTCAGAATCCTACAGCCATGTCACCACACTGGGCATTCGGGTGCCATGTTCTGGACATACAAAGTACCGCACACACTGTGGTCACAGGCTATCTCAGTACACGGCTGCATGCGGCATGAACAGTGTGTCCGTGTTCTGAAAATACGTGCACCCGGTGAATGTATACATGTGTGTTTTGCCATTGTCTCCGTTCCCTGTCAGAAGACACAACTGGTCACGTGTGTCCACCAGTTTCAAAGACGTAATATTGCTCCTACATGTAGATATCCTGCTGGACCATGCACAGTGTCGACTTTCTGGGAAATAATTGTGAGGCATGGACTTGAGTGACAATATTTTACTGAATTTTCTATATCCCTATTTTACAATGCTGCTCCCATTCTCTGTGCTGCGAGCCTTATCCTGACTTTCCATGACTGTCAAAGCAATCGGACTATTCTGTTTCAGCCACAGAATTTTATTGATCCATATTGAATTATGTTAGTACACTTTACTGTTCCGGGTATGTCTTATCATCCTCTGCAAGTGTGTACAGCACTGTGTGCAGTTATGCCAGTCATGCCTTTCAGGGTATTGCCTACGTAGACCCTGAGTTGCTTCCCGGCAGAGGCATATTTTCAACCAAAGAAAAATCAATGGGACAGGGTGGTTCAATGTGTCCAAAATGCCAGAAACTAATTTTAAAAAGGCTAGTTGTGCCCAGGGACGTACAGAATGGTCTGAAAAGTGATTATCATAAAGTAAAACCACTCGTACCATATGTTACCAGATGTACATAGTAAGTCGATCCTGGGGGGGGGGGGGGGGGGGGGAGTCCGTCCCATGCAGCTCAGTTTTTAGGTCACGTAAGGTCGGCTTATAACGTTAAATTACGGTATCTAAACGACTAATTGCACTGCAACGGTGGTAGCCACGTCCATGGGCATGGACTGCATACCAGAGTACTCACTTGCAGAAACGTGCACACAAACACTCAGTATCAGTATAAACCACACAATCATACTCGAAGTACACCACTGCTCAAAACAGTCTCTCGGCTACTATTCTTTCTGGAGATGGGCCTGGCCCAAACATTTGGATTTTAAAAGTTTTATTGTTTCCGGAAGAATTGTGTCCGAGAGACCAGGTGTATGGTAATCAGGTATTATTGACAGTGGGAAAGATGAAATGGCTAGAGTGGAGTCTACACACCTTGTAAAGTCAGTGTAAACCACGATGCAGTAATGCCATTAAAGGGGAAGTGCATCGATTTTTCGAGTATGGTCCAGAAGAAAGACAATTTGATATCGGTTCGAATGGCATATCTTTCGCTTCCATACGATAAGCCAAACTTGCCAAATCGCCAATTGTATACTCACGTTGCCATAGCGACCAGCGCAGTGATGACGTACGAAAGGCTTAGCTCCACCACAGAGAAGGTCGATCACTGCAGAATTTGGTCATTTTCAATTGGTTTATTGTATTCACGAAGTGAAAGAAGGGCTGTGTTCAATGCTGTAAGTGCAGTGAACTGTTTGTTAGTAGTCCTCTCGGTTGTGTACTGGGACGTGACACCGACAGGAGAAAGCTGGAGCGCGGAGACACCAGCAGACAAGCGAAAATAGTGACGAACAAAATGCTGAAATCTTGGTTGGGACAAATCAGACGTTCAGCATTTTCCCCAACCAAGGACCATGCCGTTTGCTCTTTCCACTTCCTGAAGGTGAATGTGATGCTTCCTGGCGACTCTCCTATCTCTCGTAACATCTTCTGAAGCCAGGTGAGACGACGGGTGGTGGAGATTGACGAATGAAATAATGTCGTAGGTTTGAAAGTTTGCTGAAAATGTCTCAGGAGAGACGGCGAATTCCAAGCATCTTGTCCTGGAGGAAACCATTTCGTAGGCACAGTCAGCCTTGGGAAATACATGAGAAGGGCGACAAATAGTTCACGGCACTAACAGCATTGAACACAGCACTTCTTTCACATCGTGAATACAATAAGATAATTGAAAATGACCAATTTATGCAGTGATCGACCTTCTCCTGTGGAGGAGCTAAGCCTTTCGTACGTCATCACTCCGCTGGTCGCTATGGCAACGTGAGCATACAATTGGCGATTTGGCAAGTTTGGCTTATCGTATGGAAGCAAGAGATATGCCATTCGAACCGATATCAAATTGTCTTTCTTCTGGACCCTACTCGAAAAATCGATGCACTTCCCCTTTAATAATTACTAGTACTCATTGCATTGGGGATTCGCAAGAACAAAATCCGATAAACCGTAAATTTTCTCTCACCCAAAGATGATGCTCATGTCTTGACAAGCCGCTAGCCCTGGCCTGCTGGGGAATCACTATCAGTGCACTGAGTCGTGTTGTCGATGAGTGATGACTGCCTTTCACACTCGGAGTGCCCTGCGTCAAAGGCCTTTCCCGCGCCCCGTCACTGCCCGGACGTTCTCAAGCAGGGAGTCATTTTACTACTCTCTGTTCTCAAGTACCGCTTTTGCAGGTAGAACGCAAACCATCACGAATCTTCATGATATGAGGGTTCAAGGATGGCACCAACAAGCAACATGTCCCGATTTTCTCCACGGACCGGTAGGGTCACGGAATCTGTTCCAGGCAACCTCTACCGACGCCTAGTCCTGTCTGTCATGAAGTTCTTTTTTCCTTGCCAACACGATCATGATGATTGGAGATGATCGCGAGGAGGAACTCGACTGCGATCGCTTCCCCATGTGCATGTGGCCATTACACACGTCACGGGTGGCACAGTCACTTCTCCTCGACCCTCAGTCAATGCCCGGTGGTGGGTACCCGGGTAGATCCACGCCGGATGGCGCGGTTCTCACTAGTGACTGGTTCTCACTAGTACATCTACTGTAGGAGCTCTTCAAAACTCTTCGGAGTATGAGTAGAGCCTCGTAGAGACAACCAACAGCATCAGTTACGAGCAGAGCCAGAGAGCGATTGGCCTACTGGCTCTCTTCGTCGGCTTCACCAGCGGAATGGCGTCCGTACGCCACTGTCTGTTGGTCTTGGGCATTCTGTTCGCCCTTGCGCTCTCACCTGTCAACTCCCAGCCTAATATTGTGGTGTTCCTCGTCGACGATTTGGGCTGGAGTGATGTAGGTTTCAACGGAGCAGAGTACACCACGCCGACCATTGACGAAGTAGCCGAGGAATCGCTAATTCTGAATCGCTACTATGTTCCCAGCTCCGGCTCGTCCTCCAGGGCGGCTCTGCTTACCGGCCGCTATCCGCATCGTCTCGGTCTAGCGCACACTGACATATCGAACGGCTTCGACATAGCCGTTCCGACCGAGTACGACACGCTGGCGGATCAGCTGGGCGGTCTCGGATACGCCACGCATATGGTGGGCAAGTGGGACCTGGGCATGAGTCGCTGGGCAAACACACCCACGTTTCGTGGCTTCGACTCGTTCGTGGGATTCTACGGGGCGTCCGAGGACCATTTTAGTCACGCTAGCGTCGGGCATGTGGGCCTCCTCGGAACAGAAGGTCTGACCCAATACGCTGGGATCGACTTGAGAAATAACACCGAAGCTCTTACGGACAAGGCAGGCAAGTACGGCTCCGAGATTTTCACCGACAGGGCCGTCGAAGTCATCCAGGGGCACGACTATGACCACAAGCCTCTGTTTCTCTACTTCGGAGCTCAAGTCGTGCACACGCCGTTGCAAGCACCCGAGTCGTACGTGTCGCAATGCTCCGACATCACCAACAAGAACCGCCAGATGATGTGCGCCATGACCAAGGTTTGTGACGACAATTTGAAGGACGTGGTGGACGCCCTGAAAGATGCTGGCCAGTGGAACAACACTGTGCTGCTGTTCATGACGGATAACGGCGGTCAAACATCAGCCGGCAGCAGTAACCAGCCATTCCGCGCTGGAAAGATGACCATGTACGAAGGTGGTGTCCATGGTCTGGCGTTCATCTACGGCCCTGTCGTTGGTATTCCGCAAGGCAACTCTACGGATGTGCTAGTGCACGCTGTGGACTGGATGCCAACACTGGTGAATGGTGTTGGTATGTACACACCACCTCCACCACCACTGCCATTGCCAGGTTCTGGAGGCGGTAGTCAGGGAGGAGGCCCTGGTACAGGTGGTGGCGGCAGCGGTGGTGGTGGCGGCAGCGGTGGTGGTGCCGGCGGTGGTGCAGGAGGTGGTGGCGGCAGCGGTGGTGGTGCCGGAGGTGGTGGTGCCGGAGGTGGTGGTGCCGGAGGTGGTGGTGCAGGCGGCGGTGGTGCAGGCGGCGGTGGTGCAGGAGGCGGTGGTGCAGGAGGCGGTGGTGCAGGAGGCGGTGGTGCAGGAGGCGGTGGTGCAGGCGGCGGTGGTGCAGGCGGCGGTGGTGCAGGCGGCGGTGGTGCAGGCGGCGGTGGTGCAGGCGGCGGTGGTGCAGGCGGCGGTGGTGCAGGCGGCGGTGGTGCAGGCGGCGGTGCCGGAGGCGGCGGTGCCGGAGGCGGCGGTGCCGGAGGCGGCGGTGCCGGAGGCGGCGGTGCCGGAGGCGGTGGTGCCGGAGGCGGTGGTGCCGGAGGTGGCGGCGGTGACACCAGCAACGTTGTGGAACTTGGCGGCCAGGATGCGTCCATCCATGACAGCATTGGTAGCGATGATGGCCGTATGCCGCCCGATGGATACAACATCCTATCCGTCCTGACCTGCGACGATCCTCCAATTCGACGAGAAGCCCTGTTGCAATTTGACCCACCGTTTCGAATGGACAACTGGTACCAGGCGAGCTGGCCGGGACAAGCAGCCATAGTCTATGGATACTGGAAGTTGATCCTTGGTAGTGCCCTCTGTACCTGCACTGATGACCCATTGCCGTCAAGTGAATTGGAACGCTGCGACGATGGCTGGTTTACCAGCAATGGCACTCGCACCGAGCCGCCCAAGAAGAAGAGCTGGACGCAGCTGTACCACCTGGGCCGTGATCCAGCCGAGAGGTACAACGTGGCACGCTTCTTCCCGCGCATCGTCGACTGGCTGCGCTCCCGAATAAGGTCGTACGACCACCCACTCATCAGCCAGTTGCGGCCGGACTTCGATTCGATCGCCAACCCGGCAAACTATGGACAGATCTGGACACCTTGGTTGGGTCCGTAAACCAGTGCATCCTCTTCTTAGGCTACACTCATTCCAATGCTGATTCCTACAAGCTAGACTTGGCTGCTTCCTGTGGAGGACTTACAGCTAGAAGCTCTCTGCCCCCACTCTTGCTCCTGGCCGATTCTTGTTCTTTCTGGAGAGACGTGAAGCTTTCCCTCAAGTTGCGTTTCAACCTAACTGTAGCCTCGATTACACGCGTTTCCAGGTCCTTGCAAAATCATTCACGTACCCTTGCTGTTCATTGCAGCGTCTTTCATATACATGTAGCATTAATGCTCAGAGAGCTCCTCCTCTCCCCTTTGGCAGATTGTGTTTTGCAGCAGCAGCATTCCGTGTTCACAAATAGTTCATTGTACTGATAGTACTGAGACAGAGTACCTGTCTGACAGCGTATGCTGAAATTCACGTCTTCTCAGTGGCCTCGAGGGTACATGCGGATGTGTTCATAAGTTTGTGTCGATGTGTATACAATGTCCGTGTTGCGCTCATGCGCACGCCGGTTGTTTGTGTCTGTCGCGGCCGGTTGTGCTCTACCGGTTTGCACCTGGATCCTTGCCCTGCCCTGAATGCAGCAGCAGTTCCAGTCAAAGGCCCAGAAGGGGGAGACTGCCCAGGTACTTATTCTCGTACTGAGTCGTAGTCACGGTGTAAAATGCACACAAGTAATGGCTACATACACAATGTACATGTGCTTTGCAACCACTTGCGTGACATAGTGTGACATAGTGAGACACAGTGTGACATTCCGACACAACTGTCGACGACAGCACCTGGGGACCTAACACTGTCAGTAACACATAATTATACATTTACATGTTTGTACGGAATACATAATTTGCATAGCCTGTTGCAAAGGGGACGTGCAAACCTTTTAGTTTTTAGGTACAGTCAGCTTCGCTAATAACGACTGCGGATATAACGACAATTCGCGAATAACGACAGACTTTCCATGCCCAGAGCAAAGTCCACACTACCTGTATACATATAATGAGACTTTGGGTATAACGACACTTCGCGAATAAGGACACTTTTCTAATGCCCGGCCGAGTGTGGTTATACGCAAAGTTGTCTGTACATGACTGTAGGGATGTATTAAAGCATTGTTTGTTCTGATCGGCTGGCAGCATGTTACACGGCGGAGGACGCACTGTGTCGGAAATAGTGTTCCTGACTACAAGTAACTTAGTTCATCGGTTGGTAGAGCCCTGGTCTTGCAACGATTTGAACCATATGGGGTTTGCCCCCCCCCCCCCCCCCCCGTTCGGACCCTCTTTATTCTAGGGAGTCTTTTGTTTAAAAAATATTAATTTGTGCTTCAAGTCTGGCAACAAAATACTCAACTGATACCAGACTCACAGTACAAGAAGACTCCCTAGAACGATGAGGGTCCGAACCGGGGCCAGACCCCATCATTTTGGTTCAAATGGTCGCAAGACCGGGGGCTCTGCCAACCGATGATGGTGTTGTAGATCTACAACTAACTTTTTTTTTACAAGTCATAGGTCTACTACTTACTAGTCTTGTGTTGTTGGAGTCTGCCGGGAGTAGAGCGTTCTCCGCCTGTGAACCGATCAACAAGTACGGATACAGCCCAGGACACCCTGCAGCTAGCTCTGCAGAGCAGGGTGTCCTACACCTGTAGGCCGTACTGTACTAGTACTAGTAGTAGTATGTGCTCTGTGCATGTGAAGCAACTCCGACTGGCAGAGCTTCAGAACTGCGCCTACGGTCATATACCAGTACACTTGGTCCTGGATGAAGCATTTTGCCGGAATGGCGTCCGGCATCATCCTCTTCCTGTTCGTAGGCTGGGCGTGTTGGTCGGAGGTGTCGACCGCCAGCCCACAGCCCAACATTGTAGTATTCCTGGTCGATGATTTAGGCTGGAGTGATGTAGGTTTCAACGGAGCAGAGTACACCACGCCGACTATTGACCGAGTGGCCGGGGAATCGCTAATTTTAAATCGGTACTACGTCCAGAGCTCCTGCTCGCCATCCAGAACTGCTCTGCTGTCCGGCCGCTACCCGCATCGCTTCGGGCTAGCGCACACCATCATAACCAATGGCTTCGACATGAGTGTCCCGCCGGAATACGACACGTTAGCGGACGAGCTGCGCGGCGCCGGATACGCAACGCACATGGTCGGCAAGTGGGATATCGGAATGAGCCACTGGTCGAATACGCCGACATTCCGAGGCTTCGACTCGTTCGTAGGATATTTAGGTGCCGCGACGGATCACTACACGCACAAGCTTCCCGCAGTACCAGGCGTTATCGGTCAGGGGGCTAACGCCATACCCGGTACTGACGGCATTGATTTGCGCAACGGAACGGAGTCCTTGACCCATCTTGAGGGAACGTATGGTGCGGAGATATTCACCAGAAGGGGCGTGGAGGTTATACGCAACCATCCGTACCATCGAAACCCCCTGTTCCTGTACTTCGCCAACCAGGTTGTACACACGCCATTGCAGGCGCCGAAAGCATACATAGAAGCATGCTCGCACATTGCCAACCCGACGCGTAGGATAATGTGCGCCATGGCCAAGGTGTGCGATGACAATTTGAAGGATGTTGTGGACGCGTTGAACGACGCTGACCAGTGGAACAACACTGTGCTGCTGTTCATGACGGATAACGGCGGTCAAACATCAGCCGGTAGCAGTAACCAGCCATTCCGCGCTGGAAAGATGACGGTTTTCGAAGGCGGTGTGCACGGCGTGGCATACATTTACGGCCCCGTGGTGGGAATAACAGGAGGGCAGTCTACGGACGTGCTGATGCATACCGTGGATTGGCTACCGACGCTGGTGCATGGTGTAGGTGGAAAATTGGCCCGAGATTCATCCAGTCGTGATAACGATGGTGGTCACCGTGATAATGAGCTGCTACCCCTGGACGGCTACAACATGTTAGCGGCATTGACTGGAGACGCGCCGTCAGAGCGCCACGAAGTTCTGTTGCAGTACGACCCTCCATTCCACAAGGAGGACTGGTACCAGGCGTCCTGGCCTGGCCAGGGCGCTTTGATATACGGTGAGTGGAAGTTGATCATTGGCACACCAGTGTGCTACTGCGATGACAGGCAAGAACAGGCGAGTTCACGGCCGGGCTCACAGCGCTGTGACGACGGATGGTTCCTGAACAACGGCACACATCTGCCAGCACCGGCGAAGCAAAGCTGGACACGTCTCTATCACCTGGGCCGTGACGCTGCAGAACGCTACAACGTAGCACCGTACTTCCCTCGCATTGTCTCCTGGATGCGCTCCCGGCTTGCACATTACGGCGAGTCATCACCCCCGCAGCTCACACCGGACTACGATCCCATGTCGAATCCAGCCAATTATGGTGGAGTATGGAGTCCATGGTTGGGCATGTAATGGAGCAAATGCGATTATCTGAGCTTGCTGATCAACTCATCAAACTATATTCTACACGGCATTCTTGACACCCTGTCTCCTATTGGGTTGCGTAAATCATGAAAGAATTTTAGAGTGTGAATGTTATGCTTGTTCTGTAAAATTACACAAAAGTAAATACCTTTCGCCCATCAGTGGCCAATTACCCAGTCTCAATATTTCGCAATCCCCACATTCACAGCGACACCAAGATTGCAATCGCCTTCGGCTACTGGGCCCCGTATTATGCTAACGCTATGCTTCATTTCCCCACCTCCTGTCTCTTGCCATTGTGGTCAGACAGTCATGCAATGGTATTGACCCAATGCGACTAACTCACTGATTACTTGAAGTGCTGGAAAAATAATTTCAACAAAATAATGGCTCTGAATGGTGTTAGAGAAATGGCTGGCGTGGTGACTAACAGTTAGCTAACGTGATGTGTTGTGCAGAAGCATGCAGGTATGCATGCCGGCAGGGAAGCAGAGCATTGCACACACGTTATTGTGGGGTTGTCTCCCTGCTGTGAATGAAGGGAAACCAGCAGTGATAACTATTACTTGCAACGCCATGTAGACGTGAAGGATGAACAACTCATTCTCTTTTTACAATCTAGTTTACTCAAATCTAGTATAATAGGCGGTGTCATAAAAGTAATCTTAGATAATGTCTACAAACGAGCATATACCTGCTCCTCCTATCACCTGTATACTTGGACGGTGTAGATCTACATGACTTATCCTAGGTGTACATCTACAAACGAAGAGAAAAAAACCTTGGAAATACGGAGGATTAGCAAGACGAAATTCGCGTTCGCGTTCGCAAACATTTTCAGTTCGCGAACTGGATTGCGAACTTTCGCATTTTTCGTTCGGAAAAGTAGTCGGAACACGAATCGTGGATTCGTGTCAGGGCAGTCATAAATTTACCACGCTGCACTGCCTACGTCGTGTCAACATTGGAAAGGCTTCCTGTCTGAAGCCTTTCCATACTGGTACTCGATGTTCCAGTTTTGTGACACGAGAATGGCACGAGAATTAGTGTACCGCTGAGTGTACCGCTATACACGTGGTCGACACGTAGTCGACACGTTGTTGATACTTTTTTGACACTTGACCCCGTCAGCGCTAGCGGTCTGCTTTGTACTTTTGTGCCAATGCCACTCGGTAAACGCCGATGTCGCGTACGACAAAGACGACTATCCCGTACGCGAAATAGTTGAGAATTGCATGACGTGGACCTGACGGCAAGGACAACTGCGAGGAGGCCCCTTTCGGTACCCCTGACGGGAAGGAGAACTGCAGAAGTCGACGAAGTCGAACGAGGAGGCCCCTTTTCCGTACCCATACTGCAAAGTGCCATTGATGGATACCTTTTGCACCTGGAACGACCCCTTAAACGCTGTCGCGGCGACTATCACGTACGCGAAATAGTTGAGAACTGCTGACGTGGACCTTTTGCACCTGGAACGGCCCCGTAAACGCTGTCGTGTCGGCGGAGTGAATGTGCAGGGTACTACAGTCCATTCAGAAAAAAATGAACTTCTAGCTTTTGGCCATAAATGGGTCAAACGTTGAGTTTTTTTAGAATTTTTTTCTGCAATCCCATATGGAATCCTCTTCCAATTATGTTTCTGAAGTTTTTTTGTCCAAAAAGCAAGCCATAGCAAGAATAGGATTTCGGCCAGGTTTTGCCCCAAAAGCACTGAATTGGAAAAAACCATCAAAATCCAGGCCGTTTGACCCCGCCTGCAACAGTGCATTCTGCGGTTCGAACCCCAGTTCAGGCACCCTTTTGGACCCTTTTTCAAATTTCAAAGTTCGCAGCACTGCACTGTGTACGATGAAATCACGAA
This sequence comes from Sycon ciliatum, assembly GCF_964019385.1. NCBI lineage: Eukaryota > Metazoa > Porifera > Calcarea > Leucosolenida > Sycettidae > Sycon > Sycon ciliatum. The sequence goes on from NC_088646.1 coordinate 5,896,858, forward strand.
AAATCGCCAAATACGGGAGCTCGCCAGAGCCAGGACCCATTTTTTTCTGAATGGACTGTAGGGTGAAAAGAATTGCTGCAAAGACGTCCCCTCTACTAGGCTCTAGGCCTTTGCCTTTGGAGACATCGTCGGCGAACTGAATGCGCAGGGCGAAAAGAATTGCTGCAAAGACGTCCGCTCTAGGCCTTTGGAGACATCGTGGGAACTCCTTCCGGTACTATACAAACTGCTGACGTGGCCGTGGACATGTAGATCTACATGGAGAGTCATGGTGGGACTTCATGTACATGGATACATGGTGGGAATTCCTTCCGGCACCCCCGTACCGCAAAGCCAACGGTGGGGAAGGAGAAGTACAGACGTGCAGAAAGACGAACGAGGAGGAACCAGGACGAGCGAGCAATGGCAGGACTAGCTGGACCGTAAGTAATAGCTGAATTGTGCATGACAACTTGACATCCATGCGGCACTCGCCACTTGCCACTGCATATTTCTTGTCCACTAACAATGTCTCTCCTCTGCCCCCTGTGTGTCCACGGCCCTGTTGCTGAATTGGCCCGATGAATCGAATGTCTTCCGCAACTGGAACGGCCCCGTGAACGCTGTCGCGTCGGCGACTGAATGCGCAGGAGGGAAAATATTGCTGCGAAGACGTCTCCTCTAGACGACGGTAAGGCACCCCATTGATATGTTGCCAGTGTGTGCCAGGGTATCGCGCGATGATGAATGAGGAATGATGAAGGGTACGGTGGGACTGTAGACCTGTTACCTTCTACTAACACGTTATCAGGTGGAGAGTGTCTTGTACTCACGTTATCAGGTCGAGAGCGTATTGTAGTCACTCTCTCTATTCCTGTACTTCATTACGTTTAAGGTGTACGTATAACTTCTCAAAAAAATGTAATGGTCTACAGTCGTGTCGGCAGGGTACGGTGGGACTGTAGACATGTTACCTTCTAACACGTTATCAGGTGGAGAGTGTCTTGTACTCACGTTATCACTATATCAGGTCGAGAGCGTATTGTAGTCACTCTCTCTATTCCTGTACTTCATTACGTTTCAGGTGTACGTATAACTTTTCCAAAAAATTTAATGGTTCACGTCTTCAGATAGAGAGCGTATTGCACCCACTGTCTAGTCTCTGTAGTGCATTGAGATTTTGTTGATCGAACATGAAATGGATACACAGACAAAGCCAGGCCAAGTACATGGCGAGATGTCGCCAGAAGAACGTCTTCAGGTAGAGAGCGTATTGCACCCAATGTCTAGTCGATTTTGTGGATCGCACATGAAATGGATACACAGACAAAGCAGGCCAAGTACATGAGAGAGTGGACGATGTGCAGATCGACAAGGCCTGCGGGTACTTCATTAAAGTTACCCATGACATAACTAGGATAAAAGTTAATCACTGCAAAAACATTGCCAAGTATGTGAGCACTTTGGACTTGACAGAAGAGTGCATGGGCGACGTTGACAAAACATACCGCGGTGACTGTCACTATCATGACAGCAGGGCACATCGCACGCAGCATCGCAGATCGTGTCGAATTGCGCATCATAATATTGCAAAATTGCTCCTGTGCATGCAAGTGGATTTCATTGCACTTCTCAGTTTGGGAAATGCTCGATTATGACAATTCTCCGTGTGAGTGCACTAGCCCTGAACAGATATGTAGGTGAACCGTTTGTGGTGTCTCATAGCCTACCTCACGACCTTCTGCTTTCTTTCTTCATCACTTGTATCTTGCAGGTATATCATCCCGTGACGACCACATTGAAGTCTGAATTTGAAGTGTGAAGATGCTTCAGCAACCACATTGTACTTTTCCATTGCTTTCATTGTGCTTCTACTGTGCATGTGTGAGACTTGTGGGGTAAACATGTGATGACATTGTATGCTGGCGACACGGTCAGATGTTCATGCGTCTAACGTACACCTGCATGTTATGCATTGAAAAGGGTTTGCCACTTGCGATCCTGGGACGAGTATCAGGTCCGCTTTGTCCTGTGTGGGCTGTATCAGATTGCTGTTCACTTCTCTATCTGTTGGATATGTGACTTTCTGCAAGTTTCTGGTGTATGATGGTCACGTCCTTGCTTGTCACTTTGTATGATATTACATTCTGTATTCGCTGCTTCCATGGCATGGTCTGCAAACTGCAATCCTTGGGCAAATGTCATGTTTGCTATGTTCTGCTTTGGCCGTCAGCTTGTCTACACGCTGTAGTTGAATTATTTTTGTTTCACAACTGACTTCCTCAAGTACGGTGGCCACTGCTTTGCATGGCATTATACATGAAGAATTTCCTGTTTGTGTCGTGTGCATGTGCGTATGTGTGCGTAGCCACGTGTGTGTGCCGTGTGCATACACATGTTTGTGTATCTGTGTGCGGGGTAGCGAGGCGGGGAGGGCTGGTATGTATCAGTGTGTTATTGCAGTCGCATGGCTACATACAGTACATCGCGCGCGTGGTCATCATGTTTACCTTCGGGGTTGGGGTGGGGAGGGAACGGAAAAAGAGCTGAAATTATCCATATAAAAATCGCTCTGTGAGCGGTTCTGAAAAACCTTTACTGGTACTGCCCCGTCGTAAAAGTAAGAAATTAGAACTGGCCCATTGTCCCCCCAAATGCGAACTGATCCACCTAAATCGCGAATGACGGGACCCGAACGCACCAGTAGCACGAGGTTCCTACCTGTGGATGCAGATGGGGACGTTGGTCCGGACCGGTCGACCATAGGCCATGTACTGTACTAGCGGTAGGCTTCCCTATCAAAATAATAAATTCTACTGCTACTACTGGTGTTACCCTATGATAATTGCCGTGATCCTGTGCCCTCCCGACCTCGTGCTACTGGTGCGTTCGGGTCCCGTCATTCGCGATTTAGGTGGATCAGTTCGCATTTGGGGGGACAATGGGCCAGTTCTAATTTCTTACTTTTACGACGGGGCAGTACCAGTAAAGGTTTTTCAGAACCGCTCACAGAGCGATTTTTATATGGATAATCATGCATGTGCTTGTTTGCTAATCCTTCTCATAACGCGAATTCCGTCACTGAGTTCGACTTTCTTTGGAGAGCGAACGCGAACGCGAATTTCGTCTTGCTAATCCTCCGTAATAAGAATGCCTGCGCATCCTTTGCAACTTAGGCATGCATGCAGTGTTTGTAGTGCTAGCCTATGCAACGCCCGGCAGTCTGGGTACTTCATGCGGACAAGTTTCTCTGACCAGCACAGACTGTCAGTACCACAAGACAGTCTATTACCATGATTATAGACGCAATTCTAGGAGTCGTTTTAAAAGTACTACCAGCACAGTCTCCATCATATAAAGCGCAGTGCTTCCTTGTGGCGGCATGCTCGGAGACTGTGATGCCCCAATACTAACAGTACATAACCACTGGGGTTGTGGATTCTTGACAAAACATTAAACTGGTTTGCAGACAATTATTTCAGTCCTTGAACAGATAGGAAGAATCACCTAATCTAGCAAGCCATAGCATGGGAAATTTGATTTCTGAGCTAACACCATGTGAAGTGTTAGTCTGGGCAAGAGGTAATGAGTTGAAAAAGTATAAGCACGGTCTCGGTTATAAGCTTGGGGTGGAGGAGTATTGAACAAGTATAAAAAAAATAGTGCGGAGCTTGCGGTGCGCATGATGAAGAAAATGTACTCCGTGTCGGAGGTGGATACTTATGTTTGAACAGTGATAAGTTAACACCATACACGCGCATAGCACGGCCATGACGTGTTTATAGGCGGCTGATGCGAGAATAATAGCATAGCTTGGGGGTTGTTGTGTGCAGGCGTGATGTGTGCAGAAGAGCTAGGCCTGAATAAAATCTCATGATGCGCTGCATGCGTGTTCAATGATGACAGAAAATATGCCGGAAACAAGACATGCCGGAAACAAAGTGAATACAAGATCATGATCTACATCAATACATGGATACGGCAGAAACTCAACACAGTGCATGGAGTTGGTTCCTCCTACGTGGGGAGAGGGGGGAGGGGGCTAAGTTCAACACAGTGCATAGAAAAAAAGCACTCCACGGAGATCAGCCGGAAGACACAAGCTGGAATCCGCGCATCTTCTCACCACTGGTGTAGTCCGGCTGCGATGAAATGCTAAAGACGACTCCCGCGAGTAAGACTAGTATCATGCCGATGACGTTACACAGCACTGCCTCGTTGGGCAGGTCACTATAGCGCATGGCGGGCTTGTGATGCTTCGCTGTCAGGTCTGAGAGAATTGTTTCGCCATCGGAATGCGTGTGAGTATGACTGTTGCAAAGAAAACAGAGACCACACTCGACAGGATTAATTCCGGCACAATATCAGCATACCACTCTGCTGCTGGAAATGGCTGGGAGAGAGAAACTGAAAGAGAGGGGGAAGGGGACAGTGGCATGGTTGTTAACAAGCAAATTGACACCAGAAAAACCCCATCACAAGTGGTTATGTCGCCATGAACCAAAGCCAGGCCAACAATAGGGCAAGAAGACTGGCAAGTAACTTGGAACTACAGATCCACCAAAACAGAACGGCCGCGGACAACTACATTACGAATGCTACATGCATGCACATGTTTCACAAACGTACCAGCCAGACCCAGCGGAAATTCTCTGTATCCCACGGAAGTAGACGAGTTGGCAACAAAAATCGGCTAATGGCTACAAAGACAACTTTCCTATCCCTCTCTGACTTCTAGAAGGGTGACATGAACTTGATTTTCCTCAAACGGTGCCTCAAAATCAAAAACTCTTAGTGTCGCTCGCATCAGCTTGAAAATACCCTTCTCTTCATTCCAAAACACAACTGAAGCTCCAAGTGGAGGGAAGAACACGCCAAACGGCAAGGTCAAGTGGCAAAAACTTCTTGAATGGTAGCTTTTTTGTTTGTTTGTATATTTAGAGTCGAAGAACAAACAGGCAAATTTGCCTAATTACATGATATCGACTAAAAAGGAGAATAAAGTATAAAAGGCCAATGAAGGTAATGAACTGAGTAGAGTGGGTAATGATACTGAGTAGAGTGGGTAATGATACTGAGTAGAGTGGGTAATGATACTGAGTAGAGTGGGTAATGATACTGAGTAGAGTGGGTAATGATACTGAGTAGAGTGGGTAATGATACTGAGTAGAGTGGGTAATGATACTGAGTAGAGTGGGTAATGATACTGAGTAGAGTGGGTAATGATACTGAGTAGAGTGGGTAATGATACTGAGTAGAGTGGGTAATGATACTGAGTAGAGTGGGTAATGATACTGAGTAGAGTGGGTAATGATACTGAGTAGAGTGGGTAATGATACTGAGTAGAGTGGGTAATGATACTGAGTAGAGTGGGTAATGATACTGAGTAGAGTGGGTAATGATACTGAGTAGAGTGGGTAATGATACTGAGTAGAGTGGGTAATGATACTGAGTAGAGTGGGTAATGATACTGAGTAGAGTGGGTAATGATACTGAGTAGAGTGGGTAATGATACTGAGTAGAGTGGGTAATGATACTGAGTAGAGTGGGTAATGATACTGAGTAGAGTGGGTAATGATACTGAGTAGAGTGGGTAATGATACTGAGTAGAGTGGGTAATGATACTGAGTAGAGTGGGTAATGATACTGAGTAGAGTGGGTAATGATACTGAGTAGAGTGGGTAATGATACTGAGTAGAGTGGGTAATGATACTGAGTAGAGTGGGTAATGATACTGAGTAGAGTGGGTAATGATACTGAGTAGAGTGGGTAATGATACTGAGTAGAGTGGGTAATGATACTGAGTAGAGTGGGTAATGATACTGAGTAGAGTGGGTAATGATACTGAGTAGAGTGGGTAATGATACTGAGTAGAGTGGGTAATGATACTGAGTAGAGTGGGTAATGATACTGAGTAGAGTGGGTAATGATACTGAGTAGAGTGGGTAATGATACTGAGTAGAGTGGGTAATGATACTGAGTAGAGTGGGTAATGATACTGAGTAGAGTGGGTAATGATACTGAGTAGAGTGGGTAATGATACTGAGTAGAGTGGGTAATGATACTGAGTAGAGTGGGTAATGATACTGAGTAGAGTGGGTAATGATACTGAGTAGAGTGGGTAATGATACTGAGTAGAGTGGGTAATGATACTGAGTAGAGTGGGTAATGATACTGAGTAGAGTGGGTAATGATACTGAGTAGAGTGGGTAATGATACTGAGTAGAGTGGGTAATGATACTGAGTAGAGTGGGTAATGATACTGAGTAGAGTGGGTAATGATACTGAGTAGAGTGGGTAATGATACTGAGTAGAGTGGGTAATGATACTGAGTAGAGTGGGTAATGATACTGAGTAGAGTGGGTAATGATACTGAGTAGAGTGGGTAATGATACTGAGTAGAGTGGGTAATGATACTGAGTAGAGTGGGTAATGATACTGAGTAGAGTGGGTAATGATACTGAGTAGAGTGGGTAATGATACTGAGTAGAGTGGGTAATGATACTGAGTAGAGTGGGTAATGATACTGAGTAGAGTGGGTAATGATACTGAGTAGAGTGGGTAATGATACTGAGTAGAGTGGGTAATGATACTGAGTAGAGTGGGTAATGATACTGAGTAGAGTGGGTAATGATACTGAGTAGAGTGGGTAATGATACTGAGTAGAGTGGGTAATGATACTGAGTAGAGTGGGTAATGATACTGAGTAGAGTGGGTAATGATACTGAGTAGAGTGGGTAATGATACTGAGTAGAGTGGGTAATGATACTGAGTAGAGTGGGTAATGATACTGAGTAGAGTGGGTAATGATACTGAGTAGAGTGGGTAATGATACTGAGTAGAGTGGGTAATGATACTGAGTAGAGTGGGTAATGATACTGAGTAGAGTGGGTAATGATACTGAGTAGAGTGGGTAATGATACTGAGTAGAGTGGGTAATGATACTGAGTAGAGTGGGTAATGATACTGAGTAGAGTGGGTAATGATACTGAGTAGAGTGGGTAATGATACTGAGTAGAGTGGGTAATGATACTGAGTAGAGTGGGTAATGATACTGAGTAGAGTGGGTAATGATACTGAGTAGAGTGGGTAATGATACTGAGTAGAGTGGGTAATGATACTGAGTAGAGTGGGTAATGATACTGAGTAGAGTGGGTAATGATGTTGTACCTGCGCCTGCACGTGTTATCTCTTCGTCGTAGCTGCTGCTGTATTTGTGTCTCTGTGTGTACATGTGGCTGCACGTGTTGTCTCTTCGTCGTAGCTGCTGCTGTATTTGTGTCTCTGTGCTGCTGACCCGTACATGCTGCTGCGCTGCTTTGTTGCTGACCCGTACATGCTGCTGCGCTGCTTTGTTGTTGACACGTGCACCTTTTTGTGCTGAGTACACCACCTTTTGCGCTGACGAGGGCACCAATTTCTGATATCATGTTTTTCCTTTTGCCATGTCGTCGTCAGTTGTCCGACGGTCGTTGTCAGTTGTCAGACGTTCGTTGTCAGAGTCAGTTGTCCGACGGTCGTCGTCAGTTGTCAGACGTTCGTTGTCAGAGTCAGTTGTCCGACGTTCGTCGTCAGTTGTTAGACATTCGTTGTCAGTGTTAGTTCTCCATTATGAGTTCTTCCGTCGCCGCTGGAAGTAAACTATGAAAACTCTCTCTCTAGCTCTAGAGAAAAACCACTGACTAGTTCGTTTTGAGGTGTGGCGTGGCGAGGATAGAAGAGGCAGTTCGTTCTCAACCTTCCGAGACGACATTTGGCGCCCAACTAATCGAACCCACGACCCTGAAGCTCGTCGCTCTCCGGCCGGTGTTTTTCGTTTTCCTCTTCGCGTTCTCGCCATGGCTCCGCTTTGCTGCGTCTGTTCAACCCTTTCCTAGATCCTCGGAGCTCCTACTCAGGTGAGCATGCCTTTGTAATTGTCTGCTCTGCTATGCGTAATGTGTTGCCGTACCTTGTATTCGATTTCGAATTTTCAAATAATTGTTTTGCGTCGGGTGACTCGGGTCCCGTGGAACCTTGTTCTCTTGTGTTCGAGTGTGTACTCGTACTCGAGTCGTAGTACAGTATAGTGTAGTCTTGCTGCTCGTTGGAAGTTCGCCCCGTTGTGTTAGTTGTGTTGCTCTGACTACCCTGTACGCCTCGTACTGTACTGTTGTGTATGAAAATTTCAAACTTCTGTGCGTGCGCTACTCGTTCGAATCTGGAATTACTTGTGTTTGCATGTTCGTCGTGCATTCAGCATGGGTAGCTTTGATCTCGTCTTGTGTTGTGCACTTGTGCTTGTCACGGAGTTGCCGTCGGACTGCTCCGATAGTGTGACTGTGTCGCGTGATTTGTTTAGATGTCCACCTGAACGTTCTCGAGGTGCTGCCTCGTATGTAGTCGATCCATATTGTTTTGTTTCGTGTTTTTACCGTTTTAGTAGTAGTTTCTCCATGTTCTGTGTACATGGTGTAGAGCGTTGTCAGGCTCGGTCATGCACTGTCAACAAAGTAGGAAAGCTGTTGGCTTCCGGTTTGGTGGGAGGTGTGAACTTCATGTAGGATTCTCGTTCTTGATCCAGGTTGAATTTTGTTTGTGAGCGTATGGTTTTGTAATAATTGTGTTTCGGCATGTGGGTTTCTCTAGTTCGTCTGGGTGGGCGTCTGATCATGGTGAGCCACGGTCTGCTTGGTGGTCTGCAGGGATCCTGCGCTTTTTTGTATCGGTTTGCCTTGCGGGTGTTATGGTTTCCGTGTGTTGCTGGCTGGCCCTTGTGCGTCCCAGTCGGTGCCGGACAGTTTTTTTTCTTCGGTTTTTCGGTTTTGTGAGCGGATGTACTATAAGTTCCGTGTTATTCAGGTTCGATCCCTGCGGGTTTTCAGGTTCAATCCCTGTGGTTTTTTTCAGGTTCAATCCCTGTGGGTTTTTTCAGGTTAGAGACCTGTGGTTATTCAGGGTAGCGCCCTGTGGTTTTTCTTCATTATCTTTTGCGTATTGGTAACCGATTTGTTTGTGTGTCCTCAATGGTGTCCTCACTGATTAATTGCTCCTGTTTCAATTGACGTGTTCTTCCTGGCTGTTCTTCCCTTCCTTCGTGTGCTTTTCTGATTTTTGGTGATGGCTGAGATGTTTGCGTCAGTCCTTCTCTCTTTCTGTGTGTGTCCTGTGATTCTCGGAGTTTCTGTAGCGCCATCGGTTTTCGGACAGCCGGCCAGTGTGCGTCCTGCTGCCCCAGTCTTCTTCTCGGTCGGTGCGTACTGTCGGTCTCGCCGCTCCTGGAAGCGTCGCTGGGTCCGTCGGCATAACCTGTTTTCTCATGCATTTGTACTTTTGTTTTGTCATGACTGGTGGATGGGTGGCGTACTAGGTTGGTGCTGTTCTAAGAATAAAAGATCCAAAGGGACAAACACAGGTCGAACAGCTCGCCAGCCGGGGTCCTCTGCAAAAATCTGTTGCTTGCAGGTTCCGTTGATGGTGCACAGTTTTGCGGGGCTCCCGACTGGTGTTAACCCTCCTGGCCTACTCGTCATGCGTTCAACAGTTGTGGCCCACCTCTTTTGTGTTTTATTGTCGCCTGTTTATGTTGCTTCATATTTCATTTCCCCTGTCTTTCTGTCTTCTTCTCCGGTCTGTCTTCTTCCGTTTTTTATACACTTCACTTTTGCTTCCATCCACAGGAGTGGATGTCTTTTTTTGGTAGGGGATAGTGTTGTACCTGCGCCTGCACGTGTTATCTCTTCGTCGTAGCTGCTGCTGTATTTGTGTCTCTGTGTGTACATGTGGCTGCACGTGTTGTCTCTTCGTCGTAGCTGCTGCTGTATTTGTGTCTCTGTGCTGCTGACCCGTACATGCTGCTGCGCTGCTTTGTTGCTGACCCGTACATGCTGCTGCGCTGCTTTGTTGTTGACACGTGCACCTTTTTGTGCTGAGTACACCACCTTTTGTGCTGACGAGGGCACCAATTTCTGATATCATGTTTTTCCTTTTGCCATGTCGTCGTCAGTTGTCCGACGGTCGTTGTCAGTTGTCAGACGTTCGTTGTCAGAGTCAGTTGTCCGACGGTCGTCGTCAGTTGTCAGACGTTCGTTGTCAGAGTCAGTTGTCCGACGTTCGTCGTCAGTTGTTAGACATTCGTTGTCAGTGTTAGTTCTCCATTATGAGTTCTTCCGTCGCCGCTGGAAGTAAACTATGAAAACTCTCTCTCTAGCTCTAGAGAAAAACCACTGACTAGTTCGTTTTGAGGTGTGGCGTGGCGAGGATAGAAGAGGCAGTTCGTTCACAACCTTCCGAGACGACATTGATACTGAGTAGAGTGGGTAATGATACTGAGTAGAGTGGGTAATGATACTGAGTAGAGTGGGTAATGATACTGAGTAGAGTGGGTAATGATACTGAGTAGAGTGGGTAATGATACTGAGTAGAGTGGGTAATGATACTGAGTAGAGTGGGTAATGATACTGAGTAGAGTGGGTAATGATACTGAGTAGAGTGGGTAATGATACTGAGTAGAGTGGGTAATGATACTGAGTAGAGTGGGTAATGATACTGAGTAGAGTGGGTAATGATACTGAGTAGAGTGGGTAATGATACTGAGTAGAGTGGGTAATGATACTGAGTAGAGTGGGTAATGATACTGAGTAGAGTGGGTAATGATACTGAGTAGAGTGGGTAATGATACTGAGTAGAGTGGGTAATGATACTGAGTAGAGTGGGTAATGATACTGAGTAGAGTGGGTAATGATACTGAGTAGAGTGGGTAATGATACTGAGTAGAGTGGGTAATGATACTGAGTAGAGTGGGTAATGATACTGAGTAGAGTGGGTAATGATACTGAGTAGAGTGGGTAATGATACTGAGTAGAGTGGGTAATGATACTGAGTAGAGTGGGTAATGATACTGAGTAGAGTGGGTAATGATACTGAGTAGAGTGGGTAATGATACTGAGTAGAGTGGGTAATGATACTGAGTAGAGTGGGTAATGATACTGAGTAGAGTGGGTAATGATACTGAGTAGAGTGGGTAATGATACTGAGTAGAGTGGGTAATGATACTGAGTAGAGTGGGTAATGATACTGAGTAGAGTGGGTAATGATACTGAGTAGAGTGGGTAATGATACTGAGTAGAGTGGGTAATGATACTGAGTAGAGTGGGTAATGATACTGAGTAGAGTGGGTAATGATACTGAGTAGAGTGGGTAATGATACTGAGTAGAGTGGGTAATGATACTGAGTAGAGTGGGTAATGATACTGAGTAGAGTGGGTAATGATACTGAGTAGAGTGGGTAATGATACTGAGTAGAGTGGGTAATGATACTGAGTAGAGTGGGTAATGATACTGAGTAGAGTGGGTAATGATACTGAGTAGAGTGGGTAATGATACTGAGTAGAGTGGGTAATGATACTGAGTAGAGTGGGTAATGATACTGAGTAGAGTGGGTAATGATACTGAGTAGAGTGGGTAATGATACTGAGTAGAGTGGGTAATGATACTGAGTAGAGTGGGTAATGATACTGAGTAGAGTGGGTAATGATACTGAGTAGAGTGGGTAATGATACTGAGTAGAGTGGGTAATGATACTGAGTAGAGTGGGTAATGATACTGAGTAGAGTGGGTAATGATACTGAGTAGAGTGGGTAATGATACTGAGTAGAGTGGGTAATGATACTGAGTAGAGTGGGTAATGATACTGAGTAGAGTGGGTAATGATACTGAGTAGAGTGGGTAATGATACTGAGTAGAGTGGGTAATGATGTTGTACCTGCGCCTGCACGTGTTATCTCTTCGTCGTAGCTGCTGCTGTATTTGTGTCTCTGTGTGTACATGTGGCTGCACGTGTTGTCTCTTCGTCGTAGCTGCTGCTGTATTTGTGTCTCTGTGCTGCTGACCCGTACATGCTGCTGCGCTGCTTTGTTGCTGACCCGTACATGCTGCTGCGCTGCTTTGTTGTTGACACGTGCACCTTTTTGTGCTGAGTACACCACCTTTTGCGCTGACGAGGGCACCAATTTCTGATATCATGTTTTTCCTTTTGCCATGTCGTCGTCAGTTGTCCGACGGTCGTTGTCAGTTGTCAGACGTTCGTTGTCAGAGTCAGTTGTCCGACGGTCGTCGTCAGTTGTCAGACGTTCGTTGTCAGAGTCAGTTGTCCGACGTTCGTCGTCAGTTGTTAGACATTCGTTGTCAGTGTTAGTTCTCCATTATGAGTTCTTCCGTCGCCGCTGGAAGTAAACTATGAAAACTCTCTCTCTAGCTCTAGAGAAAAACCACTGACTAGTTCGTTTTGAGGTGTGGCGTGGCGAGGATAGAAGAGGCAGTTCGTTCTCAACCTTCCGAGACGACATTTGGCGCCCAACTAATCGAACCCACGACCCTGAAGCTCGTCGCTCTCCGGCCGGTGTTTTTCGTTTTCCTCTTCGCGTTCTCGCCATGGCTCCGCTTTGCTGCGTCTGTTCAACCCTTTCCTAGATCCTCGGAGCTCCTACTCAGGTGAGCATGCCTTTGTAATTGTCTGCTCTGCTATGCGTAATGTGTTGCCGTACCTTGTATTCGATTTCGAATTTTCAAATAATTGTTTTGCGTCGGGTGACTCGGGTCCCGTGGAACCTTGTTCTCTTGTGTTCGAGTGTGTACTCGTACTCGAGTCGTAGTACAGTATAGTGTAGTCTTGCTGCTCGTTGGAAGTTCGCCCCGTTGTGTTAGTTGTGTTGCTCTGACTACCCTGTACGCCTCGTACTGTACTGTTGTGTATGAAAATTTCAAACTTCTGTGCGTGCGCTACTCGTTCGAATCTGGAATTACTTGTGTTTGCATGTTCGTCGTGCATTCAGCATGGGTAGCTTTGATCTCGTCTTGTGTTGTGCACTTGTGCTTGTCACGGAGTTGCCGTCGGACTGCTCCGATAGTGTGACTGTGTCGCGTGATTTGTTTAGATGTCCACCTGAACGTTCTCGAGGTGCTGCCTCGTATGTAGTCGATCCATATTGTTTTGTTTCGTGTTTTTACCGTTTTAGTAGTAGTTTCTCCATGTTCTGTGTACATGGTGTAGAGCGTTGTCAGGCTCGGTCATGCACTGTCAACAAAGTAGGAAAGCTGTTGGCTTCCGGTTTGGTGGGAGGTGTGAACTTCATGTAGGATTCTCGTTCTTGATCCAGGTTGAATTTTGTTTGTGAGCGTATGGTTTTGTAATAATTGTGTTTCGGCATGTGGGTTTCTCTAGTTCGTCTGGGTGGGCGTCTGATCATGGTGAGCCACGGTCTGCTTGGTGGTCTGCAGGGATCCTGCGCTTTTTTGTATCGGTTTGCCTTGCGGGTGTTATGGTTTCCGTGTGTTGCTGGCTGGCCCTTGTGCGTCCCAGTCGGTGCCGGACAGTTTTTTTTCTTCGGTTTTTCGGTTTTGTGAGCGGATGTACTATAAGTTCCGTGTTATTCAGGTTCGATCCCTGCGGGTTTTCAGGTTCAATCCCTGTGGTTTTTTTCAGGTTCAATCCCTGTGGGTTTTTTCAGGTTAGAGACCTGTGGTTATTCAGGGTAGCGCCCTGTGGTTTTTCTTCATTATCTTTTGCGTATTGGTAACCGATTTGTTTGTGTGTCCTCAATGGTGTCCTCACTGATTAATTGCTCCTGTTTCAATTGACGTGTTCTTCCTGGCTGTTCTTCCCTTCCTTCGTGTGCTTTTCTGATTTTTGGTGATGGCTGAGATGTTTGCGTCAGTCCTTCTCTCTTTCTGTGTGTGTCCTGTGATTCTCGGAGTTTCTGTAGCGCCATCGGTTTTCGGACAGCCGGCCAGTGTGCGTCCTGCTGCCCCAGTCTTCTTCTCGGTCGGTGCGTACTGTCGGTCTCGCCGCTCCTGGAAGCGTCGCTGGGTCCGTCGGCATAACCTGTTTTCTCATGCATTTGTACTTTTGTTTTGTCATGACTGGTGGATGGGTGGCGTACTAGGTTGGTGCTGTTCTAAGAATAAAAGATCCAAAGGGACAAACACAGGTCGAACAGCTCGCCAGCCGGGGTCCTCTGCAAAAATCTGTTGCTTGCAGGTTCCGTTGATGGTGCACAGTTTTGCGGGGCTCCCGACTGGTGTTAACCCTCCTGGCCTACTCGTCATGCGTTCAACAGTTGTGGCCCACCTCTTTTGTGTTTTATTGTCGCCTGTTTATGTTGCTTCATATTTCATTTCCCCTGTCTTTCTGTCTTCTTCTCCGGTCTGTCTTCTTCCGTTTTTTATACACTTCACTTTTGCTTCCATCCACAGGAGTGGATGTCTTTTTTTGGTAGGGGATAGTGTTGTACCTGCGCCTGCACGTGTTATCTCTTCGTCGTAGCTGCTGCTGTATTTGTGTCTCTGTGTGTACATGTGGCTGCACGTGTTGTCTCTTCGTCGTAGCTGCTGCTGTATTTGTGTCTCTGTGCTGCTGACCCGTACATGCTGCTGCGCTGCTTTGTTGCTGACCCGTACATGCTGCTGCGCTGCTTTGTTGTTGACACGTGCACCTTTTTGTGCTGAGTACACCACCTTTTGTGCTGACGAGGGCACCAATTTCTGATATCATGTTTTTCCTTTTGCCATGTCGTCGTCAGTTGTCCGACGGTCGTTGTCAGTTGTCAGACGTTCGTTGTCAGAGTCAGTTGTCCGACGGTCGTCGTCAGTTGTCAGACGTTCGTTGTCAGAGTCAGTTGTCCGACGTTCGTCGTCAGTTGTTAGACATTCGTTGTCAGTGTTAGTTCTCCATTATGAGTTCTTCCGTCGCCGCTGGAAGTAAACTATGAAAACTCTCTCTCTAGCTCTAGAGAAAAACCACTGACTAGTTCGTTTTGAGGTGTGGCGTGGCGAGGATAGAAGAGGCAGTTCGTTCACAACCTTCCGAGACGACATTGATACTGAGTAGAGTGGGTAATGATACTGAGTAGAGTGGGTAATGATACTGAGTAGAGTGGGTAATGATACTGAGTAGAGTGGGTAATGATACTGAGTAGAGTGGGTAATGATACTGAGTAGAGTGGGTAATGATACTGAGTAGAGTGGGTAATGATACTGAGTAGAGTGGGTAATGATACTGAGTAGAGTGGGTAATGATACTGAGTAGAGTGGGTAATGATACTGAGTAGAGTGGGTAATGATACTGAGTAGAGTGGGTAATGATACTGAGTAGAGTGGGTAATGATACTGAGTAGAGTGGGTAATGATACTGAGTAGAGTGGGTAATGATACTGAGTAGAGTGGGTAATGATACTGAGTAGAGTGGGTAATGATACTGAGTAGAGTGGGTAATGATACTGAGTAGAGTGGGTAATGATACTGAGTAGAGTGGGTAATGATACTGAGTAGAGTGGGTAATGATACTGAGTAGAGTGGGTAATGATACTGAGTAGAGTGGGTAATGATACTGAGTAGAGTGGGTAATGATACTGAGTAGAGTGGGTAATGATACTGAGTAGAGTGGGTAATGATACTGAGTAGAGTGGGTAATGATACTGAGTAGAGTGGGTAATGATACTGAGTAGAGTGGGTAATGATACTGAGTAGAGTGGGTAATGATACTGAGTAGAGTGGGTAATGATACTGAGTAGAGTGGGTAATGATACTGAGTAGAGTGGGTAATGATACTGAGTAGAGTGGGTAATGATACTGAGTAGAGTGGGTAATGATACTGAGTAGAGTGGGTAATGATACTGAGTAGAGTGGGTAATGATACTGAGTAGAGTGGGTAATGATACTGAGTAGAGTGGGTAATGATACTGAGTAGAGTGGGTAATGATACTGAGTAGAGTGGGTAATGATACTGAGTAGAGTGGGTAATGATACTGAGTAGAGTGGGTAATGATACTGAGTAGAGTGGGTAATGATACTGAGTAGAGTGGGTAATGATACTGAGTAGAGTGGGTAATGATACTGAGTAGAGTGGGTAATGATACTGAGTAGAGTGGGTAATGATACTGAGTAGAGTGGGTAATGATACTGAGTAGAGTGGGTAATGATACTGAGTAGAGTGGGTAATGATACTGAGTAGAGTGGGTAATGATACTGAGTAGAGTGGGTAATGATACTGAGTAGAGTGGGTAATGATACTGAGTAGAGTGGGTAATGATACTGAGTAGAGTGGGTAATGATACTGAGTAGAGTGGGTAATGATACTGAGTAGAGTGGGTAATGATACTGAGTAGAGTGGGTAATGATACTGAGTAGAGTGGGTAATGATACTGAGTAGAGTGGGTAATGATACTGAGTAGAGTGGGTAATGATACTGAGTAGAGTGGGTGATGATACTGAGTAGAGTGGGTAATGATACTGAGTAGAGTGGGTAATGATACTGAGTAGAGTGGGTAATGATACTGAGTAGAGTGGGTAATGATACTGAGTAGAGTGGGTAATGATACTGAGTAGAGTGGGTAATGATACTGAGTAGAGTGGGTAATGATACTGAGTAGAGTGGGTAATGATACTGAGTAGAGTGGGTAATGATACTGAGTAGAGTGGGTAATGATACTGAGTAGAGTGGGTAATGATACTGAGTAGAGTGGGTAATGATACTGAGTAGAGTGGGTAATGATACTGAGTAGAGTGGGTAATGATACTGAGTAGAGTGGGTAATGATACTGAGTAGAGTGGGTAATGATACTGAGTAGAGTGGGTAATGATACTGAGTAGAGTGGGTAATGATACTGAGTAGAGTGGGTAATGATACTGAGTAGAGTGGGTAATGATACTGAGTAGAGTGGGTAATGATACTGAGTAGAGTGGGTAATGATACTGAGTAGAGTGGGTAATGATACTGAGTAGAGTGGGTAATGATACTGAGTAGAGTGGGTAATGATACTGAGTAGAGTGGGTAATGATACTGAGTAGAGTGGGTAATGATACTGAGTAGAGTGGGTAATGATACTGAGTAGAGTGGGTAATGATACTGAGTAGAGTGGGTAATGATACTGAGTAGAGTGGGTGATGATACTGAGTAGAGTGGGTAATGATACTGAGTAGAGTGGGTAATGATACTGAGTAGAGTGGGTAATGATACTGAGTAGAGTGGGTAATGATACTGAGTAGAGTGGGTAATGATACTGAGTAGAGTGGGTAATGATACTGAGTAGAGTGGGTAATGATACTGAGTAGAGTGGGTAATGATACTGAGTAGAGTGGGTAATGATACTGAGTAGAGTGGGTAATGATACTGAGTAGAGTGGGTAATGATACTGAGTAGAGTGGGTAATGATACTGAGTAGAGTGGGTAATGAAGGTAATGATACTGAGTAGAGTGGGTAATGAGGTAATGATACTGAGTAGAGTGGGTAATGAGGTAATGATACTGAGTAGAGTGGGTAATGAAGGTAATGATACTGAGTAGAGTGGGTAATGAAGGTAATGATACTGAGTAGAGTGGGTAATGAAGGTAATGATACTGAGTAGAGTGGGTAATGAAGGTAATGATACTGAGTAGAGTGGGTAATGAAGTATTAAAAGCCAGTTAGGCCAGTAAAGGAAATGATAATACAGCGGGCAGGGGCATTACTGAAAAGCAGCATGTGCTGGGAGGGATCGCATGAATCGCTGGTACTGTGGGATGTTCCTGATGTCGGGCTGGAGCCTGTTCCACAGCTTTCTTCCCCTAGATGTTGACTCTTGAACGTCATGAAACACCAGTGGGACTTGATACCTTGAGAACTGTTCTGAGGGTTAGCAGAGCGATATCTGCAGCTTTGTGAAATTGCCGCCTGCCAAATGTGTAGTCCACCCATTCCAGTTGACAGGTGTTTTTTTATTTTATTTTTTATTTTTTTATTTCACCTTCCCGTGGCCAGACAATATAGGCCAATGTGATGCATCAGTATGCGTAGGTTTTGCATGGCTCGCATGCAGAAACAAAGAGGACACAAGTGCGCGAAACACCCACGATGGGGGCATTGATTACAGACGATTTCATCAATTCTACAATACTAATCCGAGGCATGCACGGTTCGAATGCACAAATATTAATTCGGTTGTTAGCATCCATGCAATCAGTCGATTCTGAAGTAAATGCAGACCCTAACCTCCCGTGAGAATTTACGAACTTGATGAGCACTCTCACCACTCCAAAGTGCACCTGGCACACTGTCTTACTGATCAGCATGAGGAGATGATTTTCAATAGTTTTCATTTCAATTGCAGTGCGCGCCGAGTTCATGACGAATTCGAATGCAGTGCACAGATATCAAGACAAATTCCAGTCGCTCACTTTCATGGTCGCAATCCGCTCACCCCAGTCATTTGAGAGTTTCCAAACTTGGATCCGGAAAGTAAAATCCAACACGCGCATTGCTTAAAAACAACAACAGAGCAGCTACATTGCAGAGCGTCAAATACATGTACTTACTTTCCTAGAAAGGACATCTTTTCATTGATTCCTATCAGGCAGGTGGCGATGGCACCAAAGAAGATCAGATGGCCTATTCGTACGTGCCAGGGCTTGAAGTCTGCTCGCTTTCCCGCCGAGAACAGCGGAAAGACGAATGTCAGTAATCCACACAACCACTGCCAAGAAAGGACAGGAAGAAACACACCGCGAAGTTGCTACAATGTGACAGCATTAATCTCGAAAAGAGAAGAGAGGATAGAATTGAGGTACAGTAGTGCAAGAACTGCATCTGGACACATCAATCTGAGTCCCATATTCGGTCTCCACGTGGATACCGAGCATTGATTATCTTTATCTTTCTGGGCAGCAGTTCCGGAGGTGCTTGCATAATGGTCCTTATTAATGGAAGTGCTCGGACAATATTCTGTGCTTATCTGGTTTCAAAAGCACAACCTCTGGACAAGGGATTTGGCACAGCACAGTTGCAATGCGATGTGGTCTCTCCCTGTCTTTCTCTCTCTCTCTCTCTCTCTCTCTCTCTCTCTCTCTCTCTCTCTCTCTCTCTCTCTCTCTCTCTCTCTCTCTCTCTCTCTCTCTCTCTCTCTCTCTCTCTCTCTCTCTCTCTCTCGTCAAGCTTCAGACTCATGGATTGCCCAAACTGAGCCAAAGCATTTGTAAGAATTGAGAAGACTTTACCTGCATGCCAGCTAAGCAGATAACAGCTAGGCCGCACCAGCTGTGGAGGCTATACAAGTGGGGTATTGACTGTCTCTGAGCATCACAGAGGACAGCACACAGGTACAGTAGAACACTAATAAGACGTGCCCTCTTGGGCAGCAAGAAAGTGTACTAACGTTAAGTATCTGAGGTACTTCTTATCCTAACATACTTTTAAACATGGATCAATACACTCATGCTCCGGACAATGTCAGTACCAAAGCATGGATCAATACAGTCATGCTCCGGACAATGTCAGTTAAGCAAAGGTAAGTCTTATCAGAGGATGTACTCAGTACTAAGTGAGCCCCACTGTACAAACAGTTATACATACTACCGTATGATCAGTTGTCTGATAATTGCCTAGCGGCATGAAACTCAGACTTATACCCAACCTGAACGTCCTCCGCCGAGTCTGCTAGATACTACAGTACTGTATGCGTAAGAATACAAACTAGGAGGTGGCTGCCACTGCTCAAACAATACTGAACACCCAGGAGCAGAGCTCTCTAGTACAGACCAGGGACGTAGCTGGCCACATATGTGTAGGATTGCTTGGTGCATGTCATTCATGGTCATTATGTGCATGCTGAACCTAGGTCGAAATTTTCACGGGGTGCACGTGCCCGTCCCCCCCCCCCCCCCCCCCCTCCCCGGTGCCCCATGCATGCGGGCTACGCGCCTGCAGAAGTCAGACCGACGTTGTTGCCTGATGATCACTTTGCGTGAAACTCGGCGTTGCAGCACATTGTCCTGACTTCTGTGTACTTGTATGTAAGAATACACACGCAAGCATGCAGCAGTTGCATGTTGAAGCGCATCGGCAGACTGCATCCTTTATACAGCTACAATTAGGAGATGTGCTGTGCACCGTTGGCATTCTAGTGGCAAGATACAGGACTGTTTAGCATGGGAGCAAGCGGGGTTGGTTGTATGCCAGCGTGCAGCAACACAAACCTACTGCGAAGCATCAAACACACCAGCACAGACAGCATGTAGGGTGTATGCTGAGTCTACTGACCTGGTGATTAAGGAAGACTGCCGTGAGTCCAATGAGCGCAACAAACAGTGTCATCAGGTGCATGAGTGCGTGGATGAACTTGCGTGTCCGCCGGTGGAAAGGAAATATCCTGTATGCCACGATACCTGACAAACGAAGACAGTAGGTAGTTATGTCAATGCGTATGTGTATTTCCCAACGGAACTCTCTGTGCATGGTAGAGTGCTGGTCAGTGATATTTGCCGTCATCCATACGACAGCTACGTGTGATGCACAACCCTAGCATCTTTGTCCATACAACAGCAACACGTGATCATGGTGATGCACCACTCTAGCACCAAAACAACACCGGGCTGTGCGCGCAAACATAGCACGGCTTTATAATTATTCCAGGAGGGGGGGATTTCACTGGTCAAAACTTGACCTAGAACTGTTCCATGTACGCTGCACATCCCAGTAGAATCCCCACCAGTGTCGTCATACGCATGGCGCATGTGTACAGCATGAACTATCCATGCCCAGTGCAAGCAGCTGAACAATGTACAGAGTACTGCTCAATGAAATCCGGTCGCGTGAGTCGAGTTTGCGCCTTGCATCATTCACAGGCTAGTGTTCGCAGGCCTAGGGCTGTGCAACGCTCGGCTTGTGTTTGAGACTTGCCTGGATTTCAGTGAGCAGCACTGTATGTCCACCAGCAAGCACTCACTTACTATTAGAGAAGAAGGTTGCCATAGCAAGGCACATGCAGAACGGATGCCAGTTGAACTGCTTGTGACTGCCATCCCATGCAAAACCGCCGGCATAGTACACGGCCCAGCCCAGCAACATGACCGACGGCGTGAAACACAGCGCCTGTGACACACAGTCATGTGCACGCACGCACGTGCGCGTGCACACACACACACACACACACGCACGCACGCACGCATACAGCAAGAACACAATCTTGTCAAAGACTAGTGCCTATTAAATCCATTTTTTCCAGCTTAGAAACACAATCAACTGAGAAGCAATGGGACCTACTCGTACGCAACATCTTTCCACCATATTGCTGGCATAAGGTTTTGCGAGGCAAGTTCACTTCAACCGTATACACTGTGATTGTGAATACACCAGCCAGCCAGTAATCATGGCTTTCAAGTTCCGCTCACCGTGTTCGGCTCTTAGCCGCCAGAAAGAAGGGCTCTTGCAAGTGTTGAAAGCATAACAAAACTAAAGTACATATGCTGGCATACAGCACGCGTGCAGAACTTCTCCAGTAAGAGTAGCAGACATAAACTTACTCGTCAATGGCTCAAGTCACAGGCACCACACATCACACACAACAGTCACTTGTCTTTGCACAGGCACTAACACATCATCTGCGTCTACTGACCTCGAATAAAATGAACATGCAGCAGCTGACTGTCGGTGGATCTGCTTCGGACACCCTATCGCGGGCCCGTCTCTTTCTGCCCGATTCACGCATCATCTTTGCGTGTGAGAACTGCTTCAGCTCTCTGGCTATATAACAAACACAGAAAAGGGAAACCATGAAGAAACGTGGTGCAGTTAGTCAGACAAACCTGCGAGTGGCAATTACCATAAAACTATCAAAGCCTTTATTTCAATGCCTGTTGACATGTTCAGATGTGGATTGTCAGAGTACAACGCATGTACATGTACTGTACAGGCAGAAAAGTCAGTCAGTGAATAATTTCGTCCAACTCCAAAGAAAGACAGTTTGCCTGGTAGATATTTTTCGTCCATGAATGCTGAAACGCAGTGAAAAAAGGCTAGACAAATCGGCATTGAGTCCTGCAATAAATTTAGGCCGAAAACTCTTTGGACGAAAATGACGAAATTAATTTCCCGGCGAATATTTCTGCTTGTACAGTACATCGCCGAATAAGTCCTTGTCTTGGTACCGATGAAATTTCACGGTTCGCGTCAGACTAGGCTAGAGGCCGAGTTTTCCGCATCCGTAGGAACGCCACCACCCTTCAAGGATCAAGGCACAGATGCAGCTCCTAAAGCGGTGGGAGGTGAGTAGATCAGCTCACCAGCAAGTGGTCGAAGACCGAAAATCCCATTCACTGCACCCATGTTTTCCTCAATCATGGTCTTGGACCATCACACTATGCCTGCCTGCCGACGAGTAGAAATTGATTCGCTCTACAGGACCGGAGAATATGGAGATGCCAGCAGTCGGCACGAAGAAATGAGGGATGAAACCAGTACACTGTCCATACCACATGCATGTATCTACTGCATCTATTAGTTACGTGATGGTAGATGTCAAGGCAGGATGGCAGTATAGCAATTCAGTCGCTTGCCACAATGGTGGCCGAGCTGCTGTAGGACTAGCCTACTGATCCGATGCTCAACTCAAGGACAGACCGACGGCTACCATGGCACAACTAAACATAGCACACCTTCTGTGCTTTGATGTCCTCCTGGCTTGCATAGACTGGGATCACGGCCTAGCATCGCAATCGCACTAACTGTCCTCATCCCCGCCTGCTCCACAGGCTTTCACTTCAAGCTAGCTCTGCACCTTCTACGCTCAGGATGTTTCCACTTCTCCGTCTTGTTGCCCATTACATATTGTCCGTGTGCCCAAAGCAGCCCAATACATGGCGTATTGCGGTATTGGCAAGATACTCGGACATCTGCATATGCCTCTACTTCAGGACATGCATTGTGCTACATGCGGGCATCACAGTGTCATTATAGCTGATCCTTGCTTGCCCTTCCTACTTCAGCCACATACTGCATGCATCTCTCCATTGCATAGACAACAAACATATCAATTGATACGTGCTTGGGAATGCCTAGATTGAGAGACATGCACGGAAAGGCCAGAGTGTGATTGGGAATCAGGAACGGCATTATGTAAGTACATCTTCTCCCTCGCATCACATCAACGTCAGGGACCCTACTGTTTTTAGAAGTGCGTGCCAAGGACCTGTAAAACGGAGTTTTTTTTTCAACGTGTTCTGCCTTTGAGTGTGAGAAGTAGTCACAGTAGTGGTATAGGGGGCATTGGAGTCCGAGAAAATGTGCACCCAGCCGGTGATGCCATGGCAGTGCAGTGGCGTGGTGTGTGGCCTTTTTTGGCGCTGCACGCATGCAGCGATGGACGGATGTGGTACACACTACTAGTACTACAACTCCATCTAGTCGGGGTTCAGGAAATGTACCCTTTTCCACGTGTATGGATCTATTTTGCCCCAAAAAGGCCATGTATGTGTGCGTTCGCATATTTGGAACACATTCGTCACGCTCGTGTTTGTTGCATGAACTTTCTGCACCTCCACACAGTGATATGACTGTACACATTTAGGGAACTGGTCCCGGTCATTTCAACTGAATTTCAATGCTGTGTCCACAACTGCACATACAATACTAGTACGACATTTCACCACAAGCACGTACTAGTATACTCTGCTTGAGTAGGACAATTCAAATCATTGGCAATTAATTAAAAAATTGAGAAGTGTCTCACCAGCAATTGATTCGATCAGGTCGCGATGGCGTGAAAGACTCAGACACCCTGATTTTGGAGTTGATCATCAGCGAGAGAAAGATATTCACGCCACAGCAAAGCAACTACAAAGCAACAGGTCGGAAATGTGTCCCAAACGCCCAAAAAGGCAACAAACATGCCATTCAAAAATCCAAACGATTCACAGTATTTCACACGTTGTAACATCGTACATGTACAGCTGTGTCATACGCTAGATGTACGCGTTTCCGTACCTCGTACCGAATGTACTGACGTGACGTCATGATCATCACCTGACGTCACTGACATCAGCGCTAGCGCTAGCGTTGCACTTCGGTCCGTGAAAGCTTCGAAAGACCGTGAGGCTTGAGCACTGAGCAGGAGGTAGCGCTACTGCCGCTAGCGACGACCACAGAGGTTGTAGCGAAACACGACTACACAACAGGTCTGGAACTCCGCCCACAAGACAACCCCTAGGCCCTATTCTACGAGCTCATCTCTTTGTCTGTCGCCAGTGCAAGTCAGTGAGTTCATCCTATGACTACTACAGTATGAGTAGGCCTAAGTATGAGGCTATGGTATTGTAGTATGCGCCTTGGGACATGTAACATTGTTTTAAAACGTTCAAGGCACTTGTTTTGTATGCTTGAAAAAGTTCAAGCAGGTACAGTAGTAGTAGT
Organism: Sycon ciliatum; assembly: GCF_964019385.1. NCBI lineage: Eukaryota > Metazoa > Porifera > Calcarea > Leucosolenida > Sycettidae > Sycon > Sycon ciliatum. The sequence continues at coordinate 5,921,031 of NC_088646.1, forward strand.
AGTAGTAGTAGTAGTAGAATTTATTATTTTGATAGGGAAGGCCCTACAGACGTTGCCGTCTTGTTACAGTCAACTTGGCTTATAACGAAACTCGGCGGGGCATCAAAAAAGTTTCCTTATTCGCGAAGTGTCGTTATACGCGAAGTCTCATTATATGTATTACAGTTGGATGGAACTTTGCTCCTGGCATGGACATTCTGTCGTTATTCGCGAATTGTCGTTCTATCCGCAGTCGTTACTAGAAAAGTTGTCTGTAGTTGTAAACACTATATTTTACTGCTCCCTGCTTGAAGTGATTGCAAGTGACCGGATATCACCACTGATGTGGATCCGGACTACTTTGTTGACTGGATTCATTGATACGGATGACCCAGAGGTTGAGTTCGTGGAGGGTGCAGGGAATCGTGTCATACTTTGGGAAAGAGTGAATGCGAAATCATGCGAGGAAACCGTCCTTCATTTGATACCGACATCCTAAGCAGGGGGGGGGAGAGGGGATATAGGGCCATGCATGGGTAACTCACACGGCGGTTGTTGCATTGGTCCCGAAAGCTTCAGAGTTCAGACAGAACTACATGTACATGTACATGTACTAAAACTTGTACTTGTAGGCCCATGATCCGAGAATCTTCACTAAAATAAGCTGCGTATCCCATGTTGCAGCATTTACCATTCTAGCTGGATGCAACTAACTGTTACTTGCACTCTAAGATATTCAGAGAACAGAGAAACTTCAGCAAAACATCTACAGGGCCATCAGATTTTATATTTCTGATTATGGACACGAGGAGGATTTGCAATGAGCATGCATGTGGTGTGTGTCAATGCAATAGTATGTTCAGTGGTCCATACATGCTGCCAGAATCCCCAATCGTATCCCAGGCACCTTGAAAATAGTACACAGAGTCGACTAGCTGTAGCTGCTCAACTGTCTGGGCTGTTGGGTTATCGTCTCCTTGCCCAAAGAAATAGTCGCTACTGCCGGTGATCTCCTCAGATGTGAAGTAATACTTCTCCCCTGGCTGAAGAACAACAGGCGGTGACAGCTGTTGGTAAATGAAGCCGAGAGAATCAGTCACTTGCCCAGCGCCATTCACGACGACGTCGGCAATCGTCTTGTTAGCCGACACTTGGTAGAGGCGGAGGTGGTGTTGTCCGTTGCCGTTTCCGTGTCCGTAGTACCGGCCCAGGCTGTGCGCAGTCACCGTGGCCGTCGGTTGTATAGCTGCGCCCACTGGGCCAGTGAAGTCATTGCGCCGCGTTGCACCGCCAATCTACACAGTACACGAAATGTCAATGAACACAAATCAAACTGTCGTGAGCCATCCGTTAAGGGAATTGACCAATACTATGGCCTTTGAGAAGTAGCTCAAGGCTGTCATTTTCTGATCAGCAGCAACTGGTCCTTTGGTTTGTGAGTTGGTTGGGTTAGAGCGCAGGGTAGGTTTGTTGATGAAACTGAACACGGGTAAGTCCTGCCAGACTGATTAAAGATTTATTAATTCATACAGCGTCAGGGCCTGCTCTAGACATTCAACACAGCCCGGTCAGAGTGTACGTGGCGCACGCAGGCCAGCCGGGTCAAGCCGGGTCAGATCATCCGGCAGAAAAACAACCAAAAGCCTGCTCAAAACGCGGGAAAACAGAAAGGCGGATTTATTACCGGAAATCGGAAATTTTAGAGAACAAGGCGAACTATCAAAGTCCGCAAACGTAGAAGGTACCGGTAAACGACATTACGTGAAGAATGCAAAGCAGTTCCATTGGATTCTGATTTAACAATTTGAAAAAAAGGAATTCTGTTTTCTAATTAGTGCTAGTAGCAGGACGAACATGTTCACATAATAGAGCACTGGGGGGGGGGGGGGGGGGTGCCTGCAGCACCTTGTGGAGTGGCTGCTTGCTGCCACTGCATCACTTGCATGGCCAAGCCGACTGGCATCTGCTGCACCATCTGCTGAAAGGCTTCAGCAGACTGGAGAACTGGTGGAGTTGCAACTGCTGCTGCTGCTGGCGCTGCTGCTGCAGCTGCTGGTGGCGCTGTTGCTGCTGCTGGCGTTGCTGCTGCCGCTGCTGCTCTGGGTGTGCGGGCCAGGTCCCTCCGTTCAGACGAGGTTGACGTTGCAGTCGTAGTGCGCCGAGTCACCTCAGAATGCCATGCAGCCATAGCCTTGTCGTAGTTGAAGTCGGCGACGGCAGGAACGTCGAGCTTGATTGCCATGATCATCTCCAGATTCCTCGTCGACAGCGTTCCGCATCGCCGTCTTCACAAGCTTCAGCCAGGGTCGACCTTTCTTCCAAGAGTCTTGGAAAGCATGAGTTCTTTTTCTCTTCGCTGCGGTCTCCATCGTCCAAATCACCAGTCGGCTGAAAACTTGCAACTGTGTCAAAAGCTATAGCTAAAGTAACTTAGTTACGCTTTTGACTGCCTGCCCCATCGACTTTGAATGTCCTGACTTCCTGCTCGCCGCTGGCCAGATCGCGCTCGAACCAGTTGACCCCAGTTGACCCTAGCCGAGTTTCTGTCGCTTGTAGACTGTAGTGTGTACGGTTGCGCTAGATTTGCAACAGATGGGGTCCGCGAGTCGTAAAATACCGGTATTTTAGGAATCCATTGTCAGTTTGAGACATTTTTCAGCCGGGTCAGACTGGACCCGGTGTTATCTGTTCAGCCAGGTCGTGCAGTTCCCCAGCCGGGCGTATGACCTGGCTGACCCGGCTCTCCAGCAGGCCCTGAGCGTACATGTTATACAGTCATGCAGTTATACGATAAGAGCATGATCAGGAAGGTATGGGTACTGGTGATCCGTGATGCATAGTCTAGTCGTGTGTTCAATGGCACTTACTGATAGCTGCTGTATCCAGGAATTCGGTGGCGGCGGAGGGGGACGCTCGGCAGACACGTTGAAGTCATCAAACTTTGCCCAGTGCCAGCCGGATGTCAGCGCCACATACCCTGATTCATACGTAGCGCAGTCCGTACAGGAGCTATTGACTACCGTGTCGGAATTCACTGATGCCTTAAAGCCAAGGGCTGTCGTAGCAAGTGATACCTCTACCCAATCGCCAAACTGAACAGAGATGTTGGCATGGTGCTGGACTAGGGAACCGCTGGATGGCTTGTTGACTACAACCATCCACTGGCCTGAGCCTGGGGAATCCACTTCCATTTGCACAATGACACATACGCCAGAGGGAGTCATGTATTTGCCACCGAATGCCCAACCACTAGCAGGAACATTGTTGCAGAGGCCGACATGCTTCAGAGGAAACACAACACCCGGATACATGCACCAACAATGAGTTTGGCTTTCTCCTATTGCCCTTCTGACAGCCTACTTGAAGTAATAACTATAATACGGAAGAGTTATTGCTATTGGTGCAGGGTGCATTGTGATGGAATGTTACTCATGTGTAGTAGCTGTGCATGCTTTCAGCAACACTATCTGGAAAGTATCATTGAACATAGGTACTGGGAAAAAGAGGAGTCTAAAGCCACCCTGTTGTGAACCGGTGATTGCTTCTCCCCGATCTGCACCATTTCCACACTAAGATAATTTCTTAGATGAAAAAATCTGGATTCTGGAAGACGCTATTGACTATGGATGGCAAGAAGACTACAGCAAAACTGCCACGATACAAAAGCATTGCCAGGCTATAGCCACATAAGCCCATGTTTTGGGTATGCACTTCCGTCTGAATTTTCCCTTGTGTCAATAAAGTAATTCTTGCTAGCCCAACTATGATCGACTACTGTACACAAAGAGCTACAAGTTATGATGTGTTCTGATGTGGTAAGTCTAGTTGGCTCACTGTACCATTGTATTATCATATGATGGCCAAGATGGCTTGTCCAGTCGTACTCGTACTGAGCTGCTCACGTTCACCCACATTGAGTTGCCGATCATTGTAGTTGGAAATGGGTTGTTTACCCATTGGTTGTAGCCAGGAGGCTGGGTCGTCACCTGTACATGTATGCATGCAAAAAGCACCAGACATTGACCAGTTGACAACCGACTATATTCAGCACCTGGGAGGCATGCATCCATCAGTATGTCTAGTTCCATTAAAAATAATGAGTCGCGGTTCGCATGAGACTCAGCTAGACACTGAGCTTTCTGCACGCGTAGGAACGCTGCCACCCTCAAGGATCAAGGGGCAGATGCAGCTCCTAAAGCGGTGAGAGGTGAGCAGAACAGACCCACCACCAAAGTCATTGAAGACCGAACTGATGATTCTTCCGCTTCCACGCAGGACTTGAACCTGGTACCCTCTGTTTCTCAATCATGGTCTTATTAGACCTGAACCCTGCCCAGAAATATTGAGGGGTTCGTTTCAATCGGGTGGACCCTCCCCCCCCCCTTCTCTGTTCCCTAAATTACATCTGTTTCACTTCCTCCTCCTCCTCCTCCTCCTCCTCCCCCTCCTCTCTCTCTCTCTCTCTCTCTCTCTCTCTCTCTCTCTCTTCCTCACATACGTTCCACCAGTTCCTCACTCACCTGTAGCAAGAAGTACTGGGGAGGAGAGTCTTCCTCAACGCTAACAATGAATGAGCCTCCTTGGTCAGTGAAATACAATGCCTGTTGGCTGATGTTGTTGTAATCATCAAATGATGTTGAATATGAGTAGGGGAATGGCTGTGATGCTGGAGGATCAGGATGGACACCATGGTGTGCACCTACTGTTGTTGATACCGTGCAGATTGAGTCTTTGTACATGTCCACTCGGAACGAACCATCCGTAGTGTTGACTAGTACATCAGCATGCTGTTGAAATCCAACAGTGGAATTTGTACAAAACAGTCTCAGAGAGCTGATCTTCACTGAGCCATCAGGATAACCACCAAGACCACCTGATAGCACAAAGTCCACAGTCTCGCTCGTGGTGGTTTGTCCTTTACAGCGAAGGCAGTCTCCTTCAAGCTTTTCAATGATGAGAGAAAAGTCTCCGCCACCTGCCATGGCTACAGTGTTCTTTCCCAGAGTTGAACTAGGATCACTGGTTGGTGGAACAAGAGTAATGAAAGATCCTCCACCAGCCAAGTACCCTGATCCCATTGCACCGGTTTGTTTGGTCGGATCACCTTGAGCAAGATATACCCAGCCTGGTTGACTGAACTGACAGGTCTGTGCTGATGTCCAGATAGGATAGTTGACTGTGTAGTAACCACTCCACGGCTCATACGCGTACATAAGTCCATTGCCGTAGAATGGAAGACCAGGATACACACTCCAGATGAGAGACCTATGCAAAACAGGGCATCAATGTAATAACGTCACAAACAATTGGCAATGGGAGAGAAAAACTTCAAGCATTGTATATTCAAGGATCTGATCTCAATAAATCTTACCTGATACTTCAATACCATCCTGGTGGATGTGACATGCTCAGCACCAGAGTCTGTAAGCAATATTGACGAATGCAGTAATAATTGAGCTTACCAAGAAATGGTCGATGTCATGTTCATTCTGAGGTAGTTCTGATTGAAGAGACGACCCCAGCAGCCAGCACCAGCCCAGTTACCCACAGTAGAGTAGTCTGGACACCGGACACACAAAAGCAATTGTTGGAAATACAATAATGTGCATATACTGGGCCTGAGCACACAAAGTAGATCTAATACAGCTGTACGGTACTTCAACGAAACTCAACAGCAAATACTGTGCTTGGCTTTCAGGTGCGTGCGTGCCACTGTTTGCATTTTACAGCTTTGCTATTACCCTAGGTATGTGAATGTTGTATTCAAGCCACAAGCTCTCCCGACTCGCCGAATGCACAAGTCAGCTGCATATGTTATGATTACTTGTAGAGATTTGTAGGAAGCCAGCCAAGATAGCTCCTTGCGCCATTACTGATGTTCACTACGTGCTACCCTGCCGCAAAGCTATATAAGTGCTGGGTGACGTAGAGCTCTGGCTGTCCCATAGATCTGATATTGTTGGAGCATTGTATATGACTAGCAAGGTGCCAGGTTCGAGTCCTGGTGGGGTTGATAAAATTGGTTTCACTTTTCTGGCATTTCTCTTCCCCTGACTTTTTATGTTACGGTGTTTTTCACGGTTGTTACCTTCACTGGACCAGAACTTGAGCCCCATGTCGATAACCTCCGGTGCTGGATGATTGCATGGATAGTGCAGGCCAACAGCGGCGACCGACTCCAAGAAGGCACTGTCGGTTTGAAGAGCCGCCAGCAGGTCCTTTCCGAGGCCACCTGCCAGCCAGAGATCGACAGGAGAAAGAACAATAGTGGCATGATGAGTTGATGACACATGTTTCCCATGGTAACGCTGCCAGGACAACAGTCTTGGGCTGAATCTGTCATAATTTATAAGTAGCACGTGTCAGTAACCTGTATTCAATCATGCCTGTATTCAATCATGCCTGTTTTGAATCATGCCTGTTTTGAATCATGCCTGTTTTGAATCATGCCTGTATTGAATCATGCCTGTTTTGAATCATGCCTGTATTGAATCATGCCTGTTTTGAATCATGCCTGTTTTGAATCATGCCTGTATTCAATCATGCCTGTTTTGAAGGTGTGGGGACGTGCCAAAAGAAACTGCCCTATGGATATATTAACAACAAAACATAATGCGGGTTCGCGTCCGGAACCACCTTTCCGCTTCCGTGGCTGGCATGCCACCACTCCACGTTCAGGTGTCAGATGCAGCTCCTTAAACTGTGTGTGGGGGGGGGGGGGGTAAATCTATGGTTATGTTTTGTCATGAATACCATGTTCTCACCGAAGACAGAACACCAGAGTTGGGCTGATAGGGAGACAATACCAAGCTGAAGTATTCTGTGTCAGTGCATGCATTTCTGTAGAAGTTGAAGTCAGTGCATGGCATGGATTGACTGGTTCATGGCATAGATTGTCTGGTTCATGGCATGCTACGCAGCTCCACCAATTTTTTTGTCACAAAACAGTGTCATGCCACAGTGGGTGATATCAGGTATGTAGTGTGTGGATAGACTCTGAGAACGGACCTAGTTAATTTGACTACCAGTTATATCCTGAGCCACACCCTGGTAGTGCACCCTGCATTGTTACCATCTGGTATGACTATCTTGGTCCCTGTGTATCCAGCTTCATCCATTGCCGACCGGAATTGCTTGGTCCAAGATGGTGTCCCCCACTGCCTTTCATTCCAGATTCCTGCCAAACAAGCACGTATACACATGCACACAAGTACACCCGTGCGCGCACACACACACACACACACACACACACACACACACACGCGCGCACACACACACGCACAGATTCAATCTGCAGGCTCATAGTTGAAAATCGGTGGCACCGTCCACAGGAAAACAAAGCACGTTTTGAATTGTTTGCAGCATATAGTGACATAATTATGTCTCATGACTGGCTGTATGGACGATCATATCATAACCATTATTAATTTTGCTCGACAATGCTGACTTACCCATATAGTCCATAGTCACTCCGTACACATCCCTTGCACAGTTCATGAAGTCAATGTGATAGTCGATGTCTTGACTGCTGTAGTATGTACCATTACCAACCCAGCCTGGCACTCCCCAGGACAGGGCGTACGTCAGGATTTTCGGATTACGACGCCGAGCTTCCTGCACACAAGGTGATAAGAGCATGCTGGAGTGAAACTCCTCGCCTGTGCCAAGTGTACAATTTGCAGACGACATAGCCCTGTACGACTCCCAGGCCTCAGCGGCGGAAGCGTCCAGAACCCTCACCACAGCGGCAACTGCTCTGGCCGGTTGGCTGAAGTCCCGAGGCCTTATCTTGAACGCCACCAAGAGCCAGGTTCTGACTATCTCTCCCCAGCAGCATGTACAGGAAGTAACAGTCAAAAGCGGCGACTGTCTCCTCCCCTCAGCGTCTTCTGCGCGCTACCTCGGCGTTCACCTTGACAATCGCCTAGATTGGGACACCCATGTAAACTATGTGGTCACCAAGGTTGCCAAGAAAATTGGCGCCTTGTGGCGGGCACGCCGAAGCCTATCAAGACGCTCTCGTCAGGTGTATGTGAAGGCGGTCATAATGCCCGACCTGCTTTATGGCTCCTGCTGTTTTTCAGCCGCAATGCGAGAGGGTCAACTGAAACGACTGCAAACCACGCAAAACAGAGCCATCCGCTGTATCGATGGCAACCCGCCCCGGACAGCCATGCAGCCGCTGCTCACTGCTCACTCCCTGTACCGGGTCAGCGAGCTCTACAGGCAGAAAATATTGATCACCATCTGGCGGTGCATCAACGCCCGCACCAGCCCTGTGCTCGCCCAGCTTCTGACCCCGGCACAAGGCACCCCTACCCGCCATCAGCAGTCAAATGGCCTACTAAGCCAGGCAAACAATTACCCGGCTACCTGAGTTTAAGCATGCATGTGTACCATACGCCTGTAGGGAGTAGTTCGAGTTGCTGCTGATTGCTCTGCTCTCCCTCCCCGTGCAGTTCAGTAACCCGCACGTAGTATCACAGATACATCGTATTCTCTCTCTCCCCCCGTTTACCCGCAGTTATTAGTATCCTATTCTCTTACTATGTGCTTCCATAGCTTTTACTATGTTCTTCCATAGCCACTTCTAGGCTAAGCCTTCGCCGTCATTTTATTGGGTCGTCATCCCGTTTGAATGTGCGAAGTGAAATAAAAACCAACCAACCAAACTAACAACTGTGTTGTTTTTTGTATGTATGGCTGTCTTGCTGTCTCTCTCCCCTCTGTCTGTCTGTCTGTCTGTCTGTCTGTCTGTCTGTCTCTCTATGTGGGTCTCTCTTCCGGCTGTATCTCTCCCCTCCCCTGCCCCGCAGGCTCCCCCCTCCCCTGCCCCGCAGGCTCCCCCCCCCTCCCCCTCCCCTCCAAACATATTCTGTATTTGGCGTCTTTCACAATGCGTGCACACACTGCCGCCAATGATCACAGGGCCCTTGAGCCCCAGCGTTCTCACCTGCAGCAGCCAGAACTCGTAGCCCTCATAGCAGCTGCGTAGCGGCGGGTTGATGGAGTGGATGTGCGATGCCTCTGTGCCATCTGTACTCTGTGTGTCCCCACCGATCTCAACCTGTAATGGCAACATGTAAAAGCACAGAGTTGGACATGCCAACCACAGTACAGTACTGTACGTCTAAAGCACGCATCGCTATCATTACCGAGTGGACGGTTCGATGGATTTCTCGTGTGCTCTGGATGGCAGTCGTGAGTCAGTCAAGTGAGATTCAAGTTGGCAGGAAAAGAGCGGGTTCCCGGCACGTAGGGAGCGACACACAATTCCCCAAATAATAGCACAGGAAAACCTGGTGTAAGTGACCTCTGTGTTTAGCGACCTCTGTGTTTAGCGACCACCTGCTCTTAACGGCAGTTTTTCCATGCACCGACAGTTCCACACAGACACTGTGGGACCTGGTTCTAAAGACCATCTGGCTTTAATGACCGCTTTTGCTTGCGCCGTGGGGTGGTCGCTTAGACCAGGTTGTACTGTATGGTGGAATAATGCAGCATCAGTGGAGCCTTCACATCTATTCTCATGATTATGCATGTAATGTACATGACGTACATCTCGTAGCTCTGAATGGCTTGTGGATATGGAAGCAAATTCTACTCTCAGGCATACTGTAATGGGGTGATCATGGTGATTGCCCTCATTCCCCACCTTGATCAGATGCAAGCTTGCTCCGAAGTTCGGTAAGAATAGGTAGTCTAAGATATGGGACCTCCACGGTTCCTCGTAGTCCACTAACAGCCGAGACGAGGCGCCTGCTGAGAGAGCTCCGTGGCCGTCGTAAATCAACGTTCTTGCAGCGCCATCCAGTGAAATACCACTAGCACCGGCGCGTGACAGATGAATGAGCAGGTTAGTGGCCAGCCAAACACAAACAGTCAGCAAAGAGTTGCCTCCCGCCGATTTCATCGCGGTACCTTTGCGTGCAAGTCTACAGCGAATTGGCAGCCCACTCTCCACGTAACGTCGTTCAAGCTGCTTCGCTTCGTTCGCAATTTGCAACAAGCAGAATCTGAAAAGGAGGCAGGGACGCTAGCGCTGTAGAAAAGTCCTGAATCAACATCCGACGATGAAAATGGAACTCGCTCAGCACTTGCCCGCTTTGCTTGTCTGTTCGTGACCATGTGGACCTGGTACTGGTAGTCCAGTCTACCCTGGTCTACTGACTGTACAGCCTCGGACATACCCCAGACTCCCCCCACATGACTGAGCCTGTACACGCAGCTCCGTGGTCTGAAACACTTGAGTCACGAGACCCCAATGGCCCAGTCAACCAAGCGGACCAAGCCGAAGACGGCGAAGTAAACATGGCAAAAGCGTGATTTTGCAGACAAGCGATTGACTTCCACACCGACTGACCATGAATCATTGAATGCTGTAGATCTACCACTGGCAATGGCATTCTGCTTTGCTCGTGAATATGCAACTGCAACCTGGCTGAAACTGTGAATCGAAAGAAGCTGAGCAACCTCGAATGATTCGAGATATTCTCCCCCTGACCTGTAAAACAACTGTCGCGATATCAAGTCACCCAAATTCAACCATGAAAATGTCACTGCCCAAATTGTTCGCTACCGTTGCTTGTATTTGTTTCGTAGGCTGTGTTTTGTCCGCTAGCAATGTTCGCGCATCGCCTATCAGCTTAGATGGAGTAGCAAGGACCCTGGAATATGACGGACATGGTGCACTGTCAGCCGGGGCGTCGTCACGATTGCTCATTGACTACAGCGAACCGTATCGCTCACAGATTCTGGATTATTTGTTCTTGCCCAATTTTGGTGCCAACCTGCATCTGATCAAGGTGAGGGGGGGGGGGGGGGAGGGGAGGGAGAAGAGCCAATGATCATGATGATGATAATCATTCAGATTCTTGATTAAATTTGGAGGGATATTATGTGCTAAAACGGTAAGCAACAGATAGTTCGGCCTGTTTATCAACAAAGCAATTCCACCTCCACCGCAGTGGATCTGGAATATTGTCGTTGTGATAATGAAGCGGACCAAAGGACTGGAATGCAATCAGAGAGCAGTGTGTGTCCTTGAATGGCAATGACTGCACTGCAAGTACAAGTGGCTGGCATTTGCGTTCGCAACATCCACTCTCATTAAACTTCGGGATATGACGCAGCAATGAACATACCGGCTGTATTATACGGCCATAGCTCAAACCTACCTCCACAGAGGCACCAGTACTTGACCGCCGCCTAGACAAGTAAACCAGGGGCACTTTACATGTTTATCAAAATTCTTCTTTTTGTGTGTATGTGTGCAGGGGCATCGGAAGGCATTTTAGTGTGGTACGGTAAGCCACCTGAAGTACAATTTACGCGTGGGAGAGGGTGGCTGAGCCGAAAAATTGGCAATTTAGAGCCCAGACCAGTGCTTTATATTGACACGGGGTACCTGGGGCAAAAGGTGGTACAGTCAATACCGTAGTGATCGTACCGTGTCCGATGCCCCTGGTGTGTGTGTGTGTGTGTGTGTGTGTGTGTGTGTGTGTGTGTGTGTGTGGTACATGGTGTGTGTGTGTGTGTATGTGCGCACATATGTGTGTGTGTGTATGTCACAAAGGTTGAGATTGGAGGTGATGCGCAGAGCACGGACGGTGCCGAAGCATCTCACTGGCACTCACTCAATCCACCGATGCACAGCTGTGCCGAGGGCTATGAGTTCTGGCTGCTGCAAGTGAGTACACGTAGACTCAGAGTCGTGTGCGGCCTGCGTGAACACATTGCTTGACCGCAACTGCTGCTGACCTAGCCTTGTGCTAGTGTGGGCAAGCAGGGAGTCTCTCCCTCGAGTCATCAAACCGTCATGCATTGAAAGACAATTACACACACAGTCAGCTTTGAGTCTACTTGTAAGTAGGCTACCCGAGTCATTGCCGGGCCCATGACAGAGTCATCCCCAAGTCCATATTAAACAGAGTCATGTCCAGGCTCATAGTGGAGTCATCTCTGGCAGGCCTCTATCAAAGTCATCTCCAGGCCCATGAATGGCAAAAGCAAGGGAGAAACTGAGATAACGTACAGTCATGTAGAATGATGTACACTCTACTGCACTTCTCACTGCCTGCAGGAAGCTCGGCGTCGTAATCCTAAAATCGTGACATACGCCCTGTCGTGGGGAGCACCAGGCTGGGTTGGCAATGGCACATACTACAGCAGTCAAGGCATCGACTATCACATTGACTTCATGAACTGCGTACGGGATGTGTACGGCATACATCTCGACTACATGGGTAAGGCGCTGGGCAGAGTGACGGTTTCTTCCGTTCGGCATGGTGGCAGTGGCAGTGGTGGTAGCAGTGGTGGTAGCAGTGGCAGTGGTGGTAGCAGTGGCAGTGGTGGTAGCAGTGGCAGTGGTGGTAGCAGTGGTGATATCAGTGACAACGTGACTACAATATGCCATGTGAATATTTATTATATTGTAGTAGGTAAAGTTTACCCAGAACAGCATCATTACAAGCATTGTTTGTGAGGTAACTATTAGAAGCTATAAGCATCATCCATCCATCCATCCATCCATAGGTAGCTGTGAACTATGCAGATAAGGGAATTCCCACGTGTTTTTTGCAGGGAGTATACTATGTGGATGTGCCAGCAGCTAGGGCTGCTTTTTGCATGTGCTGCTGCAGATTTGATACTAAGGAAGAGCAGTGGGTTGCTGGGTCTACAATTGATACTAAGGAAGAGCAGTGCAGCGGGTGGGTTCGCCTGCAAGACGTTTCTAAAAAGTACATTTCGGAGTGCATGTATACCATACCGCACGTGTAGAGGGGACGGTTTCAAATAGGACACCGGTTGCAAACCGGAACGGACTCAATATTCACTTTCTCTCTTGGTATTTTGATTAGAAAACATATGTCACAGTGAGACTACTAGTATGTGTTATACTCTGAGCCAAAATTCCATGGCTCTGCGATGACCAGAAGCGCCATATCAAGCAGGTGAGTTTTTGACGTGTTGCTTCGCACTGCGACTTGAGTCAGTTAACGACTTTCGAAAAATCAACTTCTTGTCGCAGGTAAACAGCGGCTCGCCTCTCGCCAATAAAGCACCGCATACCAATCAAAACTAATGGAAGCACACACAAGGCTTATTGTTACTCTATACTGGCCGTCGTGGAGCGATAGCAATTACCTAATTTCAGACCCAGAGTGAATTTGACGTGCACTCTAAAACGTGTCCGGTTTGGAGCCACCTCTGATTTGAACTTTTTTGAAGCGAAAAATTGGGCAACTTGGAGGCAATGGGTCAACACAAAGGAGTGGCTCAGTTCGATTGACTCTGGCCCCAGAGCAAACTTCAACAAGCCAGTTTCCTTCCACAAACATATTTCGAGTGAAAAATCAACGCTGATGATCGGTTTGGGTCTATACAAATTTGGCTGTCAAAACGTCCCTGTATCGAGCCGTCTCCTCTACATGTACATAATGTAACGATATGATTATGTATGCTCGCTATATGCGAGTTCGTATTAAGTGGAGTCGACTGTACTGTATATGTGTGCATAGTATGGTGTTTATTATGAGTGGTATTATTTGCATTTGGGGGGGGGGGGGGCGTTTCCGGGGGTGGATGGGTGGGTCAAGAAAGAAGCGCCTGTTAGACGTCTCTAAGTAAATACCTGTATTTACGGACGACACCTTATTGATAACTCTTGGTTCTTCGACTCCCCGCGTTGGTGTCTAGCATATGTGTTGAATCCTGGTTGTAAGAGCACTGCAAAACTAGACGTGACAAGTCCGTGTGGGTTCACTTCCTGTGATCAGTTACACTGAGGATGCCCTCTGCAGTCGAGGACTCGAGGCACGACTTGCTTGTGCGGAGTGCGGAGATTCTACCCTTCACACAACAGCGCTGAAGTACGAATGTCGCACTTGTACACACTAGCACCAGGGAGTATTCAAATAGTTGACGACTCCCTGACTAGCTCCGTGCCTGTGGGCTGCCTGCGTGTGGCCAGAGATCTGAAAAATTCAGTTCGAATATTCGTCACCTCACGAATGTTCGAATACAGTATTCGGGATATTCGTTTCAGCGCTATGAATTTCTGTATGGTTGAAAGGTACCAGTGTTGAGGTTCATTGATATGTCGAGGTACTAGTAATCGACGACTTTCCTGTTAGCGTCTATCATGATCTTCAGGCCTTGTGTTTGGAACACCTGGATTATCTCCTTACGCAAGCGATAAGTTAGTTCCAGGGCCGGTGACGTCCATCACTATGGCCAGACCATCATCTCGATACAGTCCCACACAATCATTGCCTAGAAGAGGGTGGAGCTTGCTGAGCATGAAGGCTCCTACGAGCTCACAGGCCTCAGCTCCGTCACATGAGCCCATCGTGATGTCGAAAGGTCCATCCTTCTTCTTCTTTACCCACGCTTGTCATTTGTTGAACAACAGCAATTTACAACAGTGCAATATTACCTCTGTGTCCTTTTGGGATATTGGGACAAACAACTTTGTGTAGTCGAGAGCTTGCAGTAGGAGGTCTTCCGTAATAGATGGATAAATGTCGGTAATGTCGAACACAATGAATGTACATGTATATCTTGGCTCGTCCTCAATAGCCTTGAACCAACTGATCACTGCTGCAGTATTTTCCCAAGTTCCTGCAGACATCGTTGCGCATGGGGCCGATGATGCCGTCGAGTATGTCTTTGCTTACGACGCCCACCTCGGACTTCGTTGGGTTGATCAGCCTGCATGGCAGGCTCTCGGCAAAGCTATCCTTGCGTCTTTTAAGGTTACAAACGCTTGTGTCTCGCGAGGAATTCCATGCAGTCTTCTAGCTGGAGGTCGACGGCAATTGCTTTTGCTTCAGCGTTAATGTCCACGTACGTGTTCTTGGGAGAGAGCTTTTATTTCTTCGTAATATTGTCACGCATCAGCTTCTCGTACTGGGGGACTGGCACGCGGTACAAGTTTTGAGTCTTGTCTGGTGACACCACTATCTCGGCGCAGTCCTTGATTATCTCCCATGATGTCCTCCTCATTTTGTCCTGGAGTTGGTTAGGGGCACGACGGAAGGAAACGTTTTCTACCATGCTGTACATGTCATCCTCGAGTGCTCTTAACTCCTCTATCTGGGGTGGGCAGTTCGTGCTCTTGAAGCTGTAGGTCTTCTTGCTGGTCTCGTCGCTGGCTCCTTTTAGGGTGAAGAGTGCCTTCCACGGCATGCTTTTCACAACGTCCTCAACTGTGCTTAGTAGCTTCATAGTATACTCCTTCTTGGTAGGTACTGGTATATTCTTCAGGGAATATCCAAGCGATACTGGCCTTATAGTTCCCATTACTTGCAGGATGAAAGCGATAGTGCTCGGCCACTAGGGGTGGGAGTGAGAACACAGAGGTAGTGCGACATGATGATACCTTATTTTCCAGACGAAATATGTAGTGAACCAAACTGACAAGGACAGTCGACGACCTGACACCTATATCTAGAAAACATCTCCACATGCACAAACCAACAGCCTTCTTGTACTATCTGATCGCTCATAGCCTGGTTAAATTGACGGACTGCTTCTTGTAACCCGTATCTATTGGTAGTTTCTCTATCTACCTATCTCCCTCTCTCTCTCTCTCTCTATCGCTATATCTCCCTCTCTCTCTCTCTCTCTCTCTCTCTCTCTCTCTCTCTCTCTCTCTCTCTCTCTCTCTCTCTCTCTCTCTCTCTCTCTAACTCTCTCTCTCTCTCTCTCTCTCTCTCTCTCTCTCTCTCTCTCTCTCTCTCTCTCTCTAACTCTCTCTCTCTCTCTCTCTCTCTCTCTCTCTCTCTCTCTCTCTCTCTCTCCTGTTAGATTTCTTTTGGCTCAAGACCCGAATTAATTTGCATCAAACTGTTTGTGTATTAAATTTATTGTGTGTGCCGATCTAGGCATCTGGAATGAGCGCCCGTGGGGCACGACCAAGTGGGTGAAACAGTACCGAGCTGCCATGGATGAAGCTGGCTACACTGGGACGCAGATCGTCATTCCCGACGGTAGTATTCCGCTCTGGATGACTTACATGAGTGATGGCTCCCACGACTCGGTCGGACAGCACGCATGCCATGGCATGACTGAATGGAAGGGGCGTTCTGTAAACTAATGCAATGTATTTACAGCAGACCCTGCCAACTCTCAGTAAACACGGCTAGTGCAAAAATTACTGATCCCCTCTGCTGGGGAATGCCTGTGGTGGCACACTTGTGAGTGGAACGATGTCATTTAGTTGTTGAACGATGTCATTGCGTTGTTGAAGGATGTCATTGCGTTTTTGGAATGATGGCATTGCTTTGTTCTATGGTCTCTCATGGTTCTTTGCAGGGTGGCTTAGGAGCCAGTTAACCGATGCTCTTGTTCATGATGATGAGTTTAGACAAGCCGTATCAGTGGTCGGTTTGCACTATCCATGCAATCATCCGGCACCAGAGGTCATTGATATGGGACTCAAGTTCTGGTCCAGTGAAGGTATGCATGTATGTGTGTGTGTGGGAGAGGGGGGGGGGGGGGGGGTGTCAGATAGACTAGTTGCTATGGGTGTGGGGCAAGTGCATACAACTTCAAGGGCAGAGCCTAAGACCAGGCTATACACGTCCATCCAGGCTGTATCGATGTGTTGATGCTTTTACATGGTCGGTGTGTATTTCTACATGCATACTCGGATTGTGGGGAGAATTGTACAAGTAATATGCGATTCAAAATTACTGCTGGCCTAGCTATGATAGCCTCGTTCATTGCGTTGTGCTGTGTTGTGTCCGGTGTCCAGACTACTCTACTGTGGGTAACTGGGCTGGTGCTGGCTGCTGGGGTCGTCTCTTCAATCAGAACTACCTCAGAATGAACATGACGTCGACCATTTCTTGGTAAGCTCAATTATTACTGCATCCGTCAATATTGCTTACAGACTCTGGTGCAGAACATATCAGATCCTCCAATATACTATTTAAGTATCAGGTAAGATTTATTGAGATCAGATTCTTGAATATACGATCATCGGATGCTTCAAGTTTTCCTCTCCCGATACCAATTGTTTGTGACGTTATTTATGCCCTATTTTGCATAGGTCTCTCATCTGGAGTGTGTATCCTGGTCTGCCCTACTTTGGCAATGGACTGATGTACGCGTATGAGCCGTGGAGTGGTTACTACACAGTCAACTATCCTATCTGGACATCAGCACAGACCTGTCAGTTCAGTCAACCAGGCTGGGTATATCTTGCTCAAGGTGATCCGACCAAACAAACCGGTGCAATGGGATCAGGGTACTTGGCTGGTGGAGGATCTTTCATTACTCTTGTTCCACCAACCAGTGATCCTAGTTCAACTCTGGGAAAGAACACTGTAGCCATCGCAGGTGGCGGAGACTTTTCTCTCATCATTGAAAAGCTTGAAGGAGACTGCCTTCGCTGTAAAGGACAAAACACCACAAATGAGACTGTGGAGTTTGTGCTATCAGGTGGTCTTGGTGGTTATCCTGATGGCTCAGTGAAGATCAGCTCCCTGAGATTGTTTTGTACAAATTCCACTGTTGGATTTCACCAGCATGCTGATGTACTAGTTAACACTACGGATGGTTCGTTCCGAGTGGACATGTACAAAGACTCAATCTGCACGGTATCAACAACAGTAGGTGCACACCATGGTGTCCATCCTGATCCTCCAGCATCACAGCCATTCCCCTACTCATATTCAACATCATTTGATGATTACAACAACATCAGCCAACAGGCATTGTATTTCACTGACCAAGGAGGCTCATTCATTATCCAGGACGAAAGCGGAGACAAGGTGCTGCAACAGGTAACTGAGTCTCGATTTTCACTGCCTTATTTTCTGGAGTAAAAAGCGGCACTTTGAACGCCAGTAATTCACCCAAAAACGTCGGTGCGGCTTATACTATGATTGTGTGTTTATGTACGTCCTTGATCCGTGAAGCCTTCAACTCAAGGTTACATTATCAGTGACGGGATGCACCAGGGCACTAGTGACGCTTTGTGGCCTGATTATGCCGATTACGTTGCCCCTTTTTCTTCTTCTACGAAATCCACATATCTCCCGACACTGGGGTGAATAATGGAGTGTGGTTAAACCGCTGGCACATCACGGAGTAAGTTACTAACGTATTGGTTTCCCTGCTCCACTAAGTGATAAAGACGCGAAGAGGTGAAAACGTTGGCGTGGCCTTCTTGTGTTTCCTTACATCAGGTTGTTGTGGAGCCACCCGGACACAACCAATGGTCTGGTAATCCTTTGCCGACAACAATGATAGGCAGTGAGGATTGGAACAACGTCCATGGTCAGGTCATGCTGCGGCTGGACGAGCCGCAATGGCCCGCGTACAATAACACATTGGTAAGAAATTGACTCGGATGGAGAGCCAAGGATCAATTTATAGAAGAATAATAGGACCAAGGAACTACTTCAAACAAATTAAGGCGAAATTCAACTCGGATGGTGAGCCAATTAAAATATGATGAAAAACCTCTGTTAGAGCTCATCAGCACAGCTCAGAGGACCGAAGCGCAGCTCTTCGCAATGAAATACGTTTCCGTGAAGCAAAGCATTTTTACAAAGAGCTGCAAAACCCACCAAGAGTGCTCGAAATGCTCCAAGAGCAGTGGGCGTTGCACAAGGCGAGCGGCAAGGGTTCGCGGTAAGGTAAGAGTGCTCAACCTAACGACATTGCTGACGCTAGGGAGCATAATAATAACCAGATCTTATACAGTCAGCGAGTGCGATAAAGGTTTTGTGCCATTTTGTCGCACTCACTGACTGTATAAGATCTGGTGACGTTGGTGGACAGTTACAACTCGTATCATTTTGTCCTTCTCCTTTTTCATCATAGGTACTTCTAAGTAAGAAATTACTAAGAATTTTAATATCACGTCTAGTCAGTATCTGCTCTAGGATATCAAACCAACCGGGTACACATGTACCTGTCACAACTCTTGCAACCGGGTCGGAGCCGGGTACGCAACAAGTGCGGCTACTGCTAGCCTGTCACGGTGTCAGTGTGCACACCCTTGAAGTACAGAAAATGTACTCAACGTGTCCTGTACAATATTCCAAACCAGGTCACAAGTGGCCCGGTGTTCTTTTTTTTCCAAACGGGTCTAAGTACTCCCCCCCCCCCCCACCACCACCCCCAGGTTGCTGACCCGGCTCTGGAGCAGATACTGGTAGCGTGTCTACTATGCACTGGAGCTGCTGGGCTGGCACGTGAATTATGACCTGACGAGGAGAGCATCACCATGGAAGTCCACTACACGTCCCGGTGCATGTGGTACTGGCATTGCACAGCTGCCGGACTTGCAATATTCAGAACTTACATGTACACAATCTGCGGACAGAACTGTTTCGTCCTTTGTGGGCTCATAAAATGAGGCCAAACCTGGTAGCAATGAAAATATATTTCCTAAGCCAGATTTAAACCAGGCCCGAACGTTAATACATGTACATGAATTTAAAAGATTGGGTTTGACTTGCAAGCATTGAATAATGACACTTGACCTCATTTGGGGTTACATTCTCATACGGAGCATGTACAATCGCACTTAACCCGTCCGAACCAAACCTTGCCCATACAAACAAGGGTTATGTCCTGGGCCCCCTGCTTGTTTGCATCTCGTCTATGAGCTTGACCTGTCTCTTACTCTTCTCAGATACTAGTGTATGAAATACTATAAAATTTAATACCTGTCGACTTTGCTACTTCTGTAGACCTTTCTGTATTGTGTGTGTGTCACGTGTGTGTGTGTGTGTGTGTGTGTGTGTGTGTGTGTGTGTGTTTGTGCATGGGGGGGGGGGGTGCTTGCGTGTGTGTGTGTGTGGAATACTGTGTATGCATGTTGGTGTGTAGATGGCAGGCCTGTGCCTGAACGTACCTACAAGTCGGTGGATACGCGGCGGCAAGTCCACTCCCGAAGGTGTCTGTGTACTCGTGACAAGACCTGTGGGTTCTGAGAATGGTGTCTGGATGGTGGTTGTGCAGAGTCTTAGTCGAGGTCGAACCGTACTGCACCAGAGCCCGCTGTCAGAGGCAAAATCCTGGGTATCCATTACATTGATGGCCAATGCAACATCGTACGAGGCTTCGGTGAATTCCGATACGGCCACCAACAATACCTGCACCGAATGTGCAGCGCATGCCGCTGGCTATGCAGCGTTGACCTCCGGCTGGAATATGGCAGTGTTCGATAACTTCTCGGCCAAAGCAAGTCCACCTCCAGTGCCACCGCACGGCTCATGGGTCCAGTCATTGAAGGTCAGTGTATGCTACTGTGATTTAGAGTTGATTGTTCATCACTTAGTGTTGTTATATAATAACTTGTCACTGAATAGTTAGTACCAGAGAGTTGTAAAGTACCAGTATTTTACCACTCCTGTTAGGATCACTGTATCGCAAGCACGCAAAGGAACTCAACATTGGCACAATTACATGTATGCTTATGTTCTCATGTTTTTATTAGATTGCAAATGCTGCGCGTCGCAACAACTTCAACGGCCCAGTGGGCGCTGCCGTGCAGCCCGTCAACGGACCAGTGCATGTGTCGGCACTCGGTCGTTACTATGGCAACGGTAACGGCAATGGAAACCACACGCTGGCCCTTCTGGAGGTGTCCGGTGGGAGAACGATTGCCGAATGTACTGTCAGCGGTACATCCTCTCCGGACACACTGGGCTTTGTGTATTCTGACCTGCCAAACAAGGTCACCTTGCTGCAGGGCGAGAAGTACTACTTTACATCAACCGAGGTGGAGAAGGGAGACTACTTTCTCGGTTCCGGCAATAACAACCCATACGCCACAACCACGGCCAATCTGGAGCTGCTCTCGTCCGTTTATTACTTTGAGAAAACATGGCATGAGATAGATACAGTGGGGACTATGTATGGTCCCCTAAACATGATTCTTGAATAGATGTTACCGGGAACCATGCCTTTATACTGGGGCAGAAAACACACGATTGCCAATGGACCGAAGCACTGACTATTGCGTGTAGGTCTAATTGCGTGTGAAGTTTATTAAAAATCAAGACTTCCATTTTTTTCATTTCTCACCGATCAATCCACTTGTCGAACTCCTTTGCTCACCAAGTTGCATGCTCTGCTGATCCCGGTCATGTGTCTAGTGGGAAATACATTCTATTCTGCTAGAAGGTAATGCTTGTGGAGTTTCGGAAGTCAGGTTCAGCTCGGCGGATTTCACTCCAGAACTCCCAACACTGGCTTCTGCCACCTTGTTTTGTCACACCACACCGCTGAGTCTGTGCAAATTCGAACCATTATAGTGCAATTCCACTTCTTTTGCAATGCAAATACCTCTTATCAAGTTTCAAGTACAGTACGTACAGTCCGATTATGGATTTCAGCTCAAAAACGTCATCCAGTAACAGTGTAGCTTTCCAAGAAATTTTACTTATTTTTATTCTAAAAATAGTTCTCTGTAGGGGAGGGTGCCCGTGCATGGCCCGGTGAGTACTTGCCCTTCCCTGCCTTCCATGATCCAGTTGAGACACTGTTGTATGTAGTGCGTACAAGTATTGCACTACATGTGAATGGGTACTCCACACAGCATCACATGCAAGACTGACGCTGAAGAGAGAAGCAACACTGGTATGAACTCACCAGCTACAGCTACTCCAATGTGATGATTCCGAGAGCTTGGGTTGGACAAGCTGGTCAGGTCTCAATACCACTGCTGCTGTGCCGCTTCCTTCATTATCATACTGAAGTACAATGTCATGTTACTGAATATAGCAAGCCAAGGAGCTCCGGGTGCAGTTGATAGTGACAATTACAGAGCAAAAACACGAAAATGCTAAAAAGAAATGAGGAAACTAAGGAACTGGAGGAATAGGCAAAAATGTGCGTGTAAAATTCTTCAAGTGATATCAGCAAAACAGTAAAGCAGAGGCTTGGAAACAGGACGTGAAACTGATCACAACACATGGTGGGAAGCCGGTTATGCGGCAGAAGAGGACTTGGAACACAGTTTTAAAATAAAATAAAGTCTCAGCAAGGAAGACAGCATGCAGAGTGAGGAAAGGGAGTGTGCACATCAGGAGATGGCAACTGATAGCGAGGTAAAAAAATATTCAACATACTCTTTGAGTGTCAAATTATACGTTAGCTCCCCTACTATAAGTATGCGTGCACTAAATTGACAGTAATGCTAGCCATGGCGTAACAATATGAACACAAAAGTAATTTTTGCAGCTGGCAAACCCATGAAGATAAAAGAGAGATGTGAAATGCTGCTGCAAAACATAAGGCGTGGTGAGGCACAACATAGTTAGCGTGCAAGTCAAGCAACCCGGTGCACTTAGCACGCCGATGCAGTACTCCTTCAGTTCATCCCATGGATACCAGTGTGTCGACCGCTCTCTCCATATGGCCGCCGCAGTTCTCCAGGATCGACCGCACAGTGTCGCGCGGCATGGCCGGAAACATGTCCACTAAGCTCTGCACGTCGTTCTCACTCACCGACTGCACGCCAGCGGGATTAGAGAGAACACCGGGTTGCTGCTGCTGGTGTGCTCCTGGCTGGCTCATGACCTGCTGCTGCTGCGGTTGCTGCATGACCGGCATCTGCGCTCCCGGGATCATCATTGCTGGCTGACCGTACCCACCGATCATGACGGGCTGCTGAGGCTGCATCAGCGGCTGCTGGACTGGCGTGAAGGACATGATCACGTTCACAACGCCCTCCTTACCCTCACCCTGCTTGCCATTCAGTGGGTACCACTCGTCCGCAATTTGAGACTCGTTCAGCAGGCTGTCAGGCAAGGTGATGTGGCACCATGCAATTCTGTCCTCCGTACCGAACGCACGCTCATCAAATATCTCCACATACATAGAATTAATGCCAGATGGTACATTACAGCGTAGAAGCTTGTTCCATCGTGGCGTTTTGCCAGCATTCGAGGCAGTTGGTGTTTCCATTACAGAATGGCCCACTCGCACGCGACAGAAAGGATCCATCCGTGTAATGCCATAGTTCTTAGTGAGACGAGCCTGGTTGACGGTAATATCCAGAACACCGATACCGGCTGCTTGGGCGGCATACTGATGGCCGTATGTTGGTGGAAGTTGCGATGGAGCAAGGGCAACAAACTGTTGAGGTGGAGGAGCAGACACAGTTTGTGCTTGACTAGTGGGTTGCGGGGCAGGTGGTGTGACACGAAGGAAATCGTCAGTCAGAGGTCCGAGAACAACCTGACTCCGCCAACGCTGATGGCGTTCAGAATCGAATGCGGCCATCTCTTCTGTTAGAGCGACAATATCCTCATCGATCATCAGATAGAACTCAAACAACTCATAGGACGAAACGTGAAACCAAAAATTCTGAAGGGAAAGGGGCCACAAACAAAACGATTTTTTCTGAAATACTTCAAGTCGCATGTCAAAAAAATCTAATGGCGATGATGTCGTCATCGATATTATCATGAAAAAGAAGATTATCATGTCGAGCATGTCTGATGATGAGATGTTGACGTTGACAGCAGCTAGCTATTTCTGCTCATCACTCATCGACATCACTCAATCAGTTTTTTGTTTATGCCGTGGCAGTTTGTGCACATGACATGTACACCGGCATCACGGTTCTCGTTGGTAAAGAGTCAGACGAGGACTAACTCGAGTCGAAGGTTCCAGACCAGATTACTCGTGCAGTAGCTGTGACTCATCCTGGTACCGGCTCACTTGGCGTATGCTTTGGCCCTAGTTTGGGTCTAGCTAGAGGCTTCTGGAAGGAATATTCGCGAACTTCAATATGCATCTTATAAAACCCGACGAAGTGAAGACCAGGACATTCCAGCCTCCATAGATCTCCGCTAAAATGGCTTTGTCTGTGAAAGCATTTTTCTTCTCGGCATGGCCACCATCGGATTCTCGACTGGGAAGCTCTGCTGAGATTCGTCGCTTCTCGGTGGATGACGGCGCAACGAGTAGTCTGACGTACTTACATCATAAAGTGGCAAGTGTGTTTCAGTTGAAGCGAGCTGATAATCTCTCCCTCAGGTGGCGTGACGAGGATGGTGACTATGTGGACATCAAGACTGACGAGGACTTGATGGAGGCACTCTCATCAGGTGTTGGTGATGTTCTCCGGCTCTACATATCCTTGACTGAAACAGTGAGTGGCAACAGCAGTGCCCAGCCTCGCACCCGCTGTGCACGTCCTGCCGCCGGCCCAGCGCAAGACCAAGTGCATCCCAACATAATCTGTGATGGCTGCTCAGGCCAGGTGAAGGGTTCCCGTTTCAAGTGCATGACTTGCGATGACTACGACCTTTGTGCACAGTGCGAGCATCTCGGATTGCACGATGAGCACCTGTTTGTGCGCATGCGTGAACCAATGCCATCGTTCTCATTTGGTCTCGGTGGCTGGGGAGGCTTTCCAGGTGCCGGACGATGGAGGTCTCGCGGTGCCAGAGGCCATTGTGGCAAAGGAGCCGCCCGAGCAGCAAAGCCGCAATGTGATAGGTCGTTTGGTTGCCGAGGTAATCCGTGTGGCGGCTGGCCACGGGCACCACAAGGACCCTCATTTAGTTCATGTGGTGGTGCTACTTCTACCTCAGCTCCTGCTGACCAAGTCTTTGGCTTCGGCCCAGAACAGCTCGCATCCTTTGCCTCAGACTTTCTACAACGGATGATGCCTCCTCAACAACAGGAACAACGGCAGCAGCAGGGAGATGGAGGTAAACCGGATCCGTGGTGCCAGCAAGCAAAGGGAGAGGGTGTGGACACTGATCCAGCAGGAAAGGGAGAGGGTGTGGATGCTGACCCAGCAGGATTAGCATCAGCTAAGCGCCAAGACTCAGATGCCCGGCAATACAGCTCTGCTGCCGATTCTGATGAACACAGGTACCAGGAATGTATGGATCGGCTGCTGGAGTTTGGCTTCAGTGATGATGGTGGCTGGCTTCAGGGTGTAGTCCGTGACTGTAATGGCGAGGTTTCTACCGTTCTGGACCGCATTGAAGCGCTATACAAGCAGCACCATGCTTGATGATGATGTCATAGATATGGAATCCGGGACAATGCCTTGCTCTTCTTCTATTCATGATCGACTTCACCAGTATTCATTGCCACTTTCAAGCTATGCTCTGTTCGCATATTGTTTATGTTTGTACCGATTACTGATTACTAGAGCCGTAACAGCATTGTGTGCGTGTGTGCCGTTTGTGTGTCACATGTCCGTGTGTATGGGTGTGTCACATGTCCGTGTGTGTGTGTGTGTGTGTGTGTGTGTGTGTGTGTGTGCTGCCTTTATCTTTTACTCTTCGTACAGAAATACCTCTCGATTTCATAGTCCGCTGAATTCATGTGTGAAACTCCTCACTCGTGCATACACATATCGCTGCCTCTGTAATACTACTGTATATAATCGGATCTTGGCTTTTCATTCGTTATTAGTCGTCTGATGATTGCCTATGGGCATGAAACTATTAGTAACAACGAATGATGTGTGGTGCTCTGTGTCGTGTGTAAGATAGCTCTATTCGAATGAATATTGAGCACTCTACCGAGCCGGAGGACTCTCATTTATTGTCTTTTACTCTTCGTTACTTGGTCACATTGCGCTGCTGTACTCCAGCAAACCGAGTACTTCTTTAATCTTTATGCATGGTTTATGGATGTACTCGTGACAAGTTGTAGTAAACAATTGTAGCGAGTGCGTGTTGCATTATGCAATGCACCAGGATTCTACCCTATCAAAATACCTTGCAGCACTGAGCTAGTAGGTCAGCATTGAAAAGTAAGTCGTTGTCGGTGATTTGGTGCGGCTGTCGTGTATGACTGCTTCCAAGAGTATACTCTACCCTCACAGGCCTCACTGAGCTTTTTTCTTTTTCTTTTTCACTTGTAATTTCGGCCAGTCGGCTACGATCGTTTTCGTCTTGGGGCTCGGGTTAGACAAGGGCAGTCTGTCCAACCTTGCCACCATTCCAAAGCAGGACACACACAGTACAGTGTATACAAAGGCAATCGTGTCCCATGTAAATGTATACGAATGTTTTGGTCCAAAGCAGGACTGTCCTGCTGTTGGACAGTCTGCAAGGGGAAGTAGCCATGTAGGGGCGTGAGCCCGCCTTTGCCCTGAGCTTACGCTTGCTGCTACCAAGAGTCCAAACTTTGCAAGTCAAATTTGACTGAATATGCAGCTGCAAATGTGGATGAGTGCGCCGCATGGTTCATACAATCATAGTGTAGCTACACATACCGGTATGTGTAGCCTGTAGCCTGGGCTCCCTGATTGAGTCGGCGCTGACCAGGGAGTAGTAAAATACATCGTATTTTACTACTCCCTGGCGCTGACTACTACATGTATCCACTACATTGTAGCGCAGCTGTGTACATGGTGTAGGTGGGGCGTTGTGACTCCTCCGACCACTGATAGTGATAGGTTTTAGAATAAAAAAAGGAAATGTGGCTCGATAAATAATTATAAAGCTGTACTAGTAAGAAAAGGGTTTGCTCCCCACACCGGAGCTCGCGCTATTCCGCCGACTGCACTAGTAGTAGATCTACTCGAGAAAATGAGGTCTCGATCTCGGTATCCTTGCACACTACGCGCACCAGGGGGGGGGGGGAGGGTAAAAAGAAAGAAAGAAGCCTGAAAGAGTTAGGCCATCACTAGTAGTATGCTAGTCTGCGGTGTACACGTCGACAGTAGTCCCACAAGTTTGCTCGAGGAGGTACTTGTACACTGCTACCAAGACTACAATTACAAACAAGAGTTCATAACGTCCTGGGGGCTATGATTGACTCTTGCTGCTACCTTGAAGTTGAAGCGTTGCAACGCTGCCTTGGATGGGGGGGGGGGGGGGGGGCGTTCAGGATAGCAGAGGGTAGATCATTTATTTATTTATTTATTGCAGCATCTCATAGCACAGTGAGAACACCGGCCAATACAAAGAGAGAGGGTGTTAGCCAACCACGGCAAGGAAGGGAGAAGGGGAGGAGAAGAAAAAAGGAACCGGCATGGATAAGTAGTGATTGCAACAAAATGAGAAACACAAAATCAAAGTCAAGGCGCGACAAGGCTCTTAAAAAGGCGGAGGGAAGAAAGGTCCTTAGCTTCTTGGGGAAGTGCCAGCCACGCAGAGTACGCAGTGAAAAGGGGAGAGTGAAGTAGAAAGGAGGACTTGGGTTTCGGAAGGGAAAGGGAGTTTCTCGTGCTACGGGAAGAAAACCAGTTGAAACAGTGGAGGTGAGGTGGACACAGATTGAGTTTGAGAGAATGGATAAGGGTGACAAGATGTGAATTACGTCTCTTAGACAAAGGGGTAGTGTGAGCAAGGGCATAAAGGGTGGAAGATGGGAGCATGCGGGGTTTCCGGAGGAGGATTTTTAGAACTTTTTTGTGCTGAATTTCGAGCTTTTCAGCACGGGTTGTGGAAATTCCAGCCCAAGCAGTATCTGCATAATCAAAAATGGGGCGTATGTAAGCTGAGTAAAAGAGGAGTTTACAAGAGATTGGGAGATGGTAACAGTGAGAAGAGAGGATTCCTAAAGATGAACTTGATCGTTTACATATGTAATCGATGTGGGGTTCCCATGAAAGATTAGAGTCAATGAAAATGCCAAGATGCTTATGGCTGGAGACTATGTCTATAGGCTGGGGGAAAGTGGGATGGAGGAGGGGCGGAACATCGGGCTGAGAAGGAAAGAGCATGATTTTAGTTTTAGACAGATTGGGCGATAACCGCCAAGACGACATCCAGGAAAT
This sequence comes from Sycon ciliatum, assembly GCF_964019385.1. Classification (NCBI taxonomy): domain Eukaryota; kingdom Metazoa; phylum Porifera; class Calcarea; order Leucosolenida; family Sycettidae; genus Sycon; species Sycon ciliatum. The sequence goes on from NC_088646.1 coordinate 5,948,737, forward strand.
TACTCTTTGAATCCCGTTAGCTAGGTTACTCATCAGGCCAGTGATGTTAGGAGATGCCCGTAGGAGCGTTGTGTCGTCTGCGAATAGTGATGTGCCCGGGGCAGCTGCGGGCAGATCATTGACGTATAAGATAAAAAGAAGGGGGCCGAGGATGGAACCCTGGGGAACTCCGGATAGTACTGTTGTGTCGGCTGAGGACGTCCCATGTACCGTGACGTACTGCGTTCGCCCAGTTGTAGGTAAGATGTCAGCCATAGCAGGGGATTGCCGTCTACAGTAAACGATCCACAAAGCTTGGCCACATGTCGGTCCATGTTGTGAGTAGGCCGAACGGGAAGGATCGGTGTAGGATGTCAGGACTCGTTGCGGGGAGGGGTTTGACAACTGGAAGGCATTCATTGATTGGGAGTGTTTCACTTGATGTTGGTGGCGGATTCTGGGGTGGGCGGGCTCAGGGGTAGCAGGTGGCAGCATGTCGGGTCAGCTGGGCCGGACCGGAAATGTAGTGCAGTTTGAACAGGTAGCACAGTCCCGAGACTTGCCGACGCACTGATAACTTGGGAGCATGGTCCCAGCTCCAATGCTGCGCACTGCGTGTGACACCGTTGCTGGATGCGGTCAACCTTCGCGAGGTTGGACCGGGCTGCGCTTTGCCAGACTATAATCGACTAGGGCCTAAGTAGGGGACCGGGAGCATATTCCAGTGGGACAAGCCCGGTTCGGGCCCTCTGTATTCTAAAGGGGGGGGGGGAGGGGCGTCCGAAAGTCTTCGATTTGCCCCAGCGATCTTCGCTACGTAGTTCGTTCGTCTCGGGTGATTCTTCTGTTCTCTATATTCTCTCAGCCGTTTAACATGCAGGGTTGTTTCAACTAATAATAGAAGAAAAAAGGACCAAGGAACTACATGTACACTGTACAATCATGTACATCCAAGTGCATTCCTGTTTCAACTTTCAAAGGGCTTATGGTTGTAGTCACAGTTCACACACAAGTAGACTGGTGTGTCGTTCGCATTCTTACCCGCTGTTATCCTCCTGTCTAAATAAGCATGTTAGTTAAAGTTATCAAGCAAGGCTTGCATATGATTATGAGTTTAGCACTTGCAGGTGGTGAACAAACCGCCGCGATCGCCATTGTAGATCTACATGACGTACATGCACAGTCGTGCACAAGATCTAACCGTCACTCAGTGTTCTTACCTGCGCCGAGGCTACAATGATCCAGTCCCGATCTGTATGCTGTCCATGGTCCCGGTACCGCTACAACTGATTGTATGCACTGCTTCATCACTCAGTGCCCCTGCCTGCACTGACACTGAGTCTGTAATCTCCCTGTATCCTATTGTATTTTGTTACAATCATGTATTCACGGTATTTTGTATTGCCGCTATGTCGCCACGTACAAATGTAGGTCGATACTCAGTGGAATTTCCAGTTTCCCACTGAGTCTGAACACGGTATATTATTGGCGTACACCGGCGCACACCGGATGTTACAGATAGTGGAGGGGCCTGGGCAAAAGTTCCTAGCTTGTGCCTTTTGCCGTTGAATGTTGAACGAGTTACGTGAAGCCACGGCCAGCTAGCTACAGTACAGGTCAGTAGGGAGAGTGCTGGCTGTATCCTGAAGTGAGCATTGTAAGTACAGTGGGTAGAAGGTCCATCATTATGCCGGAATGGTGAACCGTGCCTGGCCCTGTGTGATGGTCCACTGATGGACCTGATTCAAAACAATCCAAGTGATGATGGAACACCACAAGGGCGTCGGAACCGCACCGGCCGGGGCGGCCATGGCCGCCCCACTTTCTCGGCCGTTTTTTTTTTTTTTTTTTTTTTTAGCACACTGTACTGCAACAAAGCGCGAAGATCTCAGCGCAAACGTGGCAAATCCTTGTCCCCGATCGTGGTTTGTTGCAGAATCAAAAGTCCATGTACACTGAAATGGCACCAAATGCTTGGGAATGCTTGCAATTGGCTTCAATTTTTGAATTTTTTCCCGGGGGAGGGTAATGTTTGTCCCCGATCGTAGCATCTTCTTGGTTTTTTGCAGAATCAAAAAGTCTTCCATTGTAGTTACCGTACACTGAAATGGCACCAAATGCCCGGAAATCGGCTTGCAATTGGCTTTAATTTTTGAAATTTTTTCCCGGACCCCCCTTCCATGGCCGCCCCACCTCCAAAGTCGTTCCGACGCGCCTGCACCATAACCATGATAACGTCCGTACAGTTCTTGCCACAGAGCTCATACTAGTATTACTACTAGCCAGGTATAGTATAGGCCTAGTTGCCCCGGGTAAGAGGAAGTGGTCTTCTAGGCTATCGATCTCTGACTGCATACCATAGGTAGTCACCATGGTCACTAGCCAAGTACATGTACAGTCTTAGTAACTTAGTTAGGTAAGGTAGGTCGTTTCCTGTCCTTTTGTTTTGGCCTGCTGGACTGATCGGCTCGACTTTAGTTTAGGCTTAGCTGACCGCGTGCATTCACGCTCAGCATGCCAATGCAATGCACCGGCTTCACTCTGGATGGGACCGGGCCTACTGAGTACACCGAGTCAGACTCAATGGGTCATGCCCATGGCCCGGGACTCATGGCTCTTTTCAACATAGCAATCTGCATAAGGCTGGAGGGTTGTAAGATGTGTGAGTGTGTGTGTGTGTGTGGGGGGGGGGGGGGGGGGTGTTATATACAATGTATTTAACAATCCCCCCCCCCCCCCCCCCGCCCGGCAATTGACTCCTTTGTACATGTCATGTAGATGATGACTACGTCGTACTGGTAGGGGTGCTGCAGGCGTCACTCAATGCATGGATACAAGGCACCCCGGCACTATAACACAAGGAAATCATTGTTTGTCTCCCTAGTCCATTGCACATATCGATGCTTTCGGCTGCAGGCGCGTAGCTCGCATAGGGCACGGGTGCCCCCCCCCCCCCCCCCCACACACACACACCCTAAAAATGTTGCCTAGGGTCAGCATGCACGTTATGACATGCACAAGCAATCCTACACATACTTTGTGTGCGGCCGTGCACCTCCCCCCCCCCCCCACCTAAATAAAGGGGGAACAGCTACGCCCCTGGCCCTGGACTGGTTTGGAAATGCCGCTTGTTATTCCCTAGACTTCACTTCACTGCATACAATCATGCGTTCAGCCAGTCACCATAATCACTCGGACTCTGAGCTCCACTGATGAGACTTTACAAGGGCAAAAAAGTAAAAAGAACAGCTAGCTGCCAGTGGTTTTCTTTTCAGAAGTAGGACGCGCCTGAATCTGCACCTCCCCCCCCCCCCCCCCGAACCATTCACATTCAAGGAGCACCGCAGCACTCTACAAACCATCCATTGCCCGCGGCTCATGATTGCCATCAGATCATTCACAATAGAGAAATAAATTACGCTGTACTGATACTGTGTGTCGGTCGGGCCGGGCGGCATGCAGCCACAATATAGGATTCAGGTAAGGCAGTCATTGGTAGAATTTCAATCTGTGTGTGTATCGGTCGCCACAGGGCATATCAAATGAAAATGAAACTTGAAACAGGGCTGCCGGGAAAGGACCAAGGTGGGAAAGGGTTTGCTCTGATTTAGGGCGTCTGTCTAGGAAGGGAACGGGGCTGCAGTGAAATGATGTCTTGTTCAGTTTAGATAGCATTAGTAGCAACTTGATCAAGAAATTCCAGCCAGCATAGGTCATACAGAACTGAATACACAGACGAGGCAGCACAATGATATCATCTTTTAGTAAGGATATCAATTCGATCTTTTCATGTTTTCGCTCCCATATTTTTTACAGCCTACTTTACATGATATCTCGGCCGTTCAATTCAACAGGAATAGCATGCGGCAACATATATGTACTTGATCAACTGGGGAGTCGACGCCAGCACTGGTGCTGTGCCTTGTTGCCGGTCACTATCTGTGTTGTTTATGCATGCTGTGCGGTATGCTCTCGCTGCTGTCTGCGGGCGTGTGTTGCATTGAGTTGACCGGCGGCTGGTGCTGCAAGGCGTGATCGCGGATGACCATGCCGCCAGTAGTCTTCATCAGATTGTTCAGGTAGCCTTGGAAGACCTGCAGCACGCCCTGCACCACCAGAACGCCGAAGCTGTGCGTGATCAGGCTGAATTGGCGCAGGCCAGGAAAGTTGACATTATCGTTGTCCCGGTCGGCTTCCTCCTGGTCCAGGTAGGACTGCAGCTGTACACTCAACTCGCTCGTCAATTGCCTGCACGCCAGTGGATGGTGGGGCACACGAATACGAAACAAACATAGTGGTAAAACAGCCTGATAACATCCCAGTACAGTGTGTAATCACACAGTCTGTTCAATCACAAAAGGCATGCACAACCCAGGAATCAACACTCTGGTATAGTGTTATCACATATAGCTGACCCAGGAGCAGAAGGAAAGTTTTTCCATCCTCTTCTTGTTGGAAAATTGATAATACAGATTAAATGCATCATTCATGAAGAGTGTTGTATGCCAACATGTTCAAATCATGTTCCCTTGTCCTTTCTCACTACGATCTCCTTCTTCTTTTGCACTATCCATTGATTGACACTGTAGAATAAAGTGACCACATGTTAATTCCGCTTGTCCTCTTGATCTTGGTGCATTAAAAGTTCTCTTCACATTCGAGATCACTAGCAAGCATGCAGGCCATGCCGGCCATGCACCCCTATCAACACAGATCACTAGCAAGCATGCAGGCCATGCACCCCTATCAACACAGTTCTGCGGAATCCATCAGACTGGTTGAATAACGAACGTACATTGCATTTTTGATTGCCTGCTGGCGATCATCAACCTGCTGCTGTCCGCCGTGCGAACCCATCATTGCTGATTGCTGTCGACATACAGTAGTGGCCAATTCGGCCGTCGGGAACATTTTACGACAGATTCCATTGAACTGCGATGCTAGAGAGCGAGCTTCCTCTGGATGAAGAGAGAGAAGGAGAAAAAGGAAACGGAAAGGATGGTAAGAGTTGAGCATCATACACGGCGCTTACGGCATCTCCTCCTTTTCATACTCTCATCACTAAGGTTTGGTGAAAGGATATGTCTTGAAAAAGAGGGGAAATTTTAAGGGAAAGAACTAACCTTCGACCAGAGACGTCAACATTGAAGTTCCTGCTGCTTTCCGTCTGCCTGGTGGAAGATGAAGACCAATCTCCTCCAGTGCTCGGCGGAGGTCAGTACCTCCGTTACGAGCCTTGGCTCTGCGAGTGACAAAAACGGCGTACAGTATGACAGAGCGCCAATTAGATCAAAATTCCCCGCTGACAACAAATGAAGCTAATGATTTCCCCACAGACATTCAACTCAAGTTCAGCTGATACTTGATGAGAAAGCTGATTTTTGTAAGTCCAGCCCTTGCTTTTAGCATTCTCCTTTGTCCCATCCATCTTTGATGCGTTTCAGTTAGGCTATGGGCACACGAGACCAATGGTCGTGCGAGTTGGGAAAACCTCATCAGCATTGTAGCACCTCGCTGCCCCTACTCCCTGTGTCACTGTTAGTCTTGTTCTTCTGTCCTTGTCGCGTATTGCTTCATCTTGGGTTATCATTCGTCTTTGCTCCCCTTGTCTATAGGGCTATGTGTGACCCATAACAGAGAAAAAAGCAAAAAGGTCCCAAACAAGAAATGCGCACATTTCCATTGTCACTTACTTGCGAAGAACACCACCAAGAAGCGATGCATTCAGACACTCTGGAGGCGACAGTCGCCGCTGTATCTCTCCAATTGTCACGATGTATTTGCTGGCAGAGCCGAGGAGAGACAGGCGACCTGGAACGGTGGTGAACTCGTCGCTGGGCTTCAGCTTCTGGCCGATGTGCCTGCTGAGGGGAAGATACTTGTGTGATGAGGATGCACCTGGAGGCAACATTGTTTGTAAAAAGAATATTTGCAAAAATACAATCACCTCTCAGAAGTAATCCCTGATATACATTTCGTATAATGTGGCAATAATCTATCGGTAGAAAACGATCTACCGTTTTGTGCAGACATTCATGATTCATGAGGGCATGAAGTGCGAATATACCACGGCAAGAAGATTGTCTACGGCAAGTCGAGTATGGTTGTGAAATACCTCATTACTCATGGGAGGACTAGCTATAGCAACAATCCTACTTCACCTGAGCAAACAACAATGTACTAAATGCATGTCGCCCTCCCGGTAATCTGCACCGCTGCAGGCAGGCATGTTTACATGCCGGCTGTCTTTGAGTTTTAAGCTACTTGTAAGTGAGTGCCTACCTTCGCAATCCTCTCCGCCGGGTGAGCTGGTCTCAGGACTTGGCAGTGTGTCACCGGAGGAATTCTTTGGCTGAGGCCGACCACCATATTCCCCCTGAGATATCTAAAGAGGAGAGGGTGAAGCAGAAATATTTCTAAAACACCATTCAGTGTACACTGGCTAATCTCGGCCATGATGCTGAGTATTCTAGAGGTCGACACTGTAGAACCTAGGACTGTGACACACCAAAGAAAGTGTTGACTGAGTTGGACTAAGTTGGACTGAGTTGGACTGAGTTGGACTAAGTTGGACTGAGTTGGACTGAGTTGGACTGAGTTGGACTAAGTTGGACTGAGTTGGACTGAGTTGGACTGAGTTGGACTGAGTTGGACTGAGTTGGACTGAGTGTTGACTGAGTTTGTACACAAGGTGTTTTCTTGAAGGAAGGTTGTACTGTAAACCTACTTGGTCCAAAGTAGTTAGAGCAAGAACATCATAATAACTACTTAGCTACAAGCACGGTCGTGACTGTCATGATGCTCCCTAAATGAACAATTTCTACTTTCTTGCCTATCACCTATTCAACAGAATATGCTGCCTACTAGCCCTTGCATGTGCATGTGGAAGAGAAGCATTGCTTCCCATCAAACGTACATGTGCGTGCTGTTGTCTTCCGATCATGTCAAGCGATGCGGTCGGTTGCCATAGTCCGTTATCGGCGTGAAGCTGTGCCGCAGTCGGTGACGCTACCGTAGCCTGATCACCGTGTTCCGCTCCGGCATCGTAGCCGGCCATCTGTTGGGGCACCACGCCGTACTGGTGCGGCGTGGTTGCTACGGACTGTGCCTTGCCGTCGTCATAGTGAGCAGCCCTCGCGGGCATGTGATGAGAGTGCATGATGGCGACACCGGAGGATGGTGGCGGTGGCGTGATGAAGATGGAGCCGCGGTCGCCGTGAGCGGTCTGTGTGCCCGCTCCCATTTCACCGTAGAGAGGGCTACGGTGACCCATCCCATCAGGTGTCTGTGCCATCTCGCTCGGTCTCCTCACTTTGTACGGTCCGTTGGGATAGTGCGAGTATTCGGCGTGTCCGGATTGCTTCATGGAGCGGTCGTCGTGACTGTAGTGGCTGTGTCGTGACGGATCCATGCTGGTCTGCAGCTGCTGTGGAGAGGTTGGGGTAGCCTGCATGCCGCCCGCACTGCCCATGTTGGGTGTTTGCTCGTAGGCGGACGTGTGGTTAGCGTGTGCACTGCTGTTCGTCATGGCCGGAATCAACGGCGGGGCTGCAGACCCATGCTGTATGGCTGCCTCGCGAGACACGGCATGATACGGCGCGTATCTGTGCTCCGTGCTGTGCTTGGCATGGCGATGAGGCATTGCACTGCCTGCTGGCTGGGTCTGTGCCAAAATTGGCATCGATGCTGCGGGCTCCACGACAATAGGCGCCGGAGTCAAGGTGCACGGTTGAGTTGCAATGTGATTTCCGTAGGCAACTGCCGCAGCAGCCGGCTCCGGCATTCGGGCTGGGTAAAATGTGTAGCCTCCCGGAGCTGCTGCATCCGCCTCGGTTGGTGTCATCTGCACGGAAAGCATGCACACAGGTGCAGCATGAAACACTGTAGCACTATTGGTAACTGCCACAGGCATTCCTACTCTAGTCTCCATCATGCTATGAAAGAGCTATGGGTACCAAGAACATGTAATTCAGGTTATAAGCAGCTGGAAACGTGAAAAACTGAACTCATTTATTTTCGCTAATTCGGCCACTTTTGTCTACAGGAAATCCTGGCCGCGTCAAGTTCCTGATAATTATATAGATAGCAACTTAGGAACTCTTTGTGTGGGTATTGTCAGAAGCAGTTCTTTTGTGCAGCACTTCCTATTCAACCCTGTCTGACAGAAGCACATTGAAGTCAGCATTCAGCAGAAAGAGTGTTGTCAGGACTGGGCCAGTCTTGGAGCTAACACGACCCTTTTCATGTTTTCAATGGAGATTGGCCAGTGGCAGTACCCAGCATTTCCCTGCAGGCAGTACATTGGCCAGGATCTCCTCTACGCACATGTACATGCAGCACACGGTAGACCGTCTATGTGCTGCAGGGTGCAGGCCTGGGAGGGTGTGGGGCTTCACTGTACCTCAGGCAGGGAATTTGATTCCTGAGTGTGGTGCGGTGTGGTGGAGCTGAAGTCACATGATGTTGACTTGGGGTTAGTCTGGTCCTGCGGCATTTCGCATTAAAATATTTATCACCTGCTGAAACTGGCCTCCCCCTTGCTGCTTCAATTGGCCAGGAAATGATTTCCTGAGCACTAGTGGCTGATGAAGTTCACCTCAGGCAATATTCTCAAGCAGAAACGTCCCAAGAGTGCCACCCAAGGCAAGAAGACAAGCACCCTCTCTTGCAAACACTGACCAATGTCAAGAGATAGCCACTCAGCAGAATCCAAGTCACACAGCAGGCTTAGCCATTCAGTTTCCTAACCAGATAACCTGGCTTGGCCGCCATGTTGTCCAGTCATTCTTTTTCACTGAACCTATTAAGCTAACTGGTAGATACAATGATGCATGCACAGCCTCCTCAGCAGATCAGCTATACTGCACTACATGTACAGACACTGTCTACCTGACCAGGTAGCCCAGTACTCCCAGTCACAGTCCCTGCCACTCTGCATACTTGTACTAGGCTGGACCACTCACATGACATTGACCGCTGGCTCAGTGAGTGATCATGAATGGACGTGGATGCCACTGTGACCCCCCTCCCCCCCCCCCCTCCAGGACACCAGGAATTATTCCTAGTATTTATAGTAATTTTCTTCTAGATCTCCTACTAGGATGGCAACAGCCACTGCATCACGGGGTACAGCATGCAGCACGGACACCTTCAAGTTGTTTGTGTACAAACACACTGCCTACTGCTGGGCCAATACCAGTCACTACATCCATAACTTATCATAAGTACATAATGTACTCTTGCTTCAAGTTCAACTGCACAGCCGACTGACCCTGAATTGGAGACAGTTATGAGTATACCTGACTAGTGACTCAGTCCTGTCCAGGAATGCCCCAGTCCAAAATCACCTCAAAGCAATTGAGCTGTGAGTAACAAGCTGCGTACACACTACATGACCTGTGGGCTTTTGGCTTTGCCTAATCACCACTGGAACACTGTATAATAACTAGAGGCATGGCCAGGAAAGTGCCACTCGACAGAGCAACATGCTGCAAAGAACCTATAATCACTGGACAATGGGCTTTACAAAAGAACAACACCATCTTGCAACGACATTACCCTCCAAAGGGCACATGTCCAGACTCTGGGCTAATTAATTTTAGTTACAGGAAAGTGGAGCTGCAGCAGGCCATACTCACTGGAGTAGAGTACTCTACCAGTGTATGTCACATGCTCCTCGGAATGACAGCCATGCCTAGTGCATGTACATGTACTGAAATAGCACATCCACTCAGTCCACGTGAAGTTGACATCATGAGGCTGCTCGGCAACTGGCTAGGTGTCCAGCACTTCTTGGGACCTGTTTACGTCAGAACCTGTACTACTATTACTATTACTATTACAGACTGTACTACTATAGTATACTGATAGTGTGGATGTTGGGACTGCCCGTCCAAGAAAGTGCTGCTTCTCCCTCTGACCCTCCCTACAGATATGCTGCCCCCAGGGGTCCTGCTGAAAAACAGGTGCAGGATTCAGAATGGCTGATTAGCAGTTCACTACTTAGTTAGAGCTCTGTCCGTATAGGAAATAGCCTCCTCAGAGACAGAGTATTGATTTCACTCTGACAGCTCAATGTACAGCATAACCATGTACTGCTATCACCAGGGTCCATAGTATACATACATACATACATACATACATACATACATACATACATACATACATACATACATACATACATACATACATACATACATACATACATACATACATACATACATACACACATACATGTACATACTGTCACCAGGGTCCATGGTATAGACAAGGCATAACATGTCGCATTGGGATCAGCAGCATAGCAATGCTGAAACCTCAAAGTGTGCACTGCCACAAACGCCCTTCCACCAAAGCACTCTCTGAATAAGGGCTTGCATACCTGCATCAATGATCACTAGAATTGGCAATAAGGTATACTGAGTGACAGTACAGTTCTAGTGTCCTGTGGAAGACCTCCTTGTTCCTCCAGGCCGGCTGGGCTGGTGTCACTGACTGTCAGCACCGGTACACATACACATGTCCCAAGGAGCATTCCCATATCAGACTGAGAGGCTGTGGAGGGTACCCCCTCCCTAGCCCTCCCTCTCCCTGGCTCCTAGTCCGTAGTGCATGTAGATTGAGTACATGAACACCTTGCCAGCATTGTTTTCTGCGAGAGTGAAAATCACAGCATGGGGTGGCTGGGCCTGTCCATCCTGATTGAGTGCAAAGAGTAGCGTGTCATTTTCATTAGGATGTGAACATTACAGGGTATAGGCTCCAGGGGGTGTACAGGCTGCTGGGCAATATGCTACACGGCCCAAGGACGCATGGTGACTTGGCATGGTGAAGTCACTGAGACTGGGACGTCCTTCCCTGCTTCAGTCAGTCCTGTGTAGTGTCAGGACTAGAGGCTCCCATCACACTAACAAACTACCTTACATCCACCTCCCCCTGTCAGCCCAGTGATCCAGCTCCATGTCACTAGCATTCAAATGGAGCCACCCTACACTGCAAGGCTGTGTTGCCTCTAAGCAGGACAGCCCTTATCCAGATCTACATGATACCTACACATCACACCCTGGAAGACCAACCCTACACCATCATACATGACCCTGTACTATCTGATTCTGATAGTAAACTTCCATGTACATGTATATGTGTATGTTCTATAGCCCACTCGAACTGAGTGGAAACAAAGGCCATGGCATTAGAAGGCACTGCATGGTTGGGATAATGTCAACAAGGATGCACGAGGAATTTGTTTCTCCAAGGATATGCAAAGTTTGCCGTCCCAAAACTGGCAAACGTCCAAATATTAGCCGTGGAATCTTCTGCTGTTTGCAATCTGTCCTGTAGAATACTGCATGCTACGATGGAAATTCTTACCAACCCCAGACACACAGCAGGAAGGCTCAAGTCATTATCATTGTGAACTTTCTCAGTAATCACATTGCCATGCCTTTTACCCATGAGAGAACAAATGATTCAAAGACTTTGCTAACTATCGCATCAGGAGGCATGTGGATAAGAATGAGGAAACAAACTATGCTCGCCAAGTCCAACATTCCTACACATGGACAATCCTTACAGTACGAAACAGCAAGTAATTAGTTGATGTACACATGCATGCCTAATTGAGGTACAGCAACTGGTATCTGTGTTAGCAAGCTACCTACATGTACAATGCTATCATAGAACAAGGAACACAAACTGGCATCTGCTTACAACACATCGAAAGAATGTTCCTACACAACATGTGCACACCAGACCCGCTCCAAAGCAATCCGTGCTTAGCATAATGTAACTAATCCTTCACATAGTCATTTCACCATCCCAATCGGCTAATTCTCTTGCCCATCCTAAGATCTAGGTACAGTACACCAGCTGACATGTATACGTAAATAGAACAGTAAAATCTCTAAAGCACTGCTTTCTTCTTTAGGAACGTGATCATACAAGGCATATTCAAATACACACATGCAGCAATTTCTGAAATTTCTCTTCCGAGCCATACCATCTTTTCAAGGAACAGTATCGACATGGGCTTGCTTACACTGCCAATCCAATAGTCTGCCTCTCCTCGTCGTTGCATAGCAGAAAGCAATTGTTCCAGAGACATTGGCAATACCGGAATCTACAAGTACACTGACCCCGACAGGCCGCAATGTATGGTCTTGCTCCAAGCCTCAATCTCGGTGTTTCTTTCTCCTCTTTTTCTTTGCAAGCCAATTCCTTTCAAAGTTTCTTTTCTGATGATCGGCTAGACTACAACTTAGACCCAGTGGTGCTTGGCTATTTATTGGTGTAGTCATTTTGGCCAGAATTACCATCCTCTCTCAACCAAACAATGTTTCTAGCAAAACACTGTAAGTTTCTTTTCAGTTTTCCCCACTCAGCCCTCCCTGCCTGGACGGTTGGACCCTGGAGGGTCCCGTGGAGGTAGTGCAGGCTTCCCATGCAGCCTGAAAGTATAGGAAAGCGTGACAATAGCTAATCCTCAGTGCATGCTGCTGTGTAAGTCCCAGCTGGGTCACGCGGATCTGTAGACCGATCAACTGCAGCTTCTCAGATCCTACTAGCTGAGCGGGTAAAGGTTAGTGACCAGGTTTTAAGCAGCTGTGCCCAGCGAAAGACAAACTGCTCGCAACATGTGCAGAACACACGGCTCGGGCTCCCAACTCACTCGCATGCAATGAGGCAAGGCCATGTGGATTCAACCTGGGGGAACAACCAGCCTCCTCTGCTGAAACTGCATCCTTTACCCACAGTCCGAGTCTCAACTGACCCATACTTGCGGCTCAAATATGGAGAATGCTACAGGGCTTGCGGGTGAGAATGCTACATGGTTCTGTACTGGTCTTCTGATCACAATCTGCTCAGTGCTTACAGCCTAGGCCTATGCTGGCCAAAGGTATTTTACTGGTAACATCTGCCAGACAGCCTGCGCCAGATGCGCATGTGCATGACTGTGGATATGGAGACCTATGAAACTGTAGCTGGCGCACAGGTCTCCATATCCACTATCTAAACAGTGGTGAAACTTTTTTTTAAACCTAGTTTCTTCTGCTGGCGTAAGCCAGGCACTGACCACTGTGTGTCATGCTGACCAATGATTGGAAACAGCTGCTGCAGGAAAGCAGACATTTCCCTCATTCTAAGCTTGGATTTCAAACATCCTCCGCCCACGCACTAATGTTAGATGCATTCTTTTAGGCAACAGACGGGAAGGAAGAAGGCAAACATGACCTGGATTTCCGCAAACTTTCTAAATACTATTCCCAAACCATGCGCACTGACAACATAGCACATTCAGATAGTATTTCAATGCCAGGAAACAACTGTTTTAGCTCAGACAGATGATGGCCAAATACTCCGCCGCATCCCTCATTCCCTCATTCTCGCTTTTCTCGTTGGAAGATGGTGTAGAAAACAACACTCTTCCTTTCCCATCCTTCACTTCAGCTAGCATGTTTCTACTGCACAGAATGAGCTCCAGGTTGTCCAGGTGTGTTCCATCCCGTAATCCCCGATGGCCAAGTGAGGTACAAGCAAGTGATGTTGAAAATGCCTGGGAGCCCTCACTGGAGCAGTGGTTGGTAAGAGGTATGGTGTGCATACTATTAGGCGCAGTGCAGAAAAGAGCTTCCTCGCCAGGAGGCAATTCTCTATGCTTTGCTAGGTGTCACTATCCAGAGATTGATGGAATCACGCGGAGCTGGGCAAACAAGCAATTTCGTTTGCTGCGGAGATGCCCTGTGGCCACCGCCCAGAGGTGCAGACCAGGGAGAGAGCTGTACCATTTCAGACCCTCCCAAATGACAGCACAGTGGATTATCATAATATGTTGAAAAAACCACAAGCATCTGTTCCAAACTCCCACCTTTTGATATCTGTAGTGTGAAGGTGGAAGGATGTGCAGCTGCTGCTGTTGCTGCTGCTGCTGCGGCGGTGGCTGATGCTGAACGTGGCACTGCTGTTGGACTTGCTGGTGGTGATGGTGGTGGTGTGGAAGGGCCAACATCTGTCGTGGCGACGGTGACCGACTGGACATTTCCCGCAGTCTTTCCAGCCACCACTCCAGGCCAGGCTGTAGTTTAGTTTACGGATGAATAGACGACTCTAAGTAACTCGGAGCAGTTTTCTAGACAGTGACAACAAGGCTTCGACTAGACTGTTAGTCGACCAGACGGTGTTAATGAAAGGCGATACGACCCACTGGCAACGAGAACAACATCATCTTATTCAGTTGGCCGCCACATCCAGCAAGACTAGAGACCAACACCGACACACGTACTCTCCGCTGCACTCAACCTCCTGGCCTACAAGCGTTTGCTTTTCAGACGCTTGACTTACTGTAAAACTCTTTGCAGCATTTTCGTCAACTGGAGCAAGTCTCAACTCATTACGCTGCAGCCGCCGCGTCCCTTCCCCGACGCACGTGACGAAGTCTCATTGTGCATCCGGGAACTTTGCAGCTCGCGCTACTCTTCGGCCTGGCTTGACGCGCTTGGGCTGGAATACACTCTCCTTGGCAACCGCGACTCGATGGTCGACACTCTGTACTCGCTCGCGTACTGTACATGACGTTGCCATAACTGCGTCACACCGTGTCAGTGCGCCAGCCTATGCGCATCAGTTCGGGGATGTACGGAATTCACACAGGAACAGATGCGCACCATCTTGTGCAGTGCCACCGCGGTTCATCATGGTTCATCGCTAGGCGGGAACCTAACTGCCATGGGGCGGGCGTGTGATGACACGGGGTCCACCATACTTGGAAGTACTAGAAATGGTTTAGTGTTCGATGGTGAGAGTTCCCTCATGTCATGAAAGGTCTGACTGGGGTGCTGCTTGCCGAACACAAGACAAGTGATATTAGTGCCAGTGGAATGCTGCCGACGACCGGGTGAGAATTTGCCAAGATCTCCTGTAGACTAGACTAGTGTAGTGTAGGCTGTACCGTACGACTCCCGGTCTAGTGTATACATCTCTTAGTGCCTAGTGGGGCTTGATCATACAATCATGTAGCCATCAAGCGTGTACCTACGGTGTACTGTAAAGTATTGGTATGACTTTGTGATGGTCTTGATGCGAGTTAGTGCGAAGCATGAAGTCAGCCAGTACTCTCCCCAGGCAACAGTATACTTTGAAATACCCGTGATTGGTGGACTCCTCACAGTCAATGGTACAAGTCATGTACTGGAGTATCTCGTCCCCCAATCATGGCCGTGTACCGGTACATGATGGGTGTATTACTAGTACATGCCCTTGTATCATACCGTGTACAAAGTCAGTATGCTCTGTTACTAGGCGCCAATTTCATCCTTTATTTACAGTTCGTTTTAGAAAGAAACATTCATGGCCGGCAGTCTAGTAATGATGTACAAGATGTATCCCTGTTTCATAGTTTCCGCCATTTTGATTGACTGTATTGCCATGCACTAGGAAAGTGGTGGACATCACGCAACTACATCATAAAGAAAAGGGTGTGTGTTACCATAGAATACGCTACATTGCTAGTCATTGGGTGGCGGTGTATCTTCAATGCATGGCTATAATAAGACGGCTCCACTTTTATCAGCTATTGTCACACACAGCCATTTATGCGAAGCCTTCGACCTCATTATAGTGTGTGGTGAGATTCTCGATTTAGGCAACTCAGTATCCGCCCATCAGAGACCACCTCTCACTGGGAAAACCTTCGACCTTTACTGGTCAGGCGTTTGTGGTGGTCACAGTGCAATGTTCCAGATGAAAGACGCCCCTGCCCATTGCATTCAGAGCAGGGCTAGGGATCTCATAACAGAAGCAGGAACCCATTGCAATGGCAATACAAGAGAAGGAAATAGTGCCTGGATTAATTTAACAGCTCTGTGCCACAGTGTGGTCACTGTACCAGTGCAGTGCCATTCGTCCTCGCACACTCACACTCACACTCACAACAGTTTGTCAGCCCGCAGCCTGAAGGCGCGCGCCTATTATTGTATCGTGTTGTGCTGTTACCTATCATGCTGTTCTGCGTTCCTGCCTTGAAACGCTGCTGCTGCTGTTGGCTGGAGTGTTGCTTATGCACGCCGCTAGGCAGCTAGCTCAGAGCAGCAGTGCGGCATGGCTGCTAGCCCGCTGTCGCAGTTTGGTGCCCAGAGGGGCATTTCTCTAAATGACCCACTAATGGTTCTTGTGTACCGTCACATTCTCTGACGGCGGTGTTGTTTTGCGTGATATGTCCATCCATCAGTGCCAAGGATAAACGGCCACACCAGGCAGAGGTAAGGCATTCACTCTGCATGGCCTACTTGATCAATACACACGCCGTCTAAAAGCCATGGAATCACACCTCTCGCTCTACTATGAAGCTGCCATCGGCCGAAGACCGAAGGAAGCTCTTAGGAAGTTCGTTCTAATGCCAATGAAGTGTTTGCAAGCGCAAAGCGGTGTTTAAAAATGGCTGCCACTTTTGTCAAGAGAAAAAGGAAAGGTGTCATGTAGGCTGGTGAATGCCACAGCGTGTTCAGCAGATGTAGGTGCATGCTCGAACATCACACCGTCATCACAAGCTAATCGGTCTTGTAGTTGGGCAGATAATACTACTGACGCCGATAATGGGTCCTAGTGGTTCCGGTGAGGGTATGCGCATCCAGGAATCAAAGGCGATTAAACGTTTCACGCGTGAGCCTAAAAGATCCTCGCCTGCGGGCACGAACACGCAATGCGTGTACGATGATCAATCCTGGCACGAGGGAGAAGGGCCTGGGCCCTGGGGAGAGAGAAGGGAGAGAGATAGAGTTCAAGAGGAACAACGGCAAATGCCTGTGATACTGTCACTGTGCCGCGCAGCTCATTGAGCTCAGTGTGAATGCTAGGCCATGCAGGGTGATCTGGTGATGGGTACACCTGAGTTATCACTCTCTACCCTGCTCAATACACCCTCGGGTGGTGCGTGCTCGGTCATCGCTCTACTTTACTTTTTACTCTTGAGACTCGGTGAGTGTTGGGTGCAGCATTTCCTCTTTCTCGGGCCTTGCGTATCTCCGGTGATCCCCTCAATGTCCTCGGTAGCGAGGTAGTAACTCGGATATGTCCGTCGTGATACCATCGTATACACCATCACAGTCTTGCAGGCATGATGTGCAACTGATGTTACTCCTTGCATTGCACTGCTGTGTCTATTCCGGCCTGTCACTGCTTCAGTTTCCTTATTGGCAGTTTGTGGAGTACTCACCTTACGATCTGTGGAGCGGCTCCGGCAAAACTGCCTGCCGCAAATTACTTCTGAAGAGTGAAGGGTGATTTTGGCCATGCCAAACCTTCCCATCGCCCATGGGGGCTGATCAAGACCAACTGACGTTTCTACACTCGCTTGAAGTTAGTTCTTTGTGATCCAAATCCCTTTCTGTCGATTGTTCGTCATTAACGTAATGGCCAAGGAACATGGTACATGGGAATGACTTGGTAAATAACTTAAAACATTCTAATGATACTTTGATAGCGTTTCGTTGACAGGGACACTGTTCCCTCACCGACTCACCAGGGTAGTCTTACGACCACTGAACTGCTGAGGACACCCCACTGTGATGGCCCCGCCAGCAAACGTTCAACATGTCATGTCAAACTCTCTCATTCACTAACGAGAGAGAGAGTGTGTCCAGTGGAGAGGGAACATGGCACTCAAGTCAAACGATTGGCAAAGCTAAGGACAGCAGTTTTTACGACCGTTTGCGGCGTGTAATACTTTACAGTCGGAATGATAGTGCCTTGTGGCATCCGGTGAGAGTGACGAGAACAGAACCGTACCGTTGAAAACAAGCCGTAATGTGTGCCAGTCACTCATCTTCAACCGGAATTGAAGACAGTCAGTATACACGCGTGTGTGTAAGCGTATGGCCAAACCTCAGCTCAGGGAGCTGGAGTCAGTGGAGACATCGTTACTAACAGAGTCAGATCTCTAGCTAGGGGTACCTAGCTAGGATTGTCACAGGAAACGAAGGTAATGGTACGTCTTCCAAACAGATCAGGCGTGAAATGTGTCAAATATATGGGCCCAATACTCAGGCCCTAGGTCAATAATGCCTTCAGGTCCACAGTGCCCTATTCGCTATTCCCGCAATTATTGCCCTCGGCTAACTAATCTTTGAATTGCTCCTAGATCAAGACCATGCATGTACCGATCGGAACAAGTGGAACGTATTCCTATGCTCTAGGCCAATTCACGGGAGTCCAAGAGACAGGCAATGTTCCATATTGCAAGGTGTGTCTTTACCACCATATTAATGTTGAAAGCGATGGGAAACAGCAACGACAACAAAGCGACGACAGGTAGGCCCTGACCTGAGCGATCCTGCTAGTCTTCTGCCTGCGTGCACGTCAATACTACTAATCACTGAGAATTTAAATATCTTAGAAGATCTTTTGGTGAGGACTTGCAAGGAATTCCCTACCTCCAGGGTGTCTTACCAGCCATTCGACCACAACGTACCTCGTAACCGCCGTGTGCTAGGAGCTGTGCGTTCACGTCGATAACGTGGCAACAAGTAGCCTGAATATAGTGCCTTGGGCCTTCGTTATCCAGACGTTACTGTGTTAGGAATATGCATACATGTAGGTGCATGGATGTATGCATGGCTGATGACCTAAAGCCCGAGGTGGAGGTGGATGAGTGATATCCTCTTCAAAGTTCGGTTCCCTGTGACTAGACGGTAACAGTCATTCTGCCGCTGTCGATGACGTTGTGAGCAAGACGAAACATGGCCGTGAATTGGGCCACTGCACTGCAGGGCAATGGGAATTTGGCAATACATGCACATGTAGCATGTTATCAAGCCCTCCAGGCCAGCTCCTGCTCTTCCGAGGCACTGGCAGTTTGCTGTGTAGGAACCTTGCTGACTTGGATACGATTAAGAACACTGCCAGGCTGTCCACTGTACCACGGTTTGGCTTCATGTCGGTTCGTGTTCTCACTCCTCACCCGTGTGCCTTGCTTCATGTAGAGGACTGCTCAAGCTAAACTGCATTTCAAGTACTAGTACATGTTCCTAAATAGACTGGGCCATGGGTCCAGGGGCGTTTTCAAACTAATGCGAATCAGCAATGCTCTTGATCTTGTGCACAGCCTCGTGGGACAAATCAGGGAGTTGTAAAATACCAGTATTTTACGACTTTTACGACTCTCTGGTTGAAATGTTGTGGCTCAGTAACAATAGTACAGTATTTGTCGGTTCTGGTGGACCGGAGACCGCACTATTGTAAGAGAACCATCGTTGGTTGTGTGTAACCTTTTGGAATAAGGGAATCGTACAAAGACTTCCTGGTTGGAATAGTCTCTGATCTGACCATCATGTCTTCCACATTCTTACCGTGCAGTACTCTATAATGCGACAACATGGTCTGTAGCCGTGTAGGGATATCCTTATTCAAAGAATAAAACACTACTACTAGACTTGCATGGCCTACTAGTACACTCTGCAACTCTAGGGCGTGAGATGATTATCAATGTCATAAATGTGGATGCATGATTGCCTAGTTGATTGGTTGGTTCTACGGTACCATTCCACTAGGGATTAGGATTCGACTAGGCCTAGGACTAGGACTAGGCCTAGGACTAGGACTAGGACTAGGACTAGGACTAGGACTAGGACTAGGCCTAGGCCTAGGCCTAGGACTAGGACTAGGACTAGGACTAGGACTAGGACTAGGACTAGGACTAGGACTAGGACTAGGACTAGGACTAGGACTAGGACTAGGACTAGGACTAGGACTAGGACTAGGACTAGGACTAGGACTAGGACTAGGACTAGGACTAGGACTAGGACTAGGACTAGGACTAGGACTAGGACTAGGACTAGGACTAGGACTAGGACTAGGACTAGGACTAGGACTAGGACTAGGACTAGGACTAGGACTAGGACTAGGACTAGGACTAGGACTAGGACTAGGACTAGGACTAGGACTAGGACTAGGACTAGGACTAGGACTAGGACTAGGACTAGGACTACTGGTGGTAATTCTGGGTACTGTGCAGGTACTGGTGTACCCCAACTGACGTGTGCTGACCCCGTGTATGTCAACGTGACGCCATAATGGTAAAGCGCTGACAACTGGTCATCGTGACCCGAATGCAGCTGCACTCCTACTGCCCTAGGTGTCTGCCACCTTGTCAATCCTAACTGACATTCGCCATCGACTACACGCACGGAATGTTTCACAAGGAACAATGAGCTTTGCACACAATTGTCATCTTTGGACATATACGCTGACAGGAACAAGCAGATAATGCATGACATTGCCATACGAAGACGTCGCCGATAGTAGGCCGATTTCCGAACAAGGAAATTATCCAGGCTACATACATGCTTTCCCACTGAGCGCCACATCACATGAAGAGTCAACTCGACAGCCAAGACCGTCATGGCAGGTTATCGAAGTCACACGTTAGTTTACGCAAACGTTCCCAAACGATCGAGTAACGTGACTTTCTAACGTCTAAATGGCGTTACTTTATCACTCATCTAGACTGTGCGTGTGGCGAGTACTGAGCCATCTGCGTGCCTCGCCATCTGTTTTAGTAGGTAAACTAGGAACATAGGGAGGACGTGTTGTTATTATAGTCGGCTAATACAAAGAACACAACTGTCACGACGTCGGAATGGCTAACATTTTCAGTGGTCCCAGATTCTCACACACTGGCGCCCCTTTGGCTCCGCCAGCAAAGAGCAGACTAGGGATACTGAAGTACAATCGTCATGTAGGGTCTGGTTTGTGACTGCTTGGCGTAGACCACCCAGCCGGGTCCTGTCCAGTCAGTAAGGTGGCAGCAGTCTTGCATCTATTGCTGAGTCCGTAAACCCTGTGGCCCACAATAGCTCCATTCGTGGCAGATATAGAGTATCTGTCAGATACTCGTCACTACGGTGAGTAGTATTGGCATGATGCACTGTCGCAGTCCTCTGCTAATGTCACAAGATTAGCACACATGTGATTCACGCGCGAAGAATCGCAGCAGGCTGGTTGCGCACAGGTCTATCAGCTAGAGCCCAGCCGGCGTCGGCCTACTGTGTAAGGGAGAAGTCAAACTAACTAACTTCTAAACCCGCAACGACCATGAAGTTGTCAATGGCATTCGGGAGAAAATGATCAATAAAAAAAGGTAAATTTACTGAGAGGACGGGCAGATTCATGTATCGGGTACGTCGTTGCTAACACAAAAGTATAATAAGCCAATGGCTGCACGGTGTCGGAATTGGGTCAACAATGAGGAACTGTTGTAAGGGTGAAGCGTGTCATGTTAATTGTGCAGGATACAGCAATTTTGGTGATCGCTGGACAGCAGTCTTGGCGCTGGACGTTACAGTGTACGGTCTGGAAGACTATTGAGGTTGGGACTACGTCTTGATAGTGGTCTGCTTGGAATCTCCATGATAAAAGACAAAAATCTGCAGCCCTGGTCTAAACAGCTGGCGTCTGGGATCATTACATTAAACAGGTTATGTGCTGCAAGTCACACCGGTCCTCAAAATACTATGATGGTCTCCGGCGTCTCTGCCGTTGGCTTCTTCCATGTAGTTGCTAGTAGTGTGAATAAAGAATTCAAAACATCCTTCTCGCACGAGCTACAGGTACATGTACGCGACGCACGTAATGATTATGTACACTGTAGTGTGTGTGTCAGTTGTCTGATGATTGCATAGCGGCATGAAACTCGGACTTTAACCTACCTGAACGTCCTCTGCTGAGTTTGCTAATGTACAAGGTACCACATACTTTCGGTTTGATTCATACATGTATATGCAGACCAGAGAAACATAGCATGGCATTCTTGTCGACTCACAACCGTTATTGGCGCAGGGTTTTGGCAAGATGACTGAAATACATTTCTCAACGACAAGCTAGTGTGCTTTGGATTTGACCTTCATTGGCGTAGCGTTGAGTAGAATAATGTAAGGACGCCTCTTGTACGGGAAAATGACAATGTTCGAAACATGTTGAAATGAAAACAACTACATGTAGTACACGGCCTGAATTGATCATGCTGAACCTCGATATATATACAAGTACATTGAAAACACAAGAACTCCGCAATACACGCATGTGGGCCAAAACTACACACATTATAGTAGAATAGAATAATGTTCTCCGGAAAGCAGTAACTACAACGTACATGTAGCTGCCAAACTCCGCCAGGTACAGGTACATACATGGTATCATAATGATCAAAGAATACACGACGGACGTAAGGAGAAGTCTAAAAATCTCGCCTAGCATAATGAGGGTCAGAACCGGGTTCAACACCCATTATGGTTCAAATGGTCCGCAGGAACCGGGGCGCTGCCAACCGCGGAAGGTTGTAGTAAGGTCACTATTTCCTAACACAGTGTCCTCCACCTTGTTTCATGCTGCCAATCTAACAATTATTATTATTATTCAGTCAAATCTGTCGTAAGCGACCGCCCCTTGGTGCAAGAAAAAGCGGTCGCTTACGGCAGATGGTCTCTTACGACAGATGTATGGTAAATCCGGAATACCAGGTATATGCTTCCATGTACTCAAATCGACGAGAATAATGTCATTTTTAATATCATTTTATTGGATATTCAACGACGACCGGCCATACCCGTACGCGTATGCGACACGGCAGTAGATCGACACTAGTCACTGCCTGGACATGTGGACTTGAGAGGTACAGCACAGCCTGAGTACAGGCCAGGCGCCAGTCGATCGCACTTGCAAGACAGCGCATTTTCACACTTTGCAGTTGACAGCGCACTGCACTGGCAAGTACATTTTCGCACCTTACTGAACCTGGGTCGCGGTCGCTTACAGCAGATTTGAATGCAGCCACCGTGCATGAAATCGCGGTCGCTGGTCGCGCACAGCAGATGGTCGCTCTTGACAGATCAGTTTGTATGTGAAACCGTCGGTGCACGGAAAATCGGTCGCTAACGGTAGATGGTCGCCTACAGCAGAGGTCGCTAACGGCAGATTTGACTGTATTATTATGAAATGACCCAAAGGCAATGTGCCTATCGAGGGGTTCATTTGATTGAAAGAACGGTACTACTACTACTACTAGTACACACACAAACAATATGTACATACATGTACTTCGAAGTAGATGTATATGTATGTAGTGTGCAGTGCCTTCCCAACCTCACACTGCCCGCTGTGCTCGGGCTTGCTTTTCAGAGTGCTGTACTAGGGCTACGACATAACCATTGCACTTGGTGGAGAGGGAGGCACGAAAAGGGAAAGTAACTTGAACTACTTCCACACCCACCTGCAGTGGTAGTTACATGTACACTGTAATTGTAGTGCCCGGCAGTAGTGCCAGTAGTGGGGTGGAAAGGTATGCAATATATTGCAGCATCATTTCTTTTTTTAAACACTGCACTTGTATGAATACAACTCGGATGTTGAGCCAAAAGTATTCATGTAAAGAGAACGGACCACTACGTTACGAGTTATGTCTAACACTAGTCCACCAAGGTTGTCGCACTATCTGACTGTATATTATCTCATTGTGACCTTGGTGGACTCACATGTACGTGTAACTTATTGGTCTTTTCTCATACTTGTATGGATGTTTTGTTATTGGGTGATCATGGTAATGGTCGCGGGAGAATGTCTGAATGAAGTTGAAGACACCCCTGCAGCTGTACTTATGGTTGATAAATATGGTGGTAAAGACACACCTGGCAATATGGCGGTAAACAAATGTACCCGGTTAAAACAGCTCCTTTTTGAAAATGTTTTCAATGAGTGATGTGTCGCTTTGTTTTGCTCTAATTGGTGCTTTTCTCCAATGTCATGCAGTCGTATTTATTCAGCTTTTATTTCTTGCGTACTTGCATACTGGTATTAGTTTAGTCCCACAACCTGCGATAAAATGATCAGCTGTAGCACCTACTCCACTTTTATGTTTATGTATCTATGTCATTCGGATCTTCCCAAGTTGTACAATGTACTGTTGAGATACCGAATTCAAATAAATCAATACCATACCATACCAACACACGCCTGCCCACACACGCTCTCTAAGCTGCAAAGTTCTGGCACAGAGCTCTCCTTCTCACCACCACCACCATCAGTTCGCGCCTGGCGCCTAGTCGATGCATGGTTGGCGGTATCCGACATAGCAGGCTGGTACAGCAAGTAGCGTATGGCACATAGAAGATGACACAGCAACGACATAGCTCGATTGCGACGTACGTTTCGTCCCCGCTGGACTCATCAGGCAATCTTCTTGGATGTCTTCATACGGAGCTTGACTCGGGAGAATGAAGTTGAAGACACCACTGCAGCTGTACTTATGGTTGATAAAATAAAATGGTAATGTTCGGCACAGGAAATACTCCTGTAACATAATTATCATGCTTGGTAACTGCAAGAATCTCGCAAGATTTAGTGCTGGCACTGTGTTGGCGGTGCGCGCTATCCTTCACTGCCTTGTTGACGTCACTGGTCCTATCCAGACAGGCGTCAGTGTTCATGGGCGGCCCGGACTGGGACTGAGGTTTGGCAATAGCAAAAGCATTCAGTGCCGGTTGTGACGCGGATGTGTGAACTAACTTTACTTTACATGACTTAGTCCTGTTCTTCGTCGGAGTACCTGCATGTTATGTACAATCATGTATGTACTGGGACATGTACAATCATGTACATGTGTGTACTGGGATATGTACAGTCATACTCATTCTTCATGTAGGGTTTTCATTGCCATTCAGTATTGCCATTGGTCAATGGACAAAAGGTTGGCACTGGTTGCTGGCCACTGCGAGTAGCGGGTGTGGGGAAACGTGGGAGACGCATGAAGCCATGTGGAATTCGCCTTCACATTCAACCAACATGGCCTAGCTTTCGCCCACATGATCGGATTGGGCTTTTTATTTGAAATCCGATACTCGACAGCGGAGTAAGAGCTAAAGATCAGCAATACACAACACGCCATGCATGACCAAACACCATACTCCAGTCCGCCGGTGATGGCTGCACTTGGTTCTCCTCCCCTCGGGCATACTGCACGGGATCATGTCAGAATGTGTGGCATTGCAGACTCAGCCTCTCCTTATTCGCCCTGTCTACGCTCTGATCGCGTCAGCGCCGGACCTGCAGCTGTTGCTGACGGTTCGCTGGTTCATTTCACTGCCTCGGTCAGTGCCAGGCTAAGCAATATAGAAACATAAGCACACCTGTGCCCCTGGCGATCATCCGCGGCCCTGCACAAGAATGGCACATGAATATTTGTCCAGTTACAAGTGTTTTGGATCCCCACAAGCAAGTCCAGTGTCCGTCACATCTAGCCACACAAGTGGAACGAGTAGAAGTGAAACTAACTTACTTGTAACAAGAGTATGTCGATGTTAACATGATACGTCATTTCTGATACAATTGTGTACTTTGTGTTTGCACTGCTTCTAAATCTCAGCACCCCGTCCTGACAGCGGCAACATATTAATTTGATGCATGTGCAATCACTTGTTGTTCCTACATCAGTCTGTATACGCAATGTACGCACAATATGTCTGAGAGTTATGCAGATTTCAAGTGACCGTCATATCAACGTCAATTTGTAGTGGAAAAGTGGAACGGCTCCCCCTATCCTCGGGGTATGAAAGCCACAATGTACTTGTAAAATGTCGGCAAAGAAGCATGAAATTAACGGAAACACAGGACAGTATCGGCCCTCACTACTATTGTAGGAGAGTCTTCTGTCAGTTGATACAATGTAGGTAAACGGTTTCCTAGCGCCATTATCACAGCGAAGAAGGTGATGCAACAGCCTCGCTCCTACCTGGCCTGAGTGTATGAAGGAGATGCATGTAACCAGATGTGTGTACAGTGTACTAGTCTATGCTACCAGCCCTATACTCTCTTCAGCCGTTCAGGCTGTTTTTGCTGGTGAACCTTCAAGTAACTTCGTTTCAAATCATCGGTGGCTATGGATTATGGTGAAAGAAGGAGAGCGAATGTACCTTGTCTTCCGAATATACAGCGGTAATGTCATGAACACCAAGCTGACTGATTCTCTTCTCGCCATTGCCTTGGTTCCCGTGCGTCTCTTCGTTGCCCCTCGCTCCGAGCTTCACCGGTGACATGGTTTTGATGAACGCAACTCTGCACCTTGTCCTTGGCACCTTGTCCTTGGTATGGTTTTGATACCCGCATCACCATGATCACTGCCATCACACCTCCAGCTAAAGCCGCGAAAGGCAGACGCTGCGCAGCACCAGGAGGCGTTCTTCAAGGAACTACCGGGATCTTACATGATCTTACAAGTTAGAGTTCGAAGAATTAAATATTTGGCACCATTGCATCTTCTTTCGATCTTCGTCCGATGTAACGTCAAAGTAGGTATCGTCTTATTGGATTGTCCGTATTGAACGCTCACTTCGAAGGAAATGACTTCGATAAGCCATGTGTTGCGGCGATGAATGTCGGCGAATCGCTCTGTCTTCGTGGTCGGTTCCTGCGAGTATAAATATGTATGTATGATGTAGCCTCGACCCTCCACTGATCCAGACTTCAGGCTCACTGCAGTTTTCAGAGAAGTCGTTATTAATTATTTTGGTCAGTCATGAGTCAGTTCCATGCAGTCAAAGTATCATTGTGGTGCTCAACGTTACGTCTTGGGTTATGCTCTGTGCCGCGCCATATGCATGCCAAGATTCTGAGCATACTCCAGTACAGTACTAGTAGCTGCTGTTCATCCGCTTTATCATTATGCAGCTCATGGCCATAATTACTGGCTGCGCTCAATCTGACGGCCACCAGGGACTCTCTACCGTTCCGGCATTCTCTTTGTAAGTGCACTACTACTAGTACTAGCACTAGACTGAGTGAAGTATTGTTTATGTTCACTGTCAAATTGTTACGCTGTGTTTTCGGACAGAAAGCGCCAGAAGGCAAATAATTCGACCGAGCTGAGAGTTTGTCTTTTGACTCTTTTCGGTACTGTCAGAAATCAGACACATGTGTAATCAGAGAGTCAAAGGCCGTTCAAGTCCGGCTCTCTGGTTGCGTTTACCATTCTGTACTGTGTACGGTCCTTTCGCCATCAGCCTGAGTCACTTTTTTCTCGAAATAGTTAACACCTTTTGTAGATGACGTGGCTTTCTTTGGAAGCCGGAATGATCAGAGCATTCCAGGCGCTGCTGCCAACGACTACGATTCTCACCTACATCATGTAGATCTTCATATGATCATGTATGTATGTGTTGCATGATACATTGATAGCGGCTCATGGAAGCCATGATGGAGTAGTAAAATAGCCGTAGAAGTATCGTACCACCCAGCGCTGATTCATGCGACGTCATTGACGTCACTCAGAACTGTGCGGTGACCATTGCGGAGACGCATACATCACGGTCCCGCCAGTATGTCTACACTTGTAGTTTGCACATCTTCAGGGATGTTTGTGACCGGTCAGCAATGCATGCGAAGATAGGTTATCAAGGCTGTAGTCACGGGCAGAGTATATAAACATGATTATCTCTTGAGAGGAGGCCGGGCCATGTAGTCACATGACCAGTATGTTCTTTCACATCATCCAATCAACGCTAGTTGCGAACACTGACCAAGCTGCACAACTACAGCACGGTCTGGCAATGCCGAAGAACGACCAGGCTAGAATTTCACCAAGCACAGCATACCAATGTACTGTACATGTACACACGGTGACTCAACTGAGCATAGACTGTAATACATGAAAATACAGTCGACCTACCCTTATAACGATATTTTTCTGGCAAACCAAATCACTCCATTGACTTGTGTATACAATGCCTTACCTCTATAACAATATTGCTATAACGATATTACCCCTACATGTATAACGATATAAAATGGGCTGACCAATCAACATTTTCCATTTTATAACAATATCTAGCAGGGGATATGTAGAGCCCACTATCACCTGCCTGAGGTAGGGCAAGCTTCACTTGATAAGTCGCTGGGACATGACGAAATCCAATGGGGGCACCAGTAGGCACCTTGTTGTGTACACAATGGGCATGTACGTCAGTCTTATGCTATAAAGAGTGTAAAAAAATGAACAAAATCCATGCATTATGACGTATGTGTATGAAATGAACCAGTTACCCTTATAACAATATTACCCTTATAACAATATTTCTTGGTTTGACGCAAATATCGTTATAAGGGTAGGTCGACTGTACCGTACTTCCGCACATATAAGCGCATGGGCTTCTACCCGAACATGTTCACACAGCAAAAGATCTTTGTTGTAGCAAATTTTCACTTGTAAAGCCCATGCGCTTTTATGTGGGGAAGTACGGTAAGAATAGTCCAGGCTAGGAGGCTGCCCCCCCCCCCCCCCCCCCCCAGGGTTCTTCGGCGACCGACAGTACTGTGTTGACAATGGCAGATTGTAATCATTGTATGTGTATGCATGGTTGAGGACAGTGGGAAGATGAGGTTGATCATGATGGCTTATAATTAGAAGAAGGATGCCACCAATGTATAGTAGTGCCACTTGTGGAATAGTGCCCCCCCCCCCCCCCTTCTGGTTGGTGAGCTGGGACAGCTAGCTACAGGCCCAGGGTGGCTGGTTCACCTTAAACCTCTTTTCTTCATTTTTCAAGTCCCTCAAACTAACTTGTGAATAGACACTACACCACTAAGTGTTACTTCATTACCCAGTGTTGCATGCAGTGGCAGCCATCCTTCTGAAGCATATTACCATGGTTACAAGGAGACCTTGGAAAGGATGAGTCTGGAGATGAACAGATTGCCTGCCTGATAAGAGCTGGGTAAGACCACGCTGAACACTACCCCGCTGCACATATCCACGTGATAATTCGTTATTGAAAAGTCAACTGTTGCAGCGACAAATTCACTCCAGAGCGAAGCTGACCAAGGAAGGAAGAACATGGCGCTGGGAATTTGGAAACAAACTTCTAACGAAATTCTCATGACGGAAAGAGAAATGCTATGTAACAGCTACGATGTCGGATTTAGAATATGATCAGGCTGGCATGTAAGTAGGTGAGAATATGTTGCAAATAATTGCCAATCCAAGAATTAGGATACTCCTAGCTGAGACGTGATTATAATCAAAGGAGCCGCAAGCTTAGAGAGCAGACATGTAATTGTAACTCAGTGTACTGCAAGACACAGATCTCATACACCCGGGCAACACTGGCTGAAGAGCAAAATTAATAATGTCAGGTTCACTGCGGCTTATAGCTTGGCCTTCAAAGCAGTATCTATCCAGGGATGGCAATTGGAAAGGGACAACTGAGCACAATCTAACTAAATGTTGGTCATTTTTAAGATGAAACAGTCTTGGCTTCAATATTCAAGAACCTCGACCATCAAAGGATGGTTGAAGTTGGTGGTGGCGTTAGTACTCTTCTTGCTCCTGATCTGCCTCAACTGCATAGTCCGGGTCCAAGTCCCCCAGCTCTCCTTCGCCTTCGACTACGTAGGAATCTTGGATGTTGTGCAGGCCTTCGTCCTCTACGTCCTCTACATCCTCGATCTCTACTTCGCCTTCTTGCGCTACAAATCCCTCCTGGACAAACAGAACATTGTACAAGCACAGACACACACGAACACACACACGAACACATACACAGACACACAGACACACGAACACACACACACACACACACACACTTAGACTCAGACATGCCCATCGCGGAAGCGATGATAGCGAACAGCTATGTTAGACATAGCAGCTTGTGCTAGGATTACACCATTCAACAGCTTGCAAGGTTGATGAATTGACAGCCACTAATTTTAGCCTGGTGTCCAGGCTGCACAGCTGATTGCTGACACACACACACACACACACACACACACACACACACACACACACACACACACACACACACACACACACACACACACCATTGGACCATTGGACGCCCATCGCCAGAGGCGATGATCGTGATGCTACAGCAGAAGCTATAGCAACTTGTGCTGGGATTGCACCATTCAACAGCTTGCAAGGCTGAAGAATTGGCCGCCACTATTCAGCCTGGTCTACACCACACAGCTATGAAGTGGCTTTTTCTGGCCAGTGAATCCCTACTTTTTGGTCTTTTTTATTTTTTTCCCGCACACACATCACACCAGACACGCACGCACGCACGCACGCACACACACACACTGGCCCAAATATGAAGGGCAGGTGGGCGAAATCACAACAGGTGATGAACACCATAAAGCCAAGACCTAAACGACCTATGATTCAACGTTGAGATTGAGGGTGGCATTTCATGGATTGGACATTATTTTCAATGTCTGAGGGAGCGAAATTGCATCTCATGCACCTCTACACTCAATACAGAATAAGAGACGCCGGTACTGAACACACTGTAACACAATTCCCACAGTTCACATCCCTAGATAGTATAGGCTGCTGAATGAGCATTTCAAAGTGACCACTGCTTTGGCAATGGTAGTGCCAAAGAGCAACACAAAAATTCACCATTCGCGTGAGACTCGGCTGGAGGCCGAGTTTGCTGCATCCGTAGGAACGCCACCACCCTCTGTGGATCAAGACGCAGATGCAGCTCCTAAAGCAACAAACCATGCCTCAAATGGCACAGCTCGCTGCATGAGAGTGCAGTGTATTTACCTCTGTGGCGTAAAGCACCTCCAGAATTCTAGCCATGCCCTCGTTGTTCTCGTGTTCCGGCTCCTGGCAGATCTGCTCCACTTGGTGCAGCTTGCCAAAGTAGAAATCGCGCTCGTGTTCCGTAGTCTCGATAGTAGTGGTTAGCGTCGACACCTGACACACAAGAACAGAATAATCCGATTCTGAAGTCAGCAAGTCAACCAGAACTTGAGAACATTCCCGTACTTGCACTTGCAGAGCTGGATCCTGAAGGTTGCCAAGACAACTGTCATCGTACACGCTCGGGTCACAATAGCACTACATCCCGACCCAAAGTCACTTCTGCCGCCACCCCCCCCCCCCTCCCCCGACCTCAGAAACCATATCGTGCGATTAACAAGACCACAATGAACCCCCGGAATGATGGGTAAGTTAGCATGCAAAGGATAGACTCTGTAGACCACATACTTGACCAACTAGAGCACTCCTGTGCTAAGGTTCAGAGAGTCTATTTCTAGAAACTCCTAAAGTTGATACTGGGGCACTCCCAGCTTTAGCCAGACACACAACATACGGAAACTGGCTTGTTAGATGTGCATGAATGAAGTAATCAATGGCTTAGGATTTCGACAAGCATTCTCCCGGCCGGTGCAAACCCATACCTGCTCTTGCAGTTGTGCAATTTCCGCCAAGAGTTGAGGATCGGGTTCAGCAGGAGCGGCCGGAGCTGCTGGTTGGGAATGATGAGCTGCCGCCGCCGTCCGAACAGGTGCTTTCTTCACAGCTGCCGGAGCTGCTTTACCTGGGAGAAAGGCAGGCAGAACACACGATGACACTGGTCGAAAATCTACTCTCATATCGGGTTATTTTGGAGCTAAGCCAAAAATGTACATGCACAAATAAATATGCAACAAACTGGGTTGGAACGTCAACACTATAGTCGAACATGTGTAAAGTTTGATGGAAAATGGCCGGAAGGTTGAAAGTGATTTCAACGTGTTGGCTGCTGTGCGCATGCATGCTCCACCCATGTCCACAGCAGGCTGGAAATATGCGCAGTGACGCAACTTTTCCGCTTTTATTCTGTGTGCAGGCACTTCTTGGTCTTTTATTAGAAAAGGAACATGTGTTTAAGAATGGACTCGGATGGAGAGCCAAGGATATATTTATTGTAAAGAAAAAAGGACCAAGAAACCACGAGTTACGATACGTCAGTCAGTACCGTGCAATGTTATCGCATGAGCTGATTGTTTAGTAACTGGTGGTGTTAGTGGACATTATAGCGTAACTCGTAGTTTCTTGGTCCTTTTTTCTTTATTATAAACATGTGTTTAATTCGTTCTTTTAATAGAAAAGGAGCATGTGTTTAACATATCAATAGACTTGACTTTGAGCTGTTATGCTGCAGGAGATACGACGACAAGAACCGTTGAAAATTAGAAATCAGCTAGTGGTGTCATACATGTACGTCTGACGAAACTATGGCCCAGCAGCCCATATTGTGTGATTTTTGCTCGGACGATTGCTTTGGCTTGCTTCTACAGTCCCTTTCATACCCCACACTAGAACAGAGCCAGGATATCGGACTAGCTGCAGTCACATAGTAGTCATAACCGAAAACAAGGTCAAAGACAAGGTTGCACCGACGGGTCTCCATCGCCTGTCACTACTGCTCTGTACACATTGTTATTGCAAGTGGTTTCAGCTGTTATGTTAGAGCCAGTCTTCGCCCCGAGTCGTTGGTACGCGGTACGAAGTTGGCGTTTATCGTGTCTCACCACCTCTTCAGTTTGTTGTTGTTGTTGTTGATTTTTATTTTACTTCGCAAGGCCAAACGAGCAATGGTGCCCAATTCTATGGAAGCGAATTTCAAAGGGGAGAGAGCTACGGAGAGAGAGAGAGAGAGAGAGAGAGAGAGAGAGAGAGAGAGAGAGAGAGAGAGAGAGGGAGGGAGGGAGGGAGGGAGGGAGGGAGGGAGGGAGGGAGAGAGAGAGAGAGAGAGAGGGAGCGAGAGAAAGGGGGAGATAGATAGCGAGACACAGAGAGGGAAGTAGTGAGGTTGGGGGCATCGGAGCTAGGGTGGTGGGCGCATCAATGTGTGGTTGAGGGTAGCAGCGAAGAACAAATTGCTATGTAATTTAGTCTAATAAGCGATTTTGCAGCGTCAACAGAGCGATTTTGCAGTGTCAACAGAGCGATTTTGCAGTGTCAACAATGGGAACACAAAGATATCCGACTCGTACATTAAAACTAGGCACCGAAATCGACTTCTAATAGGTCACTACACCCTCCAACAGTTATTTCGTTTATCGTTATGTGCATGTACGGGTAGTTGCAGTTCCATAATGCTGCTGATCACTTACTTGCCGGTGAGCTCTGCGCAGGTTTTCTTGCCGCTGGCGCAGCTGCTGCCTTCGTGGCCGGACTGCGAGCCGCCGGAGACCTGGCTGTGCTGCTGGATGCAATGCCCGTCCTGGGTCGAGAAGCACCACCACCGCCGGTACCAGTACCGTCGCCGACAACCAGACCGCCACGTGCTGCCAGGCCATCGTACTCCTTGCCGTCGTAGTTGACATCGAAGAGGCGCTTGAACCACTGCACAAACTCAATGTTGTCTTGAAAGCGCCCCTTGATCAACTTATCCATGGGAATGGGCTGTGCAATCAGAGACAGAAAAGGGATACAATTGCACACAACTGGCATGGTACAAGTTATGAAGGCAACTGTCAAGAAATGGCTGTCAAAGAAGTC
The DNA here is from genome assembly GCF_964019385.1 of Sycon ciliatum. Taxonomy (NCBI): domain Eukaryota; kingdom Metazoa; phylum Porifera; class Calcarea; order Leucosolenida; family Sycettidae; genus Sycon; species Sycon ciliatum. The sequence continues at coordinate 5,982,026 of NC_088646.1, forward strand.
AAAGCAGAGACTAGAGACATCACCGTTATTTGTTGATTCCGCGATCGGATGGTTGACACAGATTCACTGGGCCATGTTATGTTAGTAAGTATCATTATTATTCACAGACTCAATAAGAGACACGACATTGCCAGGAAATGTAAATGGCCATTGCCACTACGACAGGAAAAGAACCACTGTGAACAGCAGCCTGTGTGTGCATAATCACATGCGTATGCAGTAGAGTATGCGTGGGCATGTGTGCAACGAGAAGTGTGCACGTGTGTATACATGTACATGCCATAAAGGGTACTCATCACTACCATAAATACCTACATCATAGTGCGTGGCAAGAGTGTGTAAGCTAAAGGGGTGCATGATTTAATGCCAGCACACTGTATGCTGTACAAGCATGGCAAAGTCCACATAATTATATGTATCTGAAGATCCTATCAAATGAGTCTAGGGTGCCCTGCACCATACCATAAAGAACCGTCGACTGGCTCCCTTGGAGAAGGCATTAGAGCAGGCATCAACACATTGAGCTACATGCAGCAGCATTTCTATTCTTCCCTACTGAGGCCAGCCTGTGCATGGCTCGGGGAAGATTACTGTCAGCATTGAGCTCACCTTGTCGACTCCCTGAGTTCTAAACGAATGCTGTAACAACTTGAAATTGGAAATGTACTCATGCTCCAACTTAGTGTTGAACTTGACACGCTTGAGTGGAACAGATCCTGGAATAGAAGAAATGATCATATTACAGAGCATTCTAACACACCTGGGCCCTACGAGAATATCAATCATATTATCAAACTATTTGTTACGAAGTGTGAAGATGTTGAACGGTCTCTGCTGGGATGACGGCTACACCAAAGCTCAGTGGTTAGGACCTCGTTAGCCTCAAGTGAAGGTCCCTGGTTCCAGTCCTGGTGGTGACATTCTTCAGACTTTTCCCATTTACATCGTTCCCTCAACCCAGTGAATAAACGATTCCTTCTTCAAGCAATCGGCGTAGACAATAGAACACAGTTATCATAGTTAGGTTGTATGGCCATGTTCGCAACTTTCATAACATCCAAAACTCTCATTCCGTATTCCTTGGACATGCATCAAGTTCAAGATAGACGTCTGCGTAATGAAAGCTGTATGAAAGACGGACAGCTCTCAGGTGCTGTTGTTGTTAATGGAGACCAAGTGGGCCTGCCCGATGAGGTGACGATGCAGTTGTGGAAGGGTTATGTTCTGAAGAATGCAACCTGATTATGAAATTCTTATATGAGTTACCGGTATGCACTTTCTCCACTTATAGATGCCCCCCCCCCCCCCCCCATCCCTCCTTCACCTCTGGACAGGTTAACGACCCAAGAAACTTGAATACAGCTCTGGCACAGAGTCCTCAGCCGCATTCTTCCACCATAGGCCACTATACCTGAGAGAACTACTGGTATCATTCGACACCATGCACAGCACATTGTCAATGACCTCCATTTTCCAAAATGCATACAACCGCTGAGAAGTGAAGGTCTTACCTGGAAAGAGAAGGTCCATGAACTGGCAGTACGCTGCACCTGCAACAGTAGCATGGATATGTCGTAATTCGCATGTTAACATTACACATAACTTACAAAGTACAATACGAACATACAGCTTACCATCAGTTCCTACTTCTTTTTCATGTTATGGTTCATTAGAATGCTCCGCAAGCATAGGAGATACTACTCCATCAAATTAAGCACAGAAGAACAAATGAACAAAAAGTTGGTGTTGTTCTTCCTTCTCACATAAGGCATGAAATCTACAAGACCATGCTCAAGGGCAGCTAATACATCTGGGCATGCCGCACCAGAGGAGCAAGAGGTCAACAGTGGATGACTTCATGCACATTCTGACATGTATGCACGACGCTCTTGTTGTGTTATTACTACACGTAGAGGGCAATGGGCAATGGGCACGACACCCCCGAACAGGTGCATACTGTAAGAAACCTATTGGCGAGTTCGGTGATGTCATATCTTAAACAATATTGTCCACGTTGGTTTGAAGTAGACTTGCCCCAGGCTTGCTGGAGACCATACTCCTGCCTTTCACTTTCCATGATGCAGTCTATCTGCCGAGTGCAGGTATTGCATAAACCGAGTAGACCCGTCACGCGGGGGTTAGTGTGCACGCTGAAGCAAATGCTTACCAAGAGATCGCAAATACCTGGATATCCAATCACTGAGTACACCCTGAACATCATGTCATGGTATCTCAATAGTCAATACGCCGGCATGTTACTGACTGCTAGGCAAGCAGTGCCTTGTATGTACGAGTATGCTGCTTTTTTTCCTTTCCAGACTCATTCCGTGGGTTGGAACCTGCTGTTATTCTCGTACGGCTATCCATTGACATACCACTACTGCAACACGGTATGTAGTGATGCATTCCTCTTCCTTGAAAAATGAATTCAATGACCCTGAAGTCCATTCAGTGACGCTAGGACAGAATGAGGCATTTCAGAAAGAGAACGTTGAATGTTCCCATCAAGAAGGGCAAGGAGTTACCACCAAGTAGTTAAAGGGGAAGTTAAGGCAAAAACTAAAATTTCACCAGTTGTAGTCTTCGAGGTGCTGAGTCGAATGGTCTTGGTCCGAGAAAGCTGAGACGCTCCCTTCCTACTTGAATCCCGATCGAACTCGCGCACTTCCACCGAAACTGGGTGACTGCGCCCTACTAGATGGGGATTTGTATGCAAAATGTCACTAAAAGCGCCATTTCGTTCTTATAAAAGCACGGATGACCGCGATTGGCCCATATGTTGTAGTCTTTTGGACGCTGAGTCGACTGGTTTTGGTCCGAAAAGGCTGCGATGCAGCGTTCCTCCTTTATTCCCAATCGAACATGGTTGAACAAGCGGTCATGTGCTCCTGGGTGCCCAAATCACCTGGTCACCACGCCAGCAGGCGACAACTTTCACACCAAGGTTCAACTCGAGTTCAACTCGAGTGACAGCACTGCACCCAAAAAAGGTCAAACAGGCTAGTAAGTTGTACCCTGCAGGCACGGTGACCAGGTGACTGGCGTACGCAGGAGCACGTTACCGCTTGTTCAACCATGTTCGATTGGGAATAAAGGAGGAACGCTGCATCGCAGCCTTTTCGGACCAAAACCAGTCGACTCAGCGTCCAAAAGAGTACAACATATGGGCCAATCGCGGTCATCCGCGCTTTTATACGAATGAAATGGCGCTTTTAGTGACATTTTGCATACAAATCCCCATCTAGTAGGGCGCAGTCACCCAGTTTCGGTGGAAGTGCGCGAGTTCGATTGGGATTCAAGTAGGAAGGAAGCGTCTCAGCTTCCTCGGACCACGACCATTCGACTCAGCACCCCGAAGACTACAACTGGTGAAATTTTAATTTTTGCCTTAACTTCCCCTTTAACTACCCGCTGTGCGCTTAGCCTGGCACTGGCCATGTACAGTGTTCGGGAAAAACATTGATCGCCAGGCAGAGTGCTGCTCTACACCTCGTCACATTCAATAGCCTTGTCAGGCAATAGGGCGACAGCCAATGTCAACAGCTGGTCATAGACCCTACCGCAAGTCAGCAGCAGCACTGCCATAGTCTGTATGCTTATTACTCCTGACTAAATGGGCCGATGCCCATGCCAGGGATCAATAATGGATCCTAATTTCGCTCATGCTGGCTTTCCATTCCTCACATGTCTTCATCCAAGGAGGATGAAGACTATCCACGGAAGATGAGACTATCCAAGGAGGATGAAGACTACCGAACTACTGCTTTAGAAAAGTAAAGCAAAGTAAAGTAAAGTCACATTACTGTACCAAACACGGACAGCTTGGTGGACTGCTGCAATCGGACTGTGCATGCTCATGCATTACACCATGGCCAGCGGTTGCAACTCGGGCGATCACCAACAAGGGGTGTTCCCTAATACCCTATCTGGGGTGTTCCCTATCTGGGGTGTTCCCTATCTGGGGTGTTCCCTAATACCCTATCTGGGGTGTTTCCTATCTGGGGTGTTCCCTAATACCCTATCTGGGGTGTTCACCTGTCTTGTACAGCAACACTGTATAACTGCTAGCCCACTACTGCAGTACCGTAGAATCCCGCGGATAAGCCCATGGGCTTATCTGTTTCACAAGGACATTTCGGTGGGCTTATACGAGAACATGGGCTTATACGCGGGCATGGGCTTATACGCCGACACCAAGTTGTGCTATTGAAAAGTACCAAGAAAGGGAGAAGTGCATTGCTGAAAACCGCTGTGCAAACAAAAACAACCGATGATTGTGCTGAAATGTACGAAAAAAAAGCTGTAACATGCATGACTACGTACCTGGTATGGCCAATAGTCCATAATTTATGGACTCTCGGTATGACCTAGGCCCATGGGCTTGTACGATGAAGCTTTGTGATGTTCGAACAAACCCTGGGCTTATGCGCGAGCATGGGCTTATCCGCGGGATTCTACGGTAGTGGAACAACAATGTGCAGTACTGCACATTGTTGTTCCACGTGAGCCCAGCTACATCATCAGCATTTCGCCAATAATAATAATAATATGAAATTTTGCGTTATCATGTTTTAAAGGGGAAGTATACCCTAAAATCAAATTTTCACCAGTTGTAGTCTTCGGGGTGCTGAGTCGAATGGTCTTGGTCCGAGGAAGCTGCGACGCTCCCTTCCTGCTTGAATCCCAATCGAACTCGCGCACTTCCACCGAAACTGGGTGACTGCGCCCTACTAGATGGGGATTTGTATGCAAAATGTCACTAAAAGCGCCATTTCGTTCTTATAAAAGCACGGATGACCGCGATTGGCCCATATGTTGTAGTCTTTTGGACGCTGAGTCGACTGGTTTTGGTCCGAAAAGGCTGCGATGCAGCGTTCCTCCTTTATTCCCAATCGAACATGGTTGAACAAGCGGTCACGTGCTCCTGGGTGCCCAAATCACCTGGTCACCGCGCCAGCAGGCGACAACTTTCACACCAAGGTTCAACTCGAGTTCAACTCGAGTGACAGGACTGCACCCCAAAAAGGTCAAACAGGCTAGTAAGTTGTACCCTGCAGGCACGGTGACCAGGTGACTGGTGTACGCAGGAGCACGTGACCGCTTGTTCAACCATGTTCGATTGGGAATAAAGGAGGAACGCTGCATCGCAGCCTTTTCGGACCAAAACCAGTCGACTCAGCGTCCAAAAGACTACAACATACGGGCCAATCGCGGTCATCCGTGCTTTTATAAGAACGAAATGGCGCTTTTAGTGACATTTTGCATACAAATCCCCATCTAGTAGGGCGCAGTCACCCAGTTTCGGTGGAAGTGCGCGAGTTCGATTGGGATTCAAGTAGGAAGGGAGCGTCTCAGCTTCCTCGGACCAAGACCATTCGACTCAGCACCCCGAAGACTACAACTGGTGAAAATTTGATTTTAGGGTATACTTCCCCTTTAATATTCACATCATGACATGACGTGCTTTGCTACATTGTTATTATTAATTATTATTAATTATTAATTATTTACACAACAGTGATTTACATCATCTCAAGAATGCTGAAATCAGGCAGCATCATTCCCATCCTGACAGACATGTCATGCATTCGGACAAATGTTAGCGTATAGCACAACACAGTGTGCAAAGATCGTCCCAAAAGAGTTGACCATTCAAGCAAGAGCCAACAAAATCCATGCAACTGCGAGCCACGGACATAGATCTACGCGTAGTGAATTCAATTGGTTACACTAACCCGAGCAGAGATGTTCGACTTTGGTGAGGTTCATGGTTAACGTCTCGTTCACCCAGCACAGGATCTGGTGGCGACTTAGATTGTCCTTGGACACGGCCGTGTGGAATACGTTAACAGCCATGACTTGGAAGCACAGCTGATCGACTAAACGAACGCTATCAAACAGGACTACCTACAAATTATCAACACCCTCACCGAGCAGGCCGCAATGGCAATGGCAATGGCAACTGCACAGTAAAGAAACTAGATAAGGGTGCGGATGCGGTTAGCAAAGCCAATGTCACATTTAGCGCTAGAGCCTCGGGTTCTAGGTGGAAACTGAAGCGCTGAAGTGAAGGCTCCGTCAGAAGGTCGCAGCTCAACAAGTAAGCACTGACTGACTGAAGAAGCAGCGCTCATCACATGCACAACGCCACAAGGACGTAGATAGTACAGACGTTAGTACAGACTCAGTGCAGACCGTTATGGCGTTGATCTACACTACATCAGTACAATCATGTAGATCTACACCGACTGGCACACTCGGCATGCAGCATGCGGCAGAGTTTAGCACTACAAATAAAATAATGCAGTGACCTGGACATGTGACCGATACTGTGTCAGAGTGTACGTGTGATAGTGGTACATGTACCGACAAGGCCAGACAAGACGTGATCGCGAGACCCACGAGGTATTTTTTACACGAAACTGGGCGTAGATTCTACGACTCCTTTCCATCCTTCTATTTTCCAGGATTCACATCCTTCTATTGGAGAGACTCGATCCCATGATAAGTATCCATTCACCTCTGGAGAATCCGTAAATAAACAATACAATACGCGCGCAAAACCCGATTCGCCAAGCGCGGACGAACGATCGATGGCATTTTAGGATTCTAGCAGATCTGCCCTCACGGCCTCAGTAAAACGTCATGGGTTGGCGAACCACCGATGCATCCTCCTATCTATGGTGGTGAACCAGGTCAGGAGCCAGGAGATGAACTAACTTACTTGTGCCTGGTTATTGGTAACGCCCGGAAGTTCAGTGAACTTCCGGCTGAAGACATACTATACTACAGGTAGACTCCCTTTAATTCGAACCTCAAATTGCCAGGCCCTAACTTCGAATTATCCAGAACTTCTAATTATCCAAATGCAGCCCCATGCACTGATATGTATGTCAAAATGCTTGAAATCGCATGCTGAATATTTTTTGCACATTTTTATTTGCATCAACGAAACATAGGTACGGGTCATGTACAACGGATCATCAAAACACTGGATCGACACAAAATCATTTTGACATTATCTTCATCTTCTAGTGAAGAAGTTGTCAGTCACTGCAGCTTTCCTGAAACAATTTCAACGGAAAAGAACCATGAGAACTGCGCTGCCTAATCCGCGTCATGAAAGGCCGTTGGACAGCAGTACGTCGTTCTGAAGAACGGAAGTGGAGCAAAGGCATAGACAATATTTACGACAATAGTGTTGTTGTGCGCCAACATCTCCGCGCACGAGCTGGCGTGGTAAGAAAGGCCATCGAGATCCGCGAAGAGAGTCAGCCACCTGGAAGAAGTCGTCTTCAATCAAACCTTTGCAATTTGCCTCGCACGGGCTTGAATCAAATTTCGAGAGAAGGTGGGTTTCTTGAAAGCTATAGTCGATCCTGCAGCGGACCATCGATCGATTTTTGAGCTACTCTTGGCTAGAGAAGGAGAAAAGAATGAACTTCGAATTACAAGGATAGCAACTCAATCTCACTTCGAAATAAGCGTTCAAAGGACATAGCCAATGTACTGTAAACAGCTCTTCTGTACGAAGACTGGGTTCGAATTATCCAACCGGCGCACTTTTCGTACTTCGAATTATGCATTCGATTTTGACTTGAAGTGACTTGCAGAAGATCGGTACGACGAAAAAGTTCGAATTACACGGAATGTTCGAATTATACCGTATTCGAATTAGAGGGAGTCTACCTGTAGTACTAGTAGATCTACAGCTGTAAAAAGTACAATAATTGAATAAAGCCAACAAATAATTATTATTGTAATGATTATGTGAAGTCTACAGTGTAAACTAGGCTAAAGGCATTCCACGTAACCGCTGAACCATTGCTCCGGAAGGACAAGGAGCGATCTCGCATTGTGGTTGGGCGGCATTTGCGACGGTGAGCCGCTAAAGAGTGAAGTACAATCATGTAACTGCAAGTAACTAGTTAGTTGTGGAAAGTGAGAGCGCGAATGCAGCTTTGCAAACGTCAGTTGGTGCGGGTTGCGATGCATTGGTGTCCCACCACGGCACCAGGTGCTAGTTGAGAAGAACCGACTTGCCCTGTCACCCTTCTCTTCCAACGCTACAGCATCACACCATTCTGAATACCGAGGCGGCGTCTCCATGGGCAAGCTACCTAGTACTAGTAGTAGTCCAGGAATTTCAATTCTCAGTTGATGTCAGTTCAGTTTTAGGAGCTCCTCGATTTTCGTCTTTCAAATATTGAGAGATTAGGAGCCGATTGCCGAAGACCTTGAAGACCACTGCCATTGGAGAGCTTCAAGGAAACTGTGCACGCCTCTTCCCTTGCCGCCCGGCCTTACTGAGGTATGTGTGTTTACACGAACTCGTCGTGCACACAAGGTTTGCCGGAAATGCTCACGGTAATTCTGTTGCTCTGTGGATGTGTTGTCCAGATATGTCTGTCCGCGGCACAGCAGTAACAGTTGCAGTCAGTGTGTATTTTCCTTCAACGCAAATGCTGGCAGGAAAGAAACGTTACGGTCGCCCGGCCGGGAAGCTTCGTCGCACCTGTTTCCCATAGGCATAGCTGTGACAAAGCGCTCAAACCCACGTACCACGGCACGAGTATCTATGAAGCTGCGACCGAAGTAAGTACACGGGCACTTCAGAGCGCTCCCTTCTTTCTTCATCCCTATCTTACTAATTCTTAGTAACCAACAGACTCTTTTTACGGGCAAACAAAACACATTTTGCAATTCATGGAAGAGTAGAACACAATGCAAGTACTGAAAACAATTACATGAAAGGAAGAATGGGATAAGTAAATTGGAACCCTACTTGAATACAGCAAAATTCAATGAAGTGAGCACTGTCATAGAATACGAATGCCATACACTCTCAGTAGTATGACAGAAAGGAAACACGCAATGAGAAGTGACATAATGTACCTAACAATGTCAAACTCCGGCACACCACAGGAATTGACTACAACCTACCCTCGGCCATCACCAAGGGGCGCAGGGCATTGGTAGGGCGATGATACGCCGAGCGCGGTCCTCTTACGCACTTAATGGCTGCGCAAAGCAGCGCAAAGGATAGCCGACATCGCAGGTATGCATGCCATCACTTGCCATAGGGCTTGCAGTCATGCTGCGCCAACATGCCACACAAGCGCTTCAGAAACCGCGTACATTCTGGGGATGTGCTGCCAGCCGTGGCAAAGACAAGCGGAGTAAATTTCCCACGATCAACATGCGCAATCCTTTCATTACACTGCAATTTCTTGTGCATCACGTGTTGCAAAAAAAGGGTGGTAATATTTCTACTAGCATATGAAGCTGCATCTGGATGGAACACTCGTACATCAAGAAATGTGTTTTGCGCATGAGTCCAAAACCCTCGAGTGTCCGACCTTGCATCATTGGCTGTGATCGTACTGGCTGCAGTGAATACCTCACCATGGACGGGAGCTAACAAAGGTTCAACCGCTACATCTTGGCAAACTTAAGTTAGCAAATCAGCAATGATGCCACGCACTTCATTGTGCCTGACGGTGGGGAAGCCCCCCCCCCCCTCCGTCGGACAACACATGGCATGTGCTGGAGTGAAATCCTTGCCCCAGACACACGTTGATGGTACATTTTTCAGAGGCCATCCATACCTCAATGCAATCACGGAAGTCACATCTCGACAGGCTGAAACCATGCTCATTCAAGGGCAGAGTGTTCAGCCAGCTAGAGACACCCTTACTGGCCTTAGCAGAAAGATGCTCCAGCTGGCGAACAGTTGATGTATCTAGGGTCCTATAAAACAGAGAAGTTCTAGGCTGTCCAAGAGAGTGCTCAATATCGAGAGGTAGAGCTGGTTCAAACAATAGGAGGACAGAGAAAGTGTTTTTACTCCGAGTTTCACGCACTAAGCGATCATCAGAAAACAGTTATGAGAAATCAGTATTGGTTTATATACTCACAAAGCAAAGTGTAAAGAGCTGCAGCATGGCACAAATCTAAAAGTTGTGAATGGCGGCAGTGCAAAGCGTGAATGACTGCATCATGAGGCAAATCCTAAAGTAAAAGTGAATGACAGCAGTGGTGAAAGGTGACAACCACTGGAGCCGGTTGTCTCTTACTTAATTAGGTGATGGCTGTGGATGGTTTGAAGTTCCGAAGGTAGTACTTATTCTCGTGGCGACACTTTGACACAAGTTCGCTCCTTTTGTTGAGAGAGAGGTGCCTGGGTGCTTGCGCGATTGCCAATTTTTCTGCCAGGCACAGGTTGCACCTTTTGCTTTTGTTGCTGTAGGCCGCTGCTCTGCGGTGTGCCGCCCATTGAATACTGCATGCCTTCCCTTCATCCTTTTTGGCCCAGACGTACTGCGATGGACGGGTGTCCTTCTCGTGTTGTCTGTGGCGGAATGAGGATTGGTGGTTATAGTAGCGTTGTTTGAATGTTGTTGCTGTTAATCCAGTATACTCCTTTTTCTCCATACCTGCGGTGACTATTGCCTTATACACGATGCTCACCATTAGACACGCTCCGTCCAGTGGACATGAGTCTTTCGCCCGACACTTACAAGTCCTGGTGCCGTTGTCACCTCCGTTAGCTTGTTTCTTGGGTCCTAGAATCGTGTTATTGTGTTTGATGATAGTGGCCATATTCTGTTCTAGGGTCCTACGCACGTCAACACACCGCAGGTTATCGATTTCCATATGACGATTTGCAGCAGCCGCTTTGGCACGCTTGGCGAAATCACAGGCCATTTCAATAGAAACGGATGGAGATGAAGACGGTCGTTCTGCCGCAGTGTCTCCTCCACCTGGACCACTGTTATTGTCCTGGAGGCTTCGAGTTCTCCACCGGCCATCTAGACGAGTGACGGAATCGCATGGCCACCTGAGCCAGTCGGGAGCTGCAAGACAGTGATCTCAGTCTCGGAGAATGCCTCCCTGCCCGTCATGGTGGGTAATAATGTAGTGTTGATGACGCCATCTAATTTCGCCATCTAAGTTTTTCATGTTGGAGATACTTCTCCCGGCCATTATGGTCGCGGCTTCATTGCAACCTGAGCCCTCCACAAAAACAAAAGGCTACAGAACATATGCAAGGGGTTGCGGGATATCATTTGACTCCGTCAAGCTAGCGATACACTTGATGTTCAAACTTGAAGTAGCTGTGGCTCAGGGCGTAACGCAGTAGGTTCCGTACTCCGGTCGAACGTGTCGATTTGTTGTGCATGCTGCTCTAGCATATCCATGCCAGCATCAACCCCTCCCCCCCCCCTCCTGTATTGGAATGCTGGGGTACAAGCCTACAACAGCCATGGTCCGATGATAATGATTGTACCTTCGGGGGCGTTCAGCTCTGGGCAGACATCCTGGATGCAGTCAGTAGCTTCGGTAGTATTTGTCAAGTGTGCTGGGACAAACTGGAGAGCTTGCTGGAGAATACGCTCGGGCACGATAGACACCCTAGTTGTGGGACTATCGCATGCAGCTACTACGGGCCGCAGTGGTATGCTCTGCTTGTGGTCTTTGGGTAGGCCATATCGTTCAGGAAACCTCGTACACCTCGGTTGGATAGCATCAAACAGCCTTTTCTCCATGCCACGGCATTTTCTGTCGCTAGAACTTCCTTCACAGACTTTTCATATTCCTCTATTGCCAGGTCGACCTTCTCATAATTGGAAGTATCAGAGAGTATTGTCTCTGCTTTTTCCAAGTAAAGTTCCTGCCTCATAGCCACACGCTTCTTACTTTTGTCAGATGGTTTGATGGTCACGTCTGGGTCGGTACGTAGCCGAGTCGGCTCCTCTCGATCTTCTTGTGACAGGTTGGATTTCGTTGCCTTGTGCTTGTCATATGCTTTGAGCACCTCTTCCTGGAAGTTAGCGATATTCCTTTCTTGTCTGTCGCTCATTTGCGGTGGCTGGACTAATCCACGGCGCAGTAGTTTGTAGAGCTTTTTGTCGTCTCTTACTTCTGGTGCCGGTTCATTTTGCGAACGTTCCACTTTTGCAGGGGCCGCTTGTTGCCATCTCAAGGTGAAGGCCATTCTCTCTACGGAGAGCTCTACATCCGTGCGATCTTTCTGAGTGAGTTTCCCAGTCAATGGGACGAAATTTGGTCCATGATTCATATGGACTATCCGGGAACACAGTCAGCCACCACCAATGCCCTGCAAAATCCTGGCCCAACACTGCCTGTGGGCCCGTCGTGTGGGATCACATAACATACTGTATTGCCGCATTTTCCGGAGTGTAAGCCGCACCCCCCCCCCCCCCACATTGTTTTGCCACGAGATACAGGCATCTATGTATCAACCTCAACTGATCCAGCTCAGTTCAGAGAGACTCACGCTTTAACAGCCTCCACCAGCCTTAAAGAACCCAGTCACCTTGTCCGTGAAGCCAGTTCCGTATGAACGTGCACCATCCGTATGTGCTCTGTATGTGCTTACGGTGCCTGTGTCGTCCCGTTGTGGACGTGCACTGAGTACACAATAGTTGCTTGCAATCCACAGTCCGTGCTCTCTCTCTCTCTCTCTCTCTCTCTCTCTCTCTCTCTCTCTCTCTCTCCGCTTGAGGACTTTGTGGAAAACTCAGATAACACATTCACCGTGTGGACTTTACTAGTATGTGACCTAGACTTAGTGTGACGGATACCATGTAGAGTACAACAGTTCATCCCAGGTCACAACCTTGACAAGTAAGCCCGTAACTGCATGCTGCACTGTCCCCAAAATTCGTCACAAATTTGGTTGATTTGACCCTGCTCTAAAGGCCCTCTAGCTGACTCTTTGGTTGCTAGGACGATGCTCGGTAACGATTGTAAAGGCTCCAGACGAACGAGGAGTGACATATAGCACACACACACCCCTTCCTTCTTCCTTCTTCCACTGCCATGACTGGCTATGTGGCCCGTAAGGGGCAGACCAGGAGGCGCGTTGTCCACCTGGTGGGGAATATCAGACTCAGCGCACGGGCTGCGCAAATAGCATATCTGTAAAAGCAGAAATTTTCGGTGATGTCATATTTTCGGTATTCTCCAAAATCGGCGGTTCGGTGGAGATAAATTTTCGGTAAAACCCATTTTCCAGGTAAGTGTTCTTAGTAAGTGTTCCCCAAGTATTGCCGAAGTCGCACCAACCTCTGATTGAATAATTCCGCTTGTAATACTGAAATATTTGTAGTGGGGCATATAGCTCAGTGGTAGAGCATTCGACTGCAGATCGAGAGGTCCTTGGTTCAACTCCGAGTGTGCCCTAGCATATTTTTTTGCCGATTCCTTTACACTGTAGAAATGTGAGAATGGCAGGCTGTCTTCTGAAGATGCTGGTGTCAGTTGTTTTGTTATGTTGTCTGTCATATTCAAAATTTCATTCGGAACAAAGTCCAGCAGTAAGGCGAAAAGTAGGCGCAAAGAAAAAACTAAGAAATACAAGTAATACAGAGGTTCCGCATAACGTAATCGCGTTAGTAAAAAACGTAGTCGATCTACGGAAAGTCTTACGTAAACTGCATGCGCATCTGTGTTCCCCCATACGGAGTTTTCAAATCACGTAGCTGCCCTTGGCAACTCCGAAATGGCAGTGTACGACCAGATCGACCTGGGGAGAGAGTCATAAATTTGTACCCCAATCCACTTACGGACCAGCTACGTTATCAGAGCCCTATCTGCATACTCTACGTAGACAACTTTCCGTAAGTGGAGTGCAAACTCGCGAATTCACGGGTTTTTCCCGCCCACTAACGTAAAATTGCTCAACTTTACGTAGTGCGGAACCTCTCTAAGATCAAGAAACGTTATAATTATAAACTCCCAAGAGTGTGCATCTTGATACCCCTTCTATGGGGTTTGCTCACATCGCGTGATGGAGTGTTCCAGTTGTACGTTTCCAGCCCATATTTAGCGAGTACCAGAGTGATTAAAAAAAGCACTCTCTAACAGTAACTCACTGCACGTATGCAACTCGCCAGCATGATCATGGCAGACATTCAGTGCGCTCGCGCTATCCTTCTTTTGTATGTAGTAAGAGACGTACCTGAGACACGTGATGTGAGTTTTCGCCATCGGAGACCCCATATGCAGAGTTGCACAATCTTGGGAGCTTATTTACTCTTGGTGATATCAAGAAGAGTCAATATAGGTAGACTCCCTCTAATTCGAATACGGTATAATTCCAACATTCCGTGTATTATGGAACTCGGATAATGAGTTTGAAGAAGGGCTGAGGCTTCCTGCAGCTTTGTTTGTTTGTATTCTTTGTTTAGAGTGGGAAGTCCAAAACAGGCCCTGGCCTAATAACAATGGTCCCGCTTCATCTCTGAAAGGAATTCGGGTGGACACACCCATTCCCATAGCCGAAACGTTGTAAAAATAACGGAACTGGTTCGGATGTGATGTGCAGCGCTATGGGAATGGGTGTGTCCACCCGAATTCCTTTCGGATAATGAGCCAGTATTAAATATCAGTCTGGATCGGTAGTAGAGCCTCTATCAGTCTGGATCATGCCAACCACACAATACATAGAAAGAGGTTGCCCTACTGTAGGCGAGGGGAGGGGAGGAAGATGAGGAGGAGCTTCTCTTTAAGTCATTGGCACGGTCCTGGCTGACATTATCTGCTCAGTGGGCGTGTGAACTCTGCCTTTGCTGTTCTGGTCTCTATACGTGGCTCATGCAGCAGGATACCATCTACAAGTGCTTTGGTGATAAACTGACAACCTTGAAGTCCCAGTGTTTGGCTGAAAGGCAAGCATGGGTTTTGTCTGTTTTGAGACCAGACTCATTATCCCTGCAGGGTAGCATGGGTTTTGTCTGTTTTGAGACCAGACTCATTATCCCTGCAGGGTGTGAGGATGGAACTTTCCTGATAACCTGTAGCCTGTCCGTCCATGATGGGTGCAACTAGCTTGATGCGTTGAATGTGCTCCGAGAGTGCAACTGCGGCAAGTGTGCGGTGTTGGGTACAGTCCGGGTGCTGAGTGACCAGCTGTGCTACAGGCCCTGTCCAAAGCCGCGAAAGCTGTCTGGGGCTGGGTGGTGTTATACTGGGCGAAGACCTCGGCCTCTCCACACATATATTGCACATGTTCAGGTTACAAAAACAATCCATGGATAAAATGTGTGGATTACACAGGTTGGCAATGACAAGTAAGCACTTGCGCATTCGGAAAAAAGTTCAAACCCCAAAAATTGAAGCATTTTTGCCATAGAAACTCCAGCTGAAGGTGCCCGGTAGAGGGACGTTGCCCGTATCTGAGCCACCCGGATATATTGAGTGTTGGTACTTCGAAGTAAAAGAATTGAAAAAATAAACTAGGGCACACTCGGAGTTGAACCAAGGACCTCTCGATCTGCAGTCGAATGCTCTACCACTGAGCTATATGCCCTGTCATGCAAGGTGAAGGAGAGTAATGCACATATCTCCCAACACGTTTTTTACATTCTTGCTTGTAATTCTCATGTGCGAGGTATCCGTGTGCATACCCGAGGTCCAGGGTAGAATAGACAGAGTGGTCTCACTTTCTTTCTTTTTCTATGGTGCATATCATATCAAGAGTACATAACCCCGTGGGGGGGGGGGGGGGGGTATGTACTCTTGATCATATGCATTGATCTCGAAACCTTTGGTCAGACGGGAGTGAACTACGCCTCACCAGTACAGCTAGCTCATGTTGTTTATCTGCTGGTGTCACTTTGTTTGCACTTCCCATTTTTCTGTAGGATGTGCACTTCGAGGGAAACAGAGCTGCATATGAAGGGTCCTGAAGAACTGTGGCGTGTGTACCATGAACTGGTATTATACCCTGGCCTGGCCCGGGTATGTGCTCTATGCTGAGTTTTCACAGTACATTCTTACAGTCTGGAACACTGTACAGTGTATTCAGTGGTGTTTGAAAGTGCATCTTGGGCACGGCAAATTCTTGAAAGGGTCCATGATCTAAACTCTTGGGGCGCGCTTGGTTGGTACGACCAAGAACAGGACTCACCAGAACAGCGCGTTTGGTTGGGACTGCACCTGTTCTGGGTCGGCCAGAACATGTTCTGCTTCATGCTCTCGAGGCCGGAGCAGACCGAGCATTCTCACTTTTTCACAGTGAAACCTGGCAGGAACATCGATTTTGGTCCCAAATGATCTTGCCCAAGGCTCTGTTCTCGGCCCTGTTCTCTTCAGTTTATACACACGAGATGTCCCTTTGGTTTCCTCGCCTGTGCCAAGTGTATAATTTGCAGACGACATAACCCTGTACGACTCCCAGGCCTCAGCGGCAGAAGCGTCCAGAACCATCACCACAGCGGCAACTGCTCTGGCCGATTGGCTGAAGTCTCGAGGCCTCATCTTGAACGCCGTCAAGAGCAAGGTTCTGACTATCTCTCCCCAGCAGCATGTACAGGAAGTGAAAGTCAAAAGCGGCGACTGTCTCCTCCCTTCAGCGTCTTCTGCGCGCTACCTCGGCGTTCACCTTGACAATCGCCTAGATTGGGACACCCATGTAAACTATGTGGTCACCAAGGTTGCCAAGAAAATTGACGCCCTGTGGCGCGCACGCTGAAGCCTATCAAGACGCTGTCGCCAGGTGTATGTGAAGGCGGTCATAATGCCCGACCTGCTTTATGGCTCCTGCTGCTTTTCAGCTGTATTGCGAGAGGGTCAACTGAAACGACTGCAAACCGCACAAAGCAGAGCCATCCGCTGTATCGATGCCAACCCGCCCCGGACAGCCATGCAGCTGCTGCTCACTGCTCACTCCCTGTACCGTGGTAGCGAGCTATACAGGTAGAAAATATTGATCACCATCTGGCGGTGCATACACGCCCGCACCAGCCCTGCGCTCGCCCAGCTTCTGACCCCGGCACTGACAGGGCACCCCTACCCGCCATCAGCAGTCAAATGGCCTACGAAGCCAGGCAAACCGTACCCGCTGTGGTCAGCGGAGATTTTCTGTTGCTGGTGCTCTGCTGTGGAACGCTCTCCCTGGTGAGGTCCGCACAATTACCCGGCTACCTGAGTTTAAGCATGCATGTGTACCGTACGCCTGCAGGGAGTAGTTCGAGTTACTGCTGATCGCTCTGCTCTCCCTCCCCGTGCAGTTCAGTAATCCTCACGTAATAATTATCGTATACATCGTATCCCCCCCCCCCTCCCCCGTTGACTCG
Organism: Sycon ciliatum; assembly: GCF_964019385.1. Lineage (NCBI taxonomy): Eukaryota > Metazoa > Porifera > Calcarea > Leucosolenida > Sycettidae > Sycon > Sycon ciliatum. The sequence continues at coordinate 5,999,131 of NC_088646.1, forward strand.
CAATAATTATTAGTATCCTAATCTCTTATTATGTGTTTCCTAATCTCTTACTATATGCTTCCATAGCCTTTACTATGTTCTTCCATAGCCACTTCCAGGCTAAGCCTTCGCCATCATTTTATTGGGTCGTCATCCCATTTGAATGTGCGAAGTAAAATAAAAACCAACCAACCAACCAAATGATCACGTGCATACGCTTTTGGGTTGGACTCGTACCGTACAAACCATGGTGACCCATACACATTTTGAAGAATGCACCAAGTTTGGCACATTTTTTTCACAAAAATGTGCTCTGTTTCTGGGGTACCGTTTGGTTGGCATGAGGCTGCTCCACGTGCACCAGCTGTTCGTACCAACCAAACACACCCTTGGTCTTCTACAGAACCTGTTGCAGTACCGCTGGTTACCAATCAGTCTAGGAATCCAACACATTGCCTATGTCATGTGTCAGGGCATATAGCTCAGTGGTAGAGCATTCGACTGCAGATCGAGAGGTCCTTGGTTCAACTCCGAGTGTGCCCTGTTCTCCATTTTTTGTGTATTTTTTCAAGTGGCTTCCAACAGGCAAATGCATACATACCCAAGAAGGAGCATCCCGGACTCCTTATTCCCAACAGAAATGGCCTGCCACACATTTCCCCTACCTTTCATTATAGTACACTTTACCAGATTGTAGTGTTGTGGACAGTGAAATCCGGTGTAATAACTGGGGTCGGCGTCCTTACTGCCTAAAGCGGGATTCACAGAAGCTTTTTTTTTGCGCTGTCCAATTCCCATCCATTTCTCAGCTCGCGCAACTATTTCTACTGGCTTATTGCAGAAATTGAACTAACTTGGCTGAATTTTCGGATGCGACATGTGATGCAGTGTATGATTCTGATCTTCTTTGCAGCAACGTCGTACAAAAGCTTCAAGAGTTGCTTGTAGATTTGTAAAAGTTGTACCCAGCCACGCAGATGCCATGGTGACGTACTCACCGAATTGATCGTCGCGCCAAATCAGCAGGGCCACGTCACATCGCTGACTTTTGTAAATGGTATTTCGCGAGTTCGCATTGCGCTGCGCCGTCGCAGATCGCGTTGCATCGCACATCGCATCGCAAGAACAGATTCTGCGAATCAAGCTTTAGCGCTTACACACATTGTAGTTCACGTACACACTGCAAAATGGACCAGTAGTACTCACGGCTGCATGCGGCCGGCACCCCACAGCCGCTTGATTTCTCAACGGAGTTCAACGTCCACAACAGTAGTTTTCAGAGGCTGTCATTGAGAGGCTAGACATTTTGTTTATGACCAGCAGGCTGAAAACTCAGGCTTGCTCAAAGAGCCCAAAAAGCTTCCATTGCCCCCCCCCCCCTCCTTCGGTGCAGGCAGGCACAGTGGGTTGATCTATACATTAATTTAAGGCCGCGATTGAGAAATGAGAGGCACCAGGTTCAAGATAAACTGAGAAGCACGACTGAAGCTGTAGAAGAAAGTTTCCAGTTTGTTCTTCACAGGCTTTGAACTGACAACAATTATGTAGAAGCTTTGTGCTAGTCACGGCAATGATTCCAGCACATGAAAAGTAGTCGAATGACATGATGGATCCAGCATACGCATGGAACTCTGTAGCGCTGGTCGATTCACATCCAGCATTCCACAAAAGCGAGTTTTTGTAAGCGTCTTAGAGTGCGCTCCAGAAAATATGGTACTTGCTGAAATGTACCTGAAGGGGAAATACTGGTTGCTCTCGTACGCTTCCCTTGTTGTGATATTCTCATTTACATTGTGTAATGGTAATGTTTACATGTCTATCTGTCGGTCTGTCTGGCTGTCTGGCTGTCTGTCTGTCTGTCTGTCTGGCTGTCTGTCTGGCTGTCTGTCTGGCTGTCTGTCTGGCTGTCTGTCTGGCTGGCTGTATATCTGTCTGTCTGTCTGGCTGTATATCTGTCTGTCTGTCTGTGTATGTCCGCATGTCTCTCGGTGTGCTGCATGCCTTCCCTTCATCCTTCCTGGCCCAGATGTACTGCGATAGGCGGGTGTCCTTCTAGTGTTGTCCTTGGTGGAATGATGATTGGTGGCCCGTTATAGTAGTGTTGTCTGAATGTTGTTGCTGTTAATCCAGTACATTCCTTCTTCTCTGTACTTGTGGTGACTCTTGCCTTACACACGATGCTCTCCATTAGATACGCTCCGTCCAGTGGACATAATGCTTTCTTCCGACAGTTACGGGTCCTGGTGTCGTTGTCACCTCCATTGGCTTGTAGGATCGTGTTATTGTGTTGCTTGATGATGGTGGCCATACTCTGCATACAGCTATAACTAACTTTTGCAGAGTTACGGTTGAAGATTTTGTGGAGACTTGAGCCGTTAGGGCAGTGTTTGGCCACTAACTGGAGGAAGCGATGCCCGACGTCAGTGGCGACGTTCTTGCCGAACGGTGGATTATACCATATGTTCCGGTGAAGATTCCTTTTCTTCTTTCTTATCTGGTCCGTTTTACACTCGTCAAAGTACTGTACGTTCTCCCGGTATGCTCTCAATCTGAGTGTGTCACTGTAGATCGGAGTCGCCCCTCTGAACACGTCCTCATCGTTGTAAATATCTGTTAGTCTTCTGTTGATCGATGCTCGCAAGTTCTGGATGATTGTAGGTTGATGGTTTAACTGGTATCCGGTAAGGACAGGACTTTCCGGTGGTCAGGTCCAATGTCACATCCAGGAAGTCCAGGACTCTCTTCAGGTTGTCTGTATCATTCAGTCCGAGGTTCTGGAATATCTTCCTCACCTCTTTTCTTATTCGGTCAGACGCAATCCTGAACACAGCCAGACCTTCGTCATGATACAATCCGACATCTCTGCCGTTGGACACGTCACCTATCATAGCGAGGGCAAAGGCTCCAACAAGCTCACACACTTCAGCTCCATCATAGCACCCCATTGTCAAGAAGTGTGTGAGCTTGTTGGAGCCTTTGCCCTCGCCATGATAGGGGACGTGTTCAACGGCAGAGACGTCGGGTTGTATCGTGACGACGGTCTGGCTGTGGTCAGGAATGCATCAGGACATGAAGCTGACCGAATAAGAAAAGAGATATTCCAGAACCTTGGATTGAAAATAATGATACAGACAACCTGAAGAGAGTCCTGGACTTCCTGGATGTGCCATTGGACCTGACCACCGGAAAGTACTGCCCTTACCGGAAACCGAACGACAAGCTGATGTATATCAACTACCAGTCAAACCATCCACCTACAATCATCCAGAACTTGCCTGCATCGATCAGCAGAAGACTAACAGATATTTACAACGATGAGGACGTATTCAGAGGGGCGACTCCGATCTACAGTGACACACTCAGATAGAGTGCATACCGGGAGAGCGTACAGTACTTTGACGAGCGTAAAACGGACCAGATAAGAAAGAAGAAAAGCAATCGTCACCGGAACGTCATATGATATAATCCACCGTTCGGCAAGAACGTGGCCACCGACGTCGGGCATCGCTTCCTCCAGCTAGTGGCCAAACACTGCCCTAACGGCTCAAGTCTCCACAAAATCTTCAACCGTAACTCTGCAAAAGTTAGTTATAGCTGCATGCAGAGTATGGTCACCATCATCAAGCAACACAATACTCGACACCATCAAGCAACCCAAGAAACAAGCCAACAGAGATAACAACGACATCAGGACCCGTAACTGTCGGAAGAAAGAATTATGTCCACTGGACGGAGCGTCTCTAACGGAGAGCATCGTGCGTAAGGCAAGAGTCACCACAAGTACAGAAAAGAATGTATATACTGGATTAACAGCAACAACATTCAAACAACAAAACTATAACCACCAATCATCATTCCACCAAGGACAACACTAGAAGGGCACCCGCCTATCGCAGTACGTCTGAGCCAGGAAGGATGAAGGGAAGGCATGCAGGGAAGTCATGCAGCAGTACGTCTGAGCCAGGAAGGATGAAGGGAAGGCATGCAGGGAAGTCATGCAGCATTCAATGGGCAGTCCACCGCAAAGCAGTGGCCTACGGCAACAGGCAAAAGCAAAAGGTGCAACTTATGCCCGGCGGAAAAATTAGCAATCGCGCAAACAGCCAAGCACACTCTTGTGTCAAAGTGTCGCCACAAGGAATAAGTACTTCAAAGTACTACCTTCTGAACTTCACACCATCCACAGGCACCACCTAATCAAGTAGCAGACAACCATGCTCCAGTGCATGCCACTTGAAGTAATATATTTCACCACTGCACACCTTTCATACCATGATGCAATCTTCCACAATTGCTGTCATTTACACTTTTGCTTTGTGGGTATATAAACCAGTATCCAAGTTATTCACTACTGTTTTCTGTTGCTTGCTTAGTGCGTGAAACTCCGAGTTAAAAAAGAAACTTGTTCACCCTCTTATTATTGTTTGAACTAGCTCTGCCTTTCGGTATTGAGCACTCTGTTGGACAGCCAGGAACCTACATTAATTAATTTTGTACATGTATCTGTTTTTCATCATGATCATAACATCTTGAATTTACAGTGTACCCGGCGGCCATTCCGGCAACAGGCTCTCAGCGGCACCAAATAGATAATAAATAACTTTGCCAATATTTCGCCCATTGTGCAGCTGAGAGCCTGTTGCCGGAATGGCGGTATTTTCAAGTGCAAGAAATACGCTGCAATGGAGTTTGGGAATTCTGAAGAAACGATCATAAAATCTACATGTATATTGTACATGTACAGTGGTCCCTCTATAATCCGAATCCGGCATCATTTGTGCCACGAAAGTTCTGCTGGATTAGGGAGGGTGCTGGATTAACAAATCGGATTTACTGCTACAATGTGCATCAAGAGGACATTTTGGCTGCTGAAAATTGTGCTGGTTTATCGAGTAGCCCTTGGCGGATTATGCTGGCATAATATTTGGCATAATCTTGGGATTTCGTCAAAAAATTATGCTCCGGCATACATGTAATATAAGGATTCCAACGTGTAAGGTCGGCATAATCTTTCGGTTTAGACAAAAATTATGCTTAGGGCATAATACAGCGTTGACCTCCGGCATAACATACGGATTCCAACGCATAAGGTCGGCATAAATCTTTCGGTTTAGACAAAAATTATGCTTAGGGCATAATACAGCTTTGTCAAAAAAATATGCTCCGGCATAATATACGGATTCCAACGTGTAAGGTCGGCATAATCTTTCGGTTTAGACAAAAAATATGCTTAGGGCATACTACAGCTTTGTCAGAAAGCCCTGGGGCCGCGTGTGTGTATGCGTGGTTTCTCAATCCTCTACATGTATGTACAGCGTGAATACATAGTTGAACCGAGCATAACTCAGCATAATTCAGTATATTTGTTGGCATAATTGTGGCATAATCAAAAGCATAATTTGACGATTGGCCGAGCATAGTCCGCCAATGGCTATTATCGAGGGTGCTGGTTTATAAAGTGCCGACTGCCAAACTGGCAAAAGAGAACAGTCGGATCATGTAGGGGAAGTTAAGGGAAAAATTAAAATTTCACCAGTTGTAGTCTTCGGGGTGCTGAGTCGAATGGTCGTGGTCCGAGGAAGCTGAGACGCTCCCTTCCTACTTGAATCCCAATCGAACTCGCGCACTTCCACCGAAATTGGGTGACTGCGCCCTACTAGATGGGGATTTGTATGCAAAATGTCACTAAAAGCGCCATTTCGTTCTTATAAAAGCACGGATGACCGCGATTGGCCCATATGTTGTACTCTTTTGGACGCTGAGTCGATTGGTTTTGGTCCGAAAAGGCTGCGATGCAAGTAGGAAGGGAGCGTCTCAGCTTTCTCGGACCAAGACCATTTGACTCAGCACCCCGAAGACTACAACTGGTGAAATTTTAATTTTTGCCTTAACTTCCCCTGTAACTTCCCCTTTAAAGAGAGACTACTGTACATGTACATGTACTAGGTGGGTGGGGGCCCTAACTGGCTAAGTTCCTAACTACATGTACTACCGTACTGGCAATATATGTTGCCGCGTAACGCGTAACGCAGGGGGGTGCGGCGTAACGCGCGACCAGGCTAGTGCGACAAATTTTCGTTGAGTTCGTAACGCGCGTCCGGCGGGGTGCGGCGATCTTTTCATTGCAGTTTGCACTGCACAAGAAAAAATGATGCGGCAAAAGCAAAAAAATGATGCGGCAATAGCAAAAAAGTGATGCGGCAATAGCAAAAAAAGGACTGCGGCAATATAGAAACCTGTGTAACGGCTCCTGTGCGACTTTGCATGTAACGCCCTGCGTGCGGCAAACATGGGCCAATGTAACGCTTCATGGCCTCACTGCGGCAACATATATTGCCAGTACGGTAGTAAACTTTTTTGTTTTGTGAACTTGAAATAATTATCGATAATGCCGGATATAGCCCCTTACACCCCCCCCCCTTGAGTTCAATAACTTTTGTTACCATGGTTACTTGCTCCACGTCCACGGAGCAGTTCGAAATTCGAAAGCAGGGACCGGGAGGGGCTCCCCGGTAGTACATTGCCATTGAAAGGCGGGCTCACGCCCCGACATGGCTACTTCCCCTTGTCTAACCCCCAAGACGAAATGATAGCCGACTGGCCGAAATTTAAAAAAAAAAGCAGGGAGTCGTTTTATAGTATGGTATTTTACGACTCCCAGTGTCAAGCAGCGTGTCGTCGACCTCGCGCTCGAGAAGCTGTCTCACACAGCAGCCGGCCACTGGCACTACATTGTACATGTACATGACTGACTGACTGTACACTGCACAGAGTAGATTTTGCTGGCAACTGAAATCCGACCTCCTGAGCGGTGCGGATGCGCTCACATCGCAAAGAATGTGAACCCACCGCTCATGGGGTCGGATTTCAGTTGCCAGCACTGTAGTCGACTCTACGTACTGTCGCGGACATATCGACATGGAAATCCAGTCAACCGGGGCCGGAGCTCTCAGCGCGTTGAAGTAGAGTCGTTGCACTATAAATCAGTAACAGTTAAGTTACTAAGTTACTGTTGTTGTTGATCCGATCCGATGCGACCACTGCCAGCGCTACGGTATGGCTGCATATGATATGGCCATGCCGGCCAGCGCCTTGGGGCCGCTAGACGTGCGACCGGATTTCCATGTCCACGACAGTTCTCAGTAGTACAGTACTCAGTACAATGACGTGTACTTGTAGTAGTAGAACTGGAAGAAAATAAAAGACTACGCTGTACTAGAGTCGAGCGAGTAGAAAGCATTCGGCCCCTCTTCACGGAAATGCACGTGCAGCACTTTTCCTGTTTTTAGTTTTAGGCTTTTAGGTTTTACTACCTGGGATACTGCAGTGTTGTAGGCACGACGTGCGCTAGGAATGCTCTGATCACCTATTGAGTATTGGGCATTTGGGGCATCGGCCATACTCCCTAGCTAGCTGTCCTGGTGATGATCGCCAGTTTTGTGTGGAGTGTTGGGCGCTGACGGTACTCGTACTTTACGGTAATGCTAATGAGTATGTATGAGCTCGATTAGATGTTCGATCTAGATCTACAAGACAACTACAGCGCCAAGGTGGAAGTGTTCTTGAGTGGGGGTGATGTGGCAACTAGTCCACTTGTACTGTATCCCTTAATTTAGGCTTTACGATGTTTACTCGGCTGGCGGTTTGCACCGCATAACAGCGAGGACGTGCGAAGTGATCTCGGTCCCGATCCGTGTCTCGTGCATGCAAAGTGATCTCGCTCCCGTGTTTTGTCTCGTGCAGTCTTGTTGGTGGCGTGATGGTGCCGTTGCCGTACTTGGTGCAGAAGGATAGAATCGACTTGCTCGCTTTCTGCTTTGGCCTTGAACGGTGTGCTCCAAGTACACAGAAGTCAGAAGTAAACTTACTTTCTGACGGTGCACTGCTCTGGTTGTGTTAGCAAGACTGGTTGGAGCTTACCAGCTAGCTTGCACTTAGCAAGTACACGCTGCTGTCTGAACTGTAACGTTGCTACTACATCCAGCTACCATAAATCAACGCCAAAGCTAAAGAACGGTCGGTGCAATGGCGAAACCAGTGTCATTACCGGAGGAGCTCCTGTCTCCGTTTGCCTGGGATAGGTACTTGCAACAGCTTGAATTCGATTACTACAATGTGACAGCAACGCAACAATGGGCTGTGACCATGTGGCCGTGGATCTTTGCTTCGTCGTTCCTCTATGTGACTCTGTGTTTCCTGGGTGTCCGCTATATGAAAGACAGGGAGAGGTTTCGATTGCGGCGGACACTTGTGTTGTGGAATGCAGGCCTGGCGGCGTATAGCGTATACGCCCTGTCGCGAATGATACCAGGATTTGTTCTAGACGTCAAGGAGGGCCGCTGGTCTCACATGATCTGCTCTAGCCAGTATTTTTATGACATTGGCCCGTGGTCTTTTCTGTTCCCCTTGTCCAAGGTGTTTGAGTTTGGTGACACGGTGTTTGTGGTGTTGAAGAAAAAGAAGCTGATCTTCTTGCACTGGTACCACCACATCACCGTGCTGTGGTTCTGCTGGTACAGCCTGGTGTATCCCATCGGGCCAGGGCGCATGTTCTCCACCGTCAACCTGTTCGTGCACTCCGTCATGTACACGTACTACGGCATAGTGGCGTCCGGGCTGGTGCGGCTGCCGCGCTCCGTCAACATCTGCGTCACCACGCTCCAGCTTGCGCAGATGTTCATCGGCCTGTACGTCAACGTGTACGCGTACTACAAAGTGTACACTGGCGGTGCGTGTGACATGCACGTCTCGCACTTTGTGCTGTCCACGACCATGTACCTCAGCTACATGATTCTTTTCGCAAACTATTTCTACATGACATACATCAACAAAAGGCCGGCTGTGCCGGTGTCGAGTGAAAAGAAGAACGGTTTGAGTGATGCAGCCGACGCTGCATTGAGCAATGGATCTTCTGGGCACGCAGCTAATGGCCGTAATGGCATCAATGCCAACGGGCACCACGCGACAACCGTACACCATGTCAAAGCGGAATAACAAGCCATTCCATACGCCATTACTCTGACTCTACTTGCAGCACGTGTGTGTGTGTGTGTGTGCGTGCGTGTGTGCACGCGTATGTGTACATCCATTCAAAGAGCAAGAAAACACAAGCGCTGTGCTGAATTCCCCTCCCCCCCCCCCCTCTCTCTCTCTGTTCCATCTCAGTTGCCAAGATCGAGCGTACATGGCCACTGACGCACAACGTGTTGCTGCAACCCTGCGCGCCATCAAACTAACTACTTGCTGACCTCCTATACCCCTTCCTAGGCCACACACCAAATAGTGGGTGTTCTAATATTCTCTTCAAGACCCTACCGGCTATTATTTCCGCCTCTATTTTGGCATACGATTGTCTGGCAGATGCTTGGCAATATTCCATTTCTTTTTTTAATTTCCGGGAATACTATCGTTATTGCGTCAAGTAATAGCAAAGAAAATCCGCGAGACTCCAGCTGTACCGTCCCAGTGATGTCGGTAAGAGCAACATTCGTACAGAAAGGCCTGTAACTTGTGCCGCATTGGATCATGCATGCTTCTGAATGCATGTGCATGATATGCATGTACACAGTCATGTTCATGTATGTGAGGGGGGGGGGGGGGGATTCTCCAGTCACAGAAGTGTACCTCACGGGTGCCAAGAGAAAAGGCAGTGTTAGGGCAAAGTACAGCACAGCTGATTTCACTACAGTATGCCTTTCCAATACCGTAAATCAACAAATTTTGGCCGGTGAGAAACTTTGGCACCATCAAATTTTGACCATACTGGTATGGGCTTTCCAAAACTTGAATAAGAAATCAAATTATCATCGGTTTTGTGACAGATTTCGGGCGATAATTTGTACTTTTAGTCGATTGGCGCCAAGCAACGAAAACAGGGAAATAATCTACAGGGAATATTACTTTTGACATCCATGCTGACTTAGCAACTGTTCCTAGCGTCTCTTTAAATCCCCTACAGTCCATTCATAAAAAGATGGGTCCTGGCTCTGGCGAGCTCCCGTATTTGGCGATTTTTCGTGATTTCATCGTACACAGTGCAGTGCTGCGAACTTGAAATTTGAAAAAGGGTCCAAAAAGGGTGCCTGAACTGGGGTTCGAACCGCAGAAGGCACTGTTGCAGGCGGGGTCAAACGGCCTGGATTTTGATGGTTTTTCCCAATTCAGTGCTTTTGGGGCAAAACCTGGCCGAAATCCTATTCTTGCTATGGCTTGCTTTTTGGACAAAAAAACTTCAGAAACATAATTGGAAGAGGATTCCATATGGGATTGCAGAAAAAAATTCTAAAAAAACTCAACGTTTGACCCATTTATGGCCAAAAGCTAGAAGTTCATTTTTTTCTGAATGGACTGTAAGTGTCGTCCCAAGATGCACATGAAGCACAGTGCTTTTAAAATTTAAATCCTTCCACAACTCCACTGATTACAGCTGGGATTCACTGCCACTGGTCTAGCCATAGGCCATGCGTTGCAAAGGGTAGATCTGGGCCGCAAGCTAAGGCAGTAAGGGTCAAAAATCAAACATTCCCCAGCTGGCTCTATCGCGGTGAAACTATTACTTGGTACGACCCAGGGGGAACGAAAAAAATTGAGACACAGTTCAGCCCTTTCAAGGGCCTTTCGCCCTTTGCCTGGCATGCTGACTATCGATCATGCCACTCATAGTCATAATTATCATGATCACAAGTACTCCGTGTACACCAGGGAGTCGTATAGACCCTGGTGTACACCAACACCAATGATTATGACTTATGTCCGTGCATGCCATGCCTGCCATGGTGTCTACCCAGGTGTTCTCCATGAATGGCATGGCATGATCATGATGGCACGTCACCATGCAACACCATGTAGATCTACCATGCCCATGGTACCAGTCCGCGCACCTACTACTAGTACTAGTAGATCTACTACTTACTAGACTCCATGGCATGATCCACCTCCTGCAAGGCCAAGGCAAGGGTCAGATAGCAGGGAGTGGTAAAATATTACCGGTACCGGCATTTTGTAGGGGTGAAACGAATATTCCGAATACACTGTATTCGAATGTTCGTTCGATAAGCTCAACCGAACGAGTACGAATACTTTCACGCTGCGCTCTGCTACATCCTCTGGCGTCGTTGGCTGGAAGGGCTTTCTCTTTCTCTTCGTTCCTGCTGCTCTACTGTACTGGTGCCGGTCGCAGTCTTTGTCACCGATTCAACGACGTCATCGAGATTCTCCTCGTATGATTGTGAGATCGCTAACGCAATCTCTGCGGTATGGCAATTTTTTATGTTCTAGTGAGGTTTATGTTGAAGTGCACACCGATATGCAACATGGATGTCAAAATGAAACTCTTTCAAGTTAGTTTGGCTTTGCTTACTGATTACACCTGTAGGCTGTAGCGATAATGATCCACTCTGATCCGGGATGTAAGTGACCAGTGATGTGGTTTCGGCAGGGACATTTGCATTTCGTACGTATAGTGGGGGGGGGGGGGGGGGGGGAGGGGTATGTTATAGCGAGGGTCGTTATAGCGAGGTCTGACCTGTATTACACCCAATATCTGTACAGTGACTATGTACTAGCAAGAGTTCATAACCCCCATGAACTCTTGGTACTACAGTAGTACAGTCTGTATCGGCTATAGCATACCCTTTTGATTTCCGTGATTTATCACTATAACCGATGCATCACTATATGCGATACGATCGATTTTTTTCGATCGACACATGAAAGGCAAGGAAATACTTCCAGCATGGCGTTTTGGCAAATGAGCATGCTGCATAGTTGACAGTGCCCGCATTTCCATAAAAAAGTTCTGTTATGTACATGTACATGTGTCACTATCAAAATAAGCAACGTGAAGAAAGTAAAAAATAGGGCCTTTGATATTATTGCAACATGTATTTTAAAGTTATCACTATAGCCGATAATAATGTAGTGTGTTATGCCTGTTTTGATTCTTTGTTGCCATCATAATATCCGATATATCATTACATCCGATAATATTGGTTATAGTGATATTTGTACTGGATAAAATACGTTTTGCTTTTGATATTTCGGACCAATATCACTGTAGCCGATATATTCTCATATCCGGTCACTCTATAGCCGATACAGACTGTAGTAGAGCAGCGCATCAGTGCAGTGCTCATCATACTAACACGTGTACTGATAATGTGATAGGCTCTTGATCTACAGCATGTACTGTATGAAGAAATATTCGTCTGGAATTTAACTTCGTCTTTTTCGTCCAAGGAGCTTTTGGACTAAATCAAATGCCGGCCTAATGTCGATTTGTCCAGCTTTTCAATACACTCTTATGATCCATGGACGAAATATACAACCGGACGAACTCCCTTTCTTTGGAGTTGGACGAAATTATTGACCGACGAAATTTTCTGCTTGTACAGTACATGATTGTACATGACTGTACATGACTGTAGTCCCGCGGAGTGCTCCAGTGCATGTAGTGTTCCAGTGCATGTAGTGTTCCAGTGCAAGTACGAAATCCCGCCAGAGCGCCCCTACCTCCTCGATGCTTCGAATAGGTTCAGGTGGGGAGGGGCGGATGGGCGAGTCCTACTTGCCGCATTCAGTACTACCAAGAGTACATAACCCCCCCGGCCCCGGGGTTATGTACTCTTGGTACCACATGAACAAGTGTAGCGTTGGCACGCTAGTAACTCACACAGCTGCAGCGTGAATCACTTTCAATGTATTGGTCACACGTGTTACACCGCACCCGTACCCCGCACTTGCAACTCTGTACCGTGCTAGCAGATCCATGACATGGATAGTAACTAGTCTCACTGCGTTCAATGTTTCATATTGACCTCAGAAATATTAGTCTAGACCTTTTGCTGCACTTTCAACCACCTCTCTTACGCCCATTGCCCACACTGCTATTCAGCTCCTTCTTCTGCATAGAATCAAATGGCATTCCTTGTGCAATGACTGTAGCCCACACAACATACTTTGACCTTTCTTCTGCTCTCTGCTGAGCCTTTGCCGTGACCATTGCTGTTGCAGCACGTATGCTGTCTGCCTATAAAAGCTGCTGTTCACAATTCTCTACACGCCAGTTAGAAACTACAGTTAGAAAGGCCAGTTAGAAACGCCAGTTAGAAGTACAGTTAGAAAGGCCAGTTAGAACCTTCAGTAATGTCAGTTTAGAGTTAGAGTCAGAGTTAATGTTTAATAATTATTAACAGTGTGTTCACTGAGACCCGTCTGCATTTGCCTCCGAGAGAGACTGCGGCCCGTTACAGAATTGGTGCCAGCGGTGGGATACGCTACAGAATTGGTGCCAGCGGTGGGATCCGTTACAGAAATGGTGGCAGCGGTGGGATTCGAACCCACGCCTCCGGAGAGACTGGAGTGCATTGATGGCAGCGGTGGTTCAATTTTATAATTGCTAGATTCGAACCCACCTAGTATCTGTATTGCATTGATGGCAGCGACGCTACAGAATTGATGGCAGTGGTAAATTGTTTTATTGGTGTAACCGGTACCAGCATGGCCCAACCTGATGCGCCAGTCGCCGCTACTCCTTCGCCCGCCACGTCTCCCCCAAGCCCGAAATGATGACGGACAGCGTCTCTACTGATCAAGCTCCATGTCCAATGTAAGCTAATTCCCGATATGGCACTTTTCTTTCCTGTCTTCCTTCAGTCTTCCTGTTCTTTTCAGTCTTCCTTTATGCGAGTGTGTGAATCCAGTTTAGTTAGGTAGGCGTCCGATCATGGTGAGCCACGGTCTATCTAGCTAACCTGGGATAATGTGTGTTAGAGTGCCCTTTGTCCAGTTCAGTTTGGAACTGTGAACTATTTTTATGGCTCAAACGCCATGGTGGTACAGCAAGTGTGCTGTGAGTCCTATTTGGAGGACAATTTTTTCCCCTTTGGCCCCGTGAGATCGTGTGAACCTGGAGTGATGGTATTATTTATGATTTTGTTATCAGTTCATTTCTTCTGTCTACTCTCAAAGGTTATCATTTCCGATATTATTTTGCCATATTCCGGTTGACGCTGTACCAGTATGATGCGCTATCTCCTATAATGTTCAATGATTATGTTCGCACCACCTCTCAGTCCTGTGATCTGCTGCTGCGCTCCAGCCAGTACTTCAATGTCAGTTGTCATCATTGCGTCCGGATATCAACCGAGGCTGTTCACGAATACATACCTGTACATGTATATGCAAGTCATCCATTCTGCCTATCTTCTTCGTCGAGGTTATTCCGACGCGACCATGCATGCCTCCAGTGTCTTCTAATCTCAGTCGATTGTCGGAGTCCGGCTATCAAATAATGTTCCTCGCCAAGTCTAGTCTGCGTATCTTCATGATCTTCTATCAGCGTTCGTCACTTCGTGTTCTGCTACTCGGACTCTAATCACGAGGACGTGATTCTGTTTAAAGAAGGAAGGTGTAGCGTTGGCACGCTAGTAACTCACACAGCTGCAGCGTGAATCACTTTCAATGTATTGGTCACACGTGTTACACCGCACCCGTACCCCGCACTTGCAACTCTGTACCGTGCTAGCAGATCCATGACATGGATAGTAACTAGTCTCACTGCGTTCAATGTTTCATATTGACCTCAGAAATATTAGTCTAGACCTTTTGCTGCACTTTCAACCACCTCTCTTACGCCCATTGCCCACACTGCTATTCAGCTCCTTCTTCTGCATAGAATCAAATGGCATTCCTTGTGCAATGACTGTAGCCCACACAACATACTTTGACCTTTCTTCTGCTCTCTGCTGAGCCTTTGCCGTGACCATTGCTGTTGCAGCACGTATGCTGTCTGCCTATAAAAGCTGCTGTTCACAATTCTCTACACGCCAGTTAGAAACTACAGTTAGAAAGGCCAGTTAGAAACGCCAGTTAGAAGTACAGTTAGAAAGGCCAGTTAGAACCTTCAGTAATGTCAGTTTAGAGTTAGAGTCAGAGTTAATGTTTAATAATTATTAACAGTGTGTTCACTGAGACCCGTCTGCATTTGCCTCCGAGAGAGACTGCGGCCCGTTACAGAATTGGTGCCAGCGGTGGGATACGCTACAGAATTGGTGCCAGCGGTGGGATCCGTTACACAAGTACTCCCCCTACGAAAACTGTCCGTGCATCTCGTACACCGACCAAAGGTCAAGAGCCAGGAGTAGTACAGACCGGTCAAAACTCAGGGTTTGTGCGATCCCTGGTCAAGAGGCTGGGCACTGTTGCGTACATTTCCAACGGGGTCGAGCACGCATCTGCAGTACATACATGTACATGTATACAGTGTGGCATCACAGAGTCACACAAGGATACAATCAATCACTTCCCTGACAAGAAGTCAGGGAGGGGCGGATGGGAGAGACGGGGCGCTCTGGCGGGATTTTACCGTACTATTATCCATCACGTGCTAATGATAAGGACCATCCTGGGCAAATACTAGTACCGACTAGCTAGTTGATATTAACGGTAAATTTTAACCCCACCCAAATTTGAAGAAAAAACTACTTTATAAGACTGGGTTGTTACAAGATGACCACTGCCCAATATACTGATAACGAAGCCTTTCATCGAAGAACAGGAGTCACTCAACTGGCAGCCCATGACTATAAAAAAAAGTGGCAAACATACATGTACAGGTACATGCAGTAACAATGTACATGACATGTACATGATGTATATAGTGCAAGAGAGATTATTGTATAGAGGTTATTAATATTTTGATTTCATCATCAGTTGAGATGCTTTGGCAAAGTTGTGACATAGCGCTGCACTACTCTTGCACTACAGTATTGACTCGCGCTGCATACATGGAGCCCATTAGAACATCTGCTGACTCACCCCATGAAGTCATCATCCCCATAACCTCTATTGATTCTAAGAGCACATTCTTGTGTGAACAGCTGTTCAAGCAGTACAGACCGGTGCTACATGGTCAGCCAGAAAAACATGTTTACAAGTATTGACACCCAGCAACACAAGTACTGTACCACCGGGCCGCGGGAGGGACTGTGTCAGTGTCCGTGTGAGGTGGGTAGGTCTACCATCACATGTACAGTAGTACATCGATCAGCTGAGCGTCTCTGATCCAATCAGTGACAATGTCATGGTTGGGCGCCTGTGTATGTAGTGTGCACAAGTGTGTGCATGTCAGTGCCCGTATACAGGTGTTAACTCAATTACAGCAGAGAGGGGAAACCCCTGCGCACGCTAACAGTTCTAGTAATAGCCTGGCATTATTTCCACATCACATGGCATGGTTCAGTACTGGTATCAAGACTGACAAGAGTCATGGTTCAGTACTGGTATGGTTGTAGCCTGCTGAATGAAGCTGGCAAGCACTGCAAAGTGACCATCAGAGAGTTGTGTACAGCCCAGAACAAGGCCCATAGCAAGGGTACATACATGTACATGTAAACCAGAGTGTGCAGCTTGGAGATACTAGTTATCATCTCACGGCCAAGCCTTTGTTTAGGTCATAGTGACTCTGCCTTTGCTGTATCTGGCACTGGCTCACATGCATGGTCAGCTAACCATATTACCATGGTAATTTCTGTTGCACATCGCATCGCTAGCTGTTGTAGAAAAGGTGAATAACGCATGTCATGCTGGTGGTCTATGATTCATGATATGGGATCGGTTTTACGCAACCAAGTCTACAAATTTTCGGCCCATTCACATTTCGGCCTCCCACTGCTAAAACCAATTTTGGCTGCATCAAATTTTCGGCCTGTACTGCTGCCGCCTGTATCCACTTTCACACTGAACCTTGCAAAACAAAATTTCGGCCGCAGCAAATTTTCCGCCAAACATAACCAGGCCGAAAATAGCTGAAAATAAATATGCGCCGAATATTATGTTCACTTACAGTATGGTTTATGTACTTGGAAGAACTCTAGTCTGGGCTGTAGTATAGTTATTGTGCGCATATGTGAAGGTTGCAAATATTGTGAATGGATTTGTCATGTAATGTGAGCTTAGTTCTGCAGTCGCAGACCCCATAGACTGGACTTGCACAGTCTTGGGGGTTATGTACTCTCGCTGTGGCTTTTAGCGAAAGACGTAGCCTGCGTGAGTATTGGGAGGGGAGTCAAGAACAATGCCCTCCTGCCCATAGACACCATCCACCGTGCTAGTAGTCTATAGTCTGTACCAGTGAGTAGCAAGGAACAGCCAACATGATCTGCTCAGACATACCTTGAGTAGAACGGTGACTTGCATACACATGTGTGCCATTGTGAACATCTTGACGAGATGGGCTTGGATTCTGGTGGCTTCCCTCAAAATCCCATATTGGGTGAAACAGTTGCTGTCCACTGGCATGACAATATCTGGCAGACCTGAGCTGAGAGTGAGAATGAGCCAGTGCTGAACAGGTAGCACAGTGCACTACATGTACACTGTGCACTGCTAGTACATGTAGGCCATACACAAGGCACTGGGCTGCACATAGTCATTACCTATCCAGTATCCTCAGTCCCCTGCTGTACTCCTTGATGCTGATGGCATACCAGCCAGTGCAACTGGCTTGGCCTGTTAGGTAGACCTGATTCATAGCACCATATACTAGTACTCAGATTATCTAGGATCACACTAACAGCAGTGCTACTAGTACTAACAAGCTACATACCTGCTGCCTGACCATGCATTACTTGTGTACTTATGTAGAGGCACTCAAATAAAACAACAGGAACTTACTTCAGTCTTCAGACTGAATATGCAGCATGCACTGGTCCTGGCCATCAACTAGCTAACAAGATACAACTGACACAGTTTGGCCAGGGGACGACAGAAGCCATTCCACTGCAGTGAGTCTGCCTACACCCCAGTGCGTAAGCTTTAGGTCCTTTAGTGCTAAACTAACAATAGCAGCACTGTTGCTTGGCTGCTATCTGTAGTATTGGTCACCGAACCTAACACCTCGCCACACCTAGCCAGCACAAAGTACTGCAAACCTTTGTATTTTGGAAACTGTTCCCTACTTCAAGGTGGGTGATACTTCTGGGAAGGTGAAGTGCTGCGAAACACAAATTTAATGTCAACTTGTGCCGCTTTACTAGATCTATAGGTGCCTGTGAATTGTGACCTAAACTGGCGCAGAAACGTCACTGTTCCCACCAGGCAGTAGTAATATACCAGTACTTTACTACTACCTGGTTTGCATTTTGCAGTAGACTGACTGCATGTACCTATGGAGATAGAACAGTGTAGTCTGTCACATGACATTGCCACTACATGTAGCACCACCAACAGCGCGGGTGCCCTGCTAATACTGTAAGTGTGGAATGCTGATTTATGTGGTGAACTCATCCATGCTAGTGACAGGGGGGGGGGGGGGGGGTTGAGTTTGGCAGTGGGTGACTACGAACACAGCTGCACCATGTCATGTGCAGGTAGTCCCTACAGTTTTCAAAGGGGCCTAGTATAGAAATACAAACGCGGCACCTGCAAAGAGTGCTGAGCTCAACATCAAAATCATACGGTGCTAAAAGTCCTGCATGCAGTCATGATCGTAGTGACCACAACCACGTGGGACCAAACTCATTCACTGTGCACCGCAGCATCACCCCACCCTACAATGTAGGTTTAGACATAAGAAAAGCTGCATAATCCATCGCACTAGGCCACTGCGTATGCTCTGTTGTGCATGTACACCAGTCCACTGACTCGTAATGCTATCCCCATCGGGGAGGGGGATGCCATGGCATGAAACTACAGGTGGAATCCTGATAATTCGAATATGGCTTAATTCGAACATGCCGTTTACGTAGAAGTTTCTTCCAGGACCGATTTATATCAATACAATTTTCACATAACAATTTCTGATAGTTCGAACCTCGAACTGGGCATGGCCCATGGAATCCACTGACTTACAAAGAAAATGTGTGGGATTAGTGCTGATAACTCGAAGTTGACAGTAATTTCTACAAGTTAGTTCGCTCAGTTTGCATGAGCAGGCAGCTCAGTGTCCACTATATCTGTATTTAAGGTACGTAGCGCAACTCTGGGTGCAACTGCGAGCATTTTGGCACACATAATATGTTGTGGATACATATAAGGATAATTAAAATGTCAGGATATTAAATTTGAAGTTTTTTCCTGGCATTTCGGGGTTTGAATTCCTGGTATCAGGGTTTCGCCTGTATCCCAGACCCACAGTGGGATGACATCAGTACACCAGGACATCAGGACGTCACAGCAGAATATTATCAGTGGGATAGCAGCATGGCATAGGACACCTTTCATGAAATGTGTTCAACAGAAATATATTACTCGAGTACTTTTTTTACTATGAAATCACTACTATTGCTTGGGGTACCCGCACCGCCAAAAGCTAAGAATATCAACAAGTAAGTTACAAGATATAGGTACTACACAGCTGTGCATGTACTGTGCGCAGGTGCTGCATGACAGTGTACTGTGTGCGGGTGCTGCATGACAGTGTACTGTGTGCGGCACACTTGAAGAAGTACAGCACAGTGGCACGAGCGTGTCCTTCTAACACCCCACACACAGCCTTCTAAACCCAGCGCCAAACTCGGCAAATGGCAAGACCCTAGATCATGGCGCAACTAAGCAACATGGTAATAAATAATGTAAAAAAAGGGTGTACGCACTGCGCCTAAAATTAGAACAGCGCGAGTAAGAAAAATTCGGTTTGCAACTGCGAGTCTCAAACGGATGGACCTAAGAGAGTCAAAGTTCCTTGTTTCGTCGCACAATGTGGAACAAAGTTGTGTAAAAATAGCTCCAGCAGTACATACAGGAGAGACCACTGCGGATTAGGGATAGGTCAGCCGAACCCGAATGTTTGCACAATCGCCATTACCAGTACTGGAGAAAGCTGATTGCGCACACTATTGGCGGGAGATGTGGCTCTACAGCGCATACGCACATATCCGTCCTGACCTTCGGAGTAGCACACGTACTATCAAAGCTCGTAGAAGGAATCCGTTCACGAGCAGTTGAAACCTTGCGGATTCTGTTGCTGCCACCGCCAGCTGTCTTCACCTACATTGAACATTGAACACATGCATGCACACAATATGCAGTGCAGGCCAAAGACGATGAGTTCTAGTAGTCCCTTTAAAGGGAGATCTATCGCAAAGTGATCAGCATGATGAAATGAATGCAACAAAGGATATTCACTGGTTTGAGGGAAAGACGCAAACGGGAAAAAACGAAGACAAAATTGACTGTCACTACCAGGATTTGAACCAGGGACCCTCGCCTGTAGCCAGCGATGCTTTAACCACTGAGCTATGGTGTAGCCATCATCCCAGCAGAGACCGTTCAACATTTTCTTCAGACTTCGTAACTCACAAAGGATATTATTTTATTATCTGCACACTCTGCCACCCCAACTCCCAACATGTGCCTGATCGTGGCCGATTTAAAAATCGGTAATACCTACATGAGGCCATGAACACTGCACTTCCAAACCATCATTGGACCATCACTGGCCGTAGTACTTACACATGTCCTTCAGCGTCTTGGTTGCCTTGAAGCCCAGCTCCTCAGCAGCCTTTGACGGATCACCGTACACAGATGCTACATCGCCAGCACGACGATCCACCACTTTGTACGCGATCTGCCAGTCACAAGCGAGTAGGCGTTGTTGGCAAAGTGCACAGTGATAATAACGATACTGAGATATAATACACAGTCCACAGAGGACTAGACAGTTGTGTCCGTAGTTTGAGTAGATACAATACATGTAGTAGCATAATTCACTCCACCATCAGAGGCGTATCCTTATACCCAGCTCTATTGTACATAAGCGATTCACCGCGAACATGTCGACAATAATAAGTGGTACAAGAACACTGAGCACTTACTCAAAGGTCAGAGGCAGTGATCATACAATAGCAATAGTGCACACTAGGCTTCAGCAACATATGCGAAATCCCCAGTACAAATTTCCATGCACGCACTGAGTACACGACTTTACGATGGATGTATTTTATGACCACATTCCATACGTTGGGTGCTTTCACGTGACCATCATAGTGCCAAAGTGAGAACCAGATGCACCAATGTACAATAAAACCTGTAACTAAAGACCACCGTGACTAGCGACCAGCCTGGTACTACAGACCACTTCGCCAGACACGGACGGTCTCACATTCATATTATGGTTGTGCGGAGCAAATCTCTAACTAAGGACCACCTGCCACTAAAGACCGCTTTCTTTGGCCCCAAGGGGTGGTTGTTAGTCACAGGTTTTACTGTACTTCGAAGTATGTAAGAGGTGTGAACATTGGACCTGGAAACTGGCAGGAACAGGAAACACAACTAGCTATGTGGCGTTCTACAGGAGCACAGCACTTGCTGAGAACCTACGACGCTTGTTCATGCACACGAGCGTTCAATACGCTAACGCCTTGTCCTGAAACGCAACACGTACAAGATTGTGTACCTGGTGTGACTGCAGTGCAAGGCATGGTAAAAAGCAGTCCATGGAACATAGTTTTCAGGAAAAGGCAAGTACTACCTAACAGGGTTAGTCCTTGTTGGCATGCAGTGGCGTGTCCAGGATTTGGCTGAGGGGGGGGGGGGTTGCGGCCGGGATCAAGGCGGGATGGGGTGGGGTAGATGACATCATGATACTGTCCCAGGTCAGCCATTTTGAAAACCGATGTCAAGAAGCTCCTCCTGTAGCCCCCTTCTTCAACAGTTATTCACCCGAACGGCCCCAGAGACTGTTCCGGAGGATCAGCACACCACACGGGGACAAGTGTCGAACTTGCTTCAAGTTCCCTTTCTTCGTCGGCCTGTGGGACGATCGACCATGATGTTTCGGGGAAGCATTCTCTGGAACGCTCTCCCCTCCGATTTTAGAGTGATACGTGTCCCTAGTCCCTTTCGAAAAGCTCTTTCTGCCATTGATATACTTACTTTGTGAATATCCTCGTTAAACTTTTATTATCTGCCATAAATTCCAACCTTCTCATCTATCAATCATTTGTGCATGCATGTCTACAAAATCAACCACGTGTTCCTGACTCCATGAAATTGTCTTTCTATTCTTTGACTCCATGAAATTATTGTCTTTCTATTTCTGACTCCATGAAATTGTCTTCATATAAATTTTTCCTTATGTGAGCGAATCAACTGCAATTATTTATGCGAGTCCAACAATTTCTCACCGCTCTCAATGCATCCTTTACATAGGCAGCGGTACTTGTCACTGTGCGCTGTTCTTCATGTTCTGGCTGCTCGCTGACAACAGGTTCTTCCACGTCTGGCGGAGTGTGACTGTCAGTCCGCTCCGAAAGTTCAACTGGAATAACAGCGACTTCATCACTCCCACTGTTTCCTGTTGGAGCGGCAGCAGGAGTTGCGCCGCCACAGGAACGCTTTACAAAAATTCCAGGCTCTGCTGGCTAGAGCTTGGCCTTTTGGGATGTCGCTGAGACATCGAAGAAAAGTCTTCGAGTCAACCAAAACACGATTCGAACGAGGATGATCGCCTGAGCCCTCGGCATTCGAATCGTGTTTTGGTTGACTTGATCGAAGACTTTTCTTCGATGTTTGTACGTAACGTTGAAGACGCGTCGAGCGCGTCCCAGCAGGGATCACACTGTACAACACTACAGTACACAGTCAGGTCACCGACCCCGTGTTTCTGTAGCCGTGCATGCTCACTGTACGCACTCTGTAGACTGTACACTGTACTGTACTACAGTACTAGTCTGTAGTGTGTACCAGGTGTACAATCAACACCAACTCGAGCACCGTAGGTCTACCGTGCAATTAACCGCTTTTGGACGATCGTTTCAGGCCGCGCGCGCTCCGAGTACATGTAGTCTAGTCTAGCTAGCCCCGCGCGCCCTGCCTTTTATTTTTCGAAACCTAGGTCGAAACTTTTGAGGGGGGGGGGGGGGGGCGCGCCCCCCCCCCCCCCCCCCTAAACCCGCCACTGGCATGCACTACCAAACTCGGTCAGTCCTTATTATGCTCGACATACCATATACCGGCACCACTCTTGCATTTGCATTCGACTGCCTTGCACTTATTTTCCATTGCGGTTTTCACGCTATTAATTTTGTCTGAGATGCGACTCTTTGGTTATAGACTTCTCAAAACTACAATCAAGGGCTGTTGTTGTACTTCTGTACTCTGTGCCCCGAATACGTGGACCATAGGAGCAGCTCAATAGTCTACACCCAGGCTGATGTAGACAGCAGCTGTTGTCCAGCTACAGTCCGCTGACCGATATTCTTGGCTGCACACAAGGTCGGCCAATGCGGTGTGCTTACCTCGACTTTACTGGCCTCTCGCATTGCCGTCACCATCTCCAGTACGGAGCAGCCTTGGCCAGTCCCAAGATTGTAGACCTGTAAGCAACAGCAACAGCAACAGCAACAGTAATGGCAACAGCAACACAGTCCTTCAATCCAAAAATCACACTGTGCTGCGAAACACCTCGATATTCACCAAATGTAGGGCATGCCCCTCTCCAGGAGGAAAAAGTGTACTTTGCAGAAAACAAAGAGAGGCTTTCGTCTCAACTCAACGAATAAGGGGAATAAACACAAACAGCATTCGACTCTGACTTACTGCACAGCCGACAGGCTTCTCGCGCTCAAAAAGCTTCAGTGCGGCAACATGTCCATTGGCCAGGTCCACTACGTGAATGTAGTCACGCACACCTGGTCATTGGCAAGAAAGACATGGTGTGAACAAGCTGTAAACACAACACATCCAGGATATGCATGTGTAGTATCCCTGCCTGGCTAATACGGAACTTTACCTGACGAATATTTTAGTGTATCCCCGTACGTTAGCGTACGGGATCTGTTGCATAAAAGCTGCTGCGCATTTCTGTTTTCATTAGAATTGATAACGACAAAGCCGAGCAGAAGAGCTATTCAACCTCCAGGTGTGCACCGGAGAGAAAGTTCTATTTATTCCCGTAGCTATGCAGGAGACGTCACTTCAGTAACGTCTGGCGCTAGCCAGGGTCCACACAGCTTTAATTTGGTATTTGTTTGTTTGTTTGTTTGTTTGTGTCACGCCTGGAGCTAACCGGTATCTGTCCCGTACCGTACCATCAAACACAGCTGGCCACAATATTTGCTGGCTCCCGTATCTGCCACAGCTGGCCACAAACAGCAAAAACCATCAGTTCTAATAACATGTACGATGAGCTAGGCAAAAAAAGCATAGCGTAGGGCCCTGAGCTTCCAAGCTCTCTCGTTTGCCGCTTCTTCTTTTACTTATAATATATCCCAGGTGTGTACCTGAGAGAAAGTTGAATTAAAAGCTAACTCGTGTTGATTGCACCGCGCCTCCACTCGGCTACCACTACATTAGTACTTCTTGAAGTACATTATTTGTATGTTGCAAAAGAAATCTGAAAGGCTTAGCCTTCAACTTCCTTCATAAAATTAATTGTGTTTGTGATCATGCTGTGCCCAGGCGAGGACGATTCTGGCGAGTCAGACGCCATTTCTGACGGAGAGGATAAAAAAGAAGAGGACATCCAAGTCGTCAGCGATGACGACGCAGGCACGGCACCCACCATCCCTACTCGAAGTATAAAGAAAGAAGAGAAAAATAAAGTCTTCCCTCAGCGTACACCCAAGAGAAAACGGATTGGAAAAGTAGAAGAGGACTTGATTCTTTCCCTAACAAGCACATGTGATGAAATTAAATCGGACGACAGGAACAAGGTTGACTTCTCGGACCCCGTCACCCTGTTTTGCCTCAGCCTCGTCAAAGATCTTCGAGGACTGGAAGAAACGACGTACGATATGGCCAAATTGAGGATCATGCAAGCCGTGCATCAGACTAAGTACCCGACCTCAAACGTCTCCGCCGTGTACACACCTATGGTATCGCAGAAGCCACCCATGCAGCAACCAGTGCTCCAACCTGTGCTACAACCTATGCAGCAAACTATGCAACAACCTCTGCAGCACGTGCAGCAGCCGCACCATCATTCGACCTACGGTTACCCTATCATGGAGGCACATACTCCTCAGCGATGGCTTGCAGTTTTACGCAAATTATTTATTAACCTAAATAAAGGCTATCTTCATTCAAGAATCCGGATGGCATTGTTGCACGCTGGATAGAACGGTTATCAGCGTTTGACTATGCAACTCGGCATCGCCCTGGCTCTCAGCATATCAACGCCGATAGTTTGTCAAGATTGTGTGGACAAGTGTGTTCTTCCCCTGCTGCCAAGAGTATGCTTCTGCCGCCTGCTGCATCTGCTGCTGTGAGTTCATGCGGTGTCTCTCTGTCCACAGGCGATCTCGACCAATGCACTCGTGAGCCTGCTCCGTCAGCGTCCTGGCTGCCGTCTACCTCCGTCCGCACTAGCCAAGCTGTGGATCCCTCGATTTCACTAGTGATGAAGTGGGTGACATCACAGCAACGGCCACCCAAGGGATCAGTTGAGTTAGCTGCTGTTCATCCTGATGTGCACCGACTCTGGACGCAGTTCAATCGTCTCATTGTCCAAGATGGTGTTCTCTACCGAAAGTATGAGTCTACTGATGATCTGTCCTCGTATCTTCAATTGGTCCTCCCTGCGTCACAACGTCCTACTGTTGTCGGATCACTGCATGCCGGTATTGGATCTGGCCATCTTGGCGTCACCCGCACCATCGACAAGGCCCGTGCACGGTTCTACTGGCCCCACATGGCTGCTGACATCGAACAGTGTGTTAGAACCTGCCCGGAGTGCCAAAAAAACGGAAAGCACCTCTGCAATCGCAAACATCATCCTATTCAAGCCAGCGTGTCGCCATGGACATCATGGGCCTCCTTCCTATCACTGATCGAGGAAATCGGTACGTAATAGTCATAATGGATTACTTCTCCAAGTGGGTCGAGATTTCCCCATGCCCAACACGCTCGCCTCTACTGTCGCCGGTTTGTTCTTCAATGGTTGGATATGTCGCTATGGTGCACCCGCTGCCTTGCACACTGATCAAGGTTCCCAGTTTGAGAGTCGCTTGTTTCAAAGCCTGTGCACTATACTTGATATCACCAAGACCAGAACCACACCCTACCACCCACAAAGTGATGGCATGGTTGAAAGATTCAACCGGACACTAGAAGCTATGATTGCAACATCCATCTCTGATCACCGAGACTGGGGCTTGCATCTCCAACCCACGGCGCTAGCATACCGCACTAGTGTACATGCATCGACTGGCTATTCTCCATTCCGCCTCCAGTTTGGTTATGATCCGGTTCTGCCTCTCGATGTGATGTATGGTTTACCCCGTAACACACCACCGCCATCTTACCCTGAATTTGGCTCTTCTATTCGTACTTCAACTGAGACTGCCTTTGAGCGTGCCCGCCAGCACGGCCTTAAATCACACCAGCACCAGAAGAAGGGTTACGATGGTACATCTCGCCCGCCACCCAAGTTCACGAAGGATCAGCTTGTTCTCCTACATTCACCCGTGGTCCCTCAGCACGAGTCCCCCACGTTTCACCGATTCTGGACAGGACCATATGTCATCCAGAAGGTGATCGATGATGTCACAGTCCGCATTCGTTCGTTGTCGGATCGCCAGAGGCTTTCAATTGTTCACGTAAATCGCCTGAAGCCATATCATCAAGTAACCGACGTACGTCCTGCAACACCACTGACATACGATCCCGAAATACACACCACCCCAGCGCACCCACCACTACCTCAACTCCAACCCCCCGCTCCGCCGCCTCCTGCACCTCCGTACAACCTCCGGCCACGACAGAACATTCATCCACCTGCCTACTTTTGAAAATCACGAGGGCGTGATTATCTGTAGGAAGGGAGAGTGTAGTATCCCTGCCTGGCTAATACGGAACTTTACCTGACGTATATTTAGTGTATCCCCGTACGTTAGCGTACGGGGCCTGTTGCATAAAAGCTGCTGCGCATTTCTGTTTTCATTAGAATTGACACAACGACAAAGCCGAGCAGAAGAGCTATTCAACCTCCAGGTGTGCACCGGAGAGAAAGTTCTATTTATTCCCGTAGCTATGCAGAAGACGTTACTTCAGTAACGGCTGGCGCTAGCCAGGGTCCACACAGCTTTAATGTGGTATTTGTTTGTTTGTTTGTGTCATGCCTGGCGCTATTCCGTATCTGTCCCGTACCGTACCATCAAAGACAGCGGGCCACAATATTCAAATAGGGCTTTCAAATGCAAGATCATAACGTGAAGCAACTTGGAAGAATGAGTATGAATGCGAAGTGTATTGGGGAATGCATGACGATGTAGGGCGATAGCGCGGGTTCGAATCCCAGGTTATGCCTAAAAAATAGGAGAATTGAAAAATTTATAACATATCTATGCTTTTTTTGCCTAGGTCATCAAGGTGGTAGACGGTGTCGTATTACCATCGACCGTACCTGTCCCGTACCGTACCATCAAAGACGGCTGGCCACAGACAGCTGGCCACGATATTCAAATAGGGCTTTCAAATGCAAGATCATAACGTGAAGCAACTTGGAAGAATTAGTATGTATGCGAACTTTGCGAAGTGTATCGGGGGATGCATGCCTGATGCAGGGTGATAGTGCGGGTTCGAATCCCAGGTTATGGGGGCGTTCGTTTTTGATCTACATGTTTGGGTAGAAACTACTTCTTTCGGTAGAGGTGTTCGTTTTTTGAAAAAAAAATCTACTGAAAAGGGTAGATTCTACTTTCCTCTACCGGCTCTACCAGGAAAAAGTAGGTAGAATCCGGTAGAAGTTGGTAGAGCTACGGGATTTCCAGCAAGATCCAGGATTTGTACACAACTCCATCCAAAAAAGGAACATTTCACGTACACATCGTGTAAACTACTAAATCCGGTAGAACAGCGTTCGTAAACTTGCCTCTACCATCTACCTCTATCGGTAGAGTGACTCTACTCTACTCTACCAGGTAGCTAAAAACGAACGCAGCCTATGTCTTGAATTTTTTTTATAACATCTAATCCCCATGCTTTTTTTTGCCAAAAAGCATAGCGTAGGGCCCTGAGCTTCCAAGCTCTCTCATTTGCTGCTTCTTCTTTATTTTTATTTTTTTAGCAATGAATATTTTAATCGAAATTAGCAACGAATATCCGTTATTTGCAAGGCGTTTAGTGTTGGGGTTCATAAGACCAGTCCATGGGAGATTCATGTTGGGTCACCAGGTCTTCCTCGGCCTTTCTCTTCTGGGCGAGGACAACTCCGACTGGAGGCCTCTCGGGCTTGGATAGTGCGAGCGTCGTCGGTCTCTTGCGACTTGAGTTGGGAGGAGGTCCTGCCTTGGGGGGAGGTCCAGCCACTGACGCCAGTGGCTGATGGGGAACTAACGTACTTCAAATCTCGACACACGCGTACACAAACCTATCTAAGATAGTGCGCTGGGCCAAAGCTTGGCGCTTTAACCCTTTACCTTCTGTGTGTACATGAATCGACCGAATTTGGTCGATGGACATGCATACACTAAAACATTCGTAACTCGATCAATTCTTGACGGAATCTCGACAACTAAATATGTAGGAAGAAGCCGAAGAGCCCAGCTTTTCATTGCAACAATCGGCGATGAGCTGCGATGCCGCATGCCAACGATATCGCGCTCAACATTTCACCCACGGCAAAAGTCGATTTATTTTCCGAGTGACTGGCCTTGAGCTAGGGATTTTCCCTCTCCTGACATGCTGAGTCACATGGGCATGCTTTGAGCGCGTGGGCAGCATAAAAAGGAACTCAGGAAAACAAATTTGAAATGTTTACGATGAAGGAGTGAGAAATGGCTGACGAGGAGAGAATTTTCTCGGATACCCAGCGATGGGGAGTATTTGAAGCACCCTGGCACTGGATATGTGATCTCAGTAGTGTTCAGTTTGAGCTCATTGTACGCAGCTCGTGGAGAGCTTTCCAGAATGCCCAAGAGTGTGAAAATTGGTTGATTACAACCAAAGATATTCTCAGAATGAGGCGAGAAGTATCGCATTTGGAACTGCCTGGGAATTTTGGTCAGAAGGTAAAGGGTTAATATACTCCAGAAATACAGTACTTTGATTTCTAAAGTGAACAACTGAAACCTTGAAAATCCAGACTTGAGGAATAGTTCGTTTCTTTAGTCAGGGCTAGTGAAACTAGGGCAAAAAAAGGAGTAAACATTGGAGTAGGGATTTCGATTGTGACTGTCAGACTGACCTGTTCCATCAGTTGTGTCATAGTCACTGCCAAAGACACTCAGGAATGGACGTCGGCCAATCGCTACCTGTGTGATGTAGGGCATGAGATTGTTAGGAGCACCCTGTACGGGATAACACACACACACACACACACACACACACACACACACACACACACACACACACACACACACACACACACACAAACACATGCATACACCCCCACATACACCCACGCCCACATGCACACGCAGACACACACGCACACGGTGAAAAAGGTAATAAGAGGTCATCTCAAAATTCTTCCCAAAAGAGCTGCGTTCAGATGGGGGGGGGGGGGAGCTGTTCGTTCCGAATACATGTACCAGTAGGAAAAATCTGATGACTCGCCACAACCAAGAGTACATAAACCCCAACCCCTAGGGGGTAATGTACTCTGGCCACAACTGAGAGGAAAGGCATGCCCTCGCCACAAACGCTTGAGAGTGTCAAGGAATGGGATACACCAAACGCTCACAAGGATCTCCCATATGGTCTAGTGGTTAGGATTTCTGGTTTTCACCCAGACGGCCCGGGTTCAATTCCCGGTGTGGGAAACCAAGACTTTTTTTATTCAGTGATGCTCTTCCAGCAAATTGCAGAAACTTGTTCTTCTTTATTTTTTTAGTTATTTTACATTCCTTCTTGCCACTATTTCCTGTCTGATCTTTTCCTACATAATGTTGCATGAGCCCTTTAGCCCCGTACACATTCCCGTACGCACACACTCCCCTACACACATTCATGCACTCCCTACACATTCATGCACACCCTGCTGACCCCGTTTCCCGCTCACCCTGCCTCACTAACTGCATGCACCCGTTTCCCGCTCACCCTGCCTCACTAACTGCATACACCCTTTTCCCGCTCACCCTGCCTCCCTAACTGCATGCACCCTTTTCCCGCTCACCCTGTTTCACTAACTGCATGCACCCCATTTCCCGCTCACCCTGTTTCACTAACTGCATGCACCCCATTTCCCGCTCACCCTGTCTCGCTTAGGGCGCGCTCACACTGCGACCAAAACCAGCGTCCATGCGGCCAAGTTGCATGGCAACGGCATGAACTTGACCAAAACGTCGCGGCCACGTTTCAAATCGTGACCACGACCTCCGGAGGGGGGTGCCACGACTTGGCGGCAACATGATCGTAGACGTGAAGCGTATTTGTGTACAACCTGGCCTGAAGTATGTTCAATTTCTCAAATTCCGGTGTGTTGATTCATGAAACTCGGCGGTTGTCGATGTCATCCTCGACATTTGCCCATTTTTGAAATTTTGTAGTTGTGGTCCTGCATGCACGCACCGCCATATACATGTATATGCATTCTTTCAAATTTCTTTGCCTTTTTTGGACCATGTCAATTTTGTTTTTGTAGTTGCTTCGTTGTCAGTTGATCGGGTCAGTGACCAATTTCTACAGTGCACTCGTTCAATACGATGGCAGCTTGGTCTGGCTTTTCGGTTTGGGAAATCATCTTTCTCTACTTTTCTGCGATGATGGAATGCCATACCTTAAGACATTTCAGTTACATATCGGAAAATACAGTTCTCATCTCGGCAACAGACAAAAGAAACCACTACCGGAATTTCCACTGCACTGGCACTTGCTCTGACCACGAGGTCAGGAAAGCGAAAGCGCTTGGATGTCAGCGGCAGCCCCTCAAGAGTCCAAACCTATTGTATGGATTATTTGTCATCGACTTCGAGAACACGAGCCACGAGGCACTACTTTCTCCAACATGCAACATGCGAAAAATTACATCCAAAACGGGCCACAACTTTATTAGGAAATGCACGAACTCTTTTGGATACGAACTGCAATTCGTAAAGTTTGTGTGACAACTTCACGTCTACGCGTGTACGAGGCCTAGTGTGAGCACGACTGGCACGTTTCTGCGTTTTGCTGACGCATGGGCGCGTGTTCATGGTCGCAGTGTGAGCGCGCCCTTACTGCATGCACCCCATTTTCCCTCCATAACTTTAGTTATACCCGGAAGGCTGCGCTTGTGCAGTGTGAATCTTCTTGTTGTTCTCCGAGTCTTCTCCTTGTAATTATCCCAGTCCTCTCCAGTTCTTTAGTCCTCTTTATGCTTCTCGAAGTCAGTTAATATAACTATTATAACAACCCATAATTGCGTGCAGTCTGAGAGAGTATAAAGAGTGTTATAAAGTAGTAGTAGAGTACAGTACAGTAGTTCCAGCAAGATACCCATATATAGACAACATTGGTTAGACAACAATAGGGCCGTGGCATTCCGTGCAGCCTTGAGGTTGAAATGAAAGTCAAACCGAGTTCTTCTTTCTGCCTTGTTTATTTCCTCTTTTTGGCGTACAAAGGTTTTTGTTGCTGTTCCAGTTGTTGCTTTGCGAGGTCTTTCCCACTTTCTCCAGTCATGCCTGCATCTATTTTTCCCACAGAGCTGGAACAGAAGTTGCTGGAGATATGAGCTGAGCTGCTGAGGTCCACGGACAAGAAGATGGTGACGAGAAATGACAACGAACAGAAGGCGCTCAACTCCTACGCTAGTGAGATCGGAGTTGAAAGAGTTTTTACACAAAAGGGGTTGGGAAACAAGATAGACAGCCTCAAGAAGAAGGGCCGGGCTATATATGACCAATTTCAGAAACTGACGGGTACAGAATCCGAGGTCCTAGACATGGCTGGGGCGACTCGCCACGTGGGAGAATTTCGACACTTTCCACCGTGTATTCGGAAACTCCCCATCTTGGGGAGTTGGCCGCAGTAAAGATAGTGCCACCATAATTGCACCAGCGTTCAGTACTGCTACAAGTAACGAGCACCCTCAGGTCATGTTGGTGGAAGCAGCAGGACGGTCAACACCACCTCCTGCCCCTCCTATGGCCACAGCAACAGCACCGGTAACAGCCCCGGCAGCAGCAGCTCAATCAGCATCGGCAGAAGGAGGAACAGAGGCTGCAACACCGACACAGCCAGCGACTCCTGTGCTTCGAGTGGATGCACCGACACAGGACATCCGTCGGCAAAGCTCGTCGGAATCCGATGATAACGAAGAGCGGCCGAAGAAACTAAGTCGTGCTGACCGCGGCAAAGCAAAGCTGCAGCAGTGTATGGAAATGGCGGCTGCTTCACAGCAGGAGTTACAACGTCGGCAACACGAGTTCGAGGCGGATAAAGCTCGCAATCATCAAGAGTGGGTCGAGAGGCAAGATGAACAGCGATATTCATTTGAATCAAACCTGCAAAGTCAAGGCAAGGTTCACCAGGTTGACATGGCAAGGACCAATCGGGAACACCTACAGCAGCTCACCAAGGCTGATAGGAAGTTTATGTACGATCTGTTCAACAACGACAAGTGATTATCCTGTTATGTCTTGCACATGTCTCCAGGCTGGCGTTTTCTCCACTTTGACGGTTTTTTTTGCTGCATGTTTTGTGCTATTATATTTGATGTGTTTTGGTCCATGTTCTGCTCTGCGCTGTGTTTCTGGCATCTGCACGTTGCTGTAATTGCAGTGGTTTTCCTGCACCCTTCTGCAGCCTCTAGACTGTTCTACTTGCTGTGACGTTATCTGCACTTTGAGATGATTTTCTCCATGTTCTGCACGGTTGTTGTCTTTGATGTATTTTGCTCCATGTTCTACCCTTTGGTGGATTTTTGGCATCTGCACTTTCCTGTGATGGTTTACGTGTGAATTCCTGGGAGATAATTTGTCTTGGGTGGAGAGCCAAGGATTAATTTACATTATATAAGAAGAAAAGAGGACCAAAGAGCTACAAGTTACGCTATAATATCTGATTGTAAAGTAACAGGTGGTGTTAGTGGATATTATAGCGTAACTTGTAGCTCTTTGGTCCTCTTGAGATAATTCGTGTGTGATTTTGAAAATGCCCTGTTGTGTGCCAGCAATGGCAGAATCACCAAGTGGTGATATGAACATCAAGTAACAATCAAAACAAAACAAGGCATTTTAATTTAGTGCATTGATAAAATATGGCCAAAAAACGCTAAATACCAACTCGAAAAAATCATCGCGCGCTAACTCATCTCCTTCTGGAAACACAATGACATCAAGAACCGAGTGCGTGACAAGAACACCAAGTTCCCAACTGCTTTGTGCACAATCTTACAGACAGTAGCATGCCCAGCACGATACATGTCAGCTAATTCCTCATATGATCCACCATCAGCCAGCCAATGCAATGTGATTGAAAATGGTCTATTTGGGCCTAATTTCCCTAAACAATTTCGGGGGAAGACCCCCTACCTACTCATGCGGCCGCACCAATGTCGAATACCTTCCGACGCCCCTGACCAATGGAAATGTCACCCGATTGATCATCACATAGTATACACATACCCTTGGATCTTCTCCTATCCTGCCTGACGAATGTGCTCCCACGGGATTGAAGTAGCGCAGGATCACAGCATTGAAATCCTTGAAACAAAGGCATGAAGGAAAGGAGAACGGAAACACACAGTACATGAGCGTACACTCAATCTGTGGACAGAACTGTTTCGTCCGTTGTGGACTCATCAGTGCAGCATAGAGAAAATGAGGCCGAACCTGATAGCAATGAAAAATAAATTTTCCAAAACCAGATTTAAACCAGGCCCGAACGTACCTTGCCAGAGCGCTCAAACTGACAAGTCAGTGAACTCTGCCTGACGCAAACAGCAAAGGCACTACACCACCCGAGAGTGCTAAAGCACTACAAGAGCAGGAACGAAATGCACATGAGCGTACATGACGTATAGGATAATGCAGGCTAGTGAAGTCAGTGACAACAGCAGGGTTCTAGCCAAAGGGGGTAGGGGGCGGTGTAGCCCCCCCCCCCCCTACTCATTTTCCGATTTCCATTTTTTTGATGCAATTCAACGAAAATGCAGTCGAAAGTCATTATTAGCTGGTTCATAAAGGCACATTTGTCTGGGGCGAAGTCAGGGATTCGCCCCATACGTTGCATTTAGCGTGGCAAGACAATATTGGAAAGTGGAAAAACGGGGTAACTGCTTCCCATGCCCCCCCCCCCCCCCTACTATTTTGACCTGGCTAGAACCCTGCAACAGCCTGGCACTTTCTGCACCCCGAGTCAAGCAGCGCCTGATGATGCCCTGTAGTTATGCCACCCAGCTCAGCTCACATACGCAGAATGCACCTGACAGCTGAACCTTTTGAGCGAGTTGTTGGATTTCAGTGACAATGGCCAGCACTGTAGATGAATAGCAAGCTACAGTGCTGCTCAATGAAAATACAATCGATTGAGTCAGTGTTGGGCCCTGCAGCATTTCACATCCCGGTGTTCGCAGGTCTAGGGCTGTACAGCGCCCAGAGCGTACTTGACTCATGCAATCTCATTTCATTTAGCAGCAGCACTGTATAGTACAAAGCACAGTGTGTGTGTGTGTGTGTGTGTGTGTGTGTGTGTGTGTGTGTGTGTGTGTGTGTGTGTGTGTGTGTGTGTGTGTGAGTGTGTGTGTGTGTGTGTGTGTGAGTGTGTGTGCGGGGGGGCTGGTGAAATCCAACAAGTATGTACATAGTCATAGTCATAGATACCCCAAACGTCAGAAACAAGAACAAAAAAGTGAACAAAAAAGAAGCTGTGAAGTGTAAACATCTGTACACGCACTGATTCTCACCGGCTTAGCCTTGCACTGGTCCATGAGGAACTTCTCTATCATGAACTTGGTCATGCCATACGGGTTGGTGCAGTTTCCGACAGGATGGTCCTCCGGAATGGGCAGCTTCTCTGGTGTGCCATACACGGTTGCCGACGAGGAGAAAATGATATTGCGGACATTGAACTCATCCATTACCTAGTTCAACAGAACATAGAGCATAGAAATGATCCTGCGTGAGGAGCTGCTTGGAAATATGTTGAATCTACTTCACAGTAGTACATATAAGACAGGAGCAAGACATACACGGGGTGCTGCGTCGATTGGCATTGGTCCAGGGAAGCTAAGACACTTCCAAATGCAGTTCTGCGCTGCAGCAGCATGTCCTGTGGCATCAACCTTCACCATACCTTGCCGTCAAAATGGCATACGATGAAATATTCTCCTGAACCCATACTGTAGTGTCGCGTATAAAAGCATGACTTGTATAGAAGCATGACTCGAATAGAAGCCGATTTTTCCAAGCGCGCCTTGACACAGCAGCATGATTTGAATAGAAGCCGCTCTCCGCAAAGTATACGTGCAAGTACCTACGTGGCAGTATGCACTGCACAGCGTGGACTGATGATGTTGACGTAGAAGCATGGTTTGAACCCCGGCTTATACGGCCGTAAACACCTGCTTTTATACGCGACATTACGGTATGCTGAGCTACACACTCTGGCTCATGTACTCGTGCCTGCTACTCATACTTGCACGGCCGGACTAAGCCAATTTTCAGGATCCAGTCCAATGCTGGGTTTGGGTACGTACAGTGCCGCTGAATGAAATCCAATCGTGTGAGTGAAGTACGCCATGCCGGGTGTTGTGCACCTACAGTAGTAACACACCTGTCAACACTGGGATGGCCACTGGTGCAGGGCACCAAGTTGACTCACTCAATCAGAAAGTTCACTTAGGCAGCACTGTAGCTACATACTCTGGCATAGTACCTATCCCCTCTGATCCACACCGTTCAGGATACAAGCTGTGGATTCAGCAATTGCTGCTTCACTTCAACACGAACATGCTAGCAATAATAACACATCTCATCTTTGGTGCTGATGTACTCTTGGCCTGGTACTCTTACTGGCCACTCTGCATCATACTGTTCCGTACTGTATTTCCCCGAATATAAGTCACACCTTTTTTTTGGTATGTTACACTAAACTACAGGACCAACAGAGGGGGTGCGACTTACAATCGAGCATGAATACTACCGAAGTGAATATATCGAAATTAAATCGGGGAAATACGGTATTTGTGTGCTACAGGGCGACTAAGAACATACCTGCATGAGGTTCATGGCACCAATGAGGTTGACTTGGTAGTAGCGCAGTGGCTTTGCGACCGACTCTCCCACGGCCTTCAGGCCAGCAAAGTGGATAACAGAATGGAACGGGTACTGGAGACGGATAGAAAAAGGAAAAAAACCCGCATCCACAATGGAATGACATCAAGACAGCAAGAACACAGACAACCGTAAAAGTCCATAAATAAGTATGTACATGTACATACATTCGAATTTAGTGGTAACACCCGTACTAAATGTTGGGCAGGTACTGACTTTGGTGCTCATTTAGTCTACCTATGCGAGAACACAGCCCGCCAACCTCCAGGCAGAATCCCATGAGATAGTAGTATTATGTACCTTGCTAAAGACTTGACGCACAGCATCAATGTCACATAAATCAACTTGATGGAAGATGGGATCCCAGCTAGCCAGTTCACCAACGCGCTTCACGCTCTCTACAGCAAGAACACAGCCACATATCAAACACAAGCACAGATGCAATACATGAAGGCGGCACAACAACGGGATAACCGACTTCAAAGCCTTTCACAAGTCTACACTTGAAGCACAGCCAAATGCTCCAGCATCACGTACACAAACAGTCAGGATGCACTATGCAAGGCATATCCACAAAGCACAATAGATCGCAGTGCGATATGAGAGGAGCTGGACCAAAGAATTACAGCGGTAGCTACAGGCTACCGCTGAAGGCATGGGCCACGCATTGACTAGCAGTTGCATTGGCTGAGTGCAAACTTCAGTACGCTAGTATATGGCTGTATTGCCTAGCACTGATGTGCACACATGACTGTGGATTCATAGCTGTCTTGTATACAGACCTGGAATGCGGGCAGCCTCATCGTTTCCTGCCACACGTTGGTGCATCGTGACAACACGCACAGACATGGCGTAGCCAAGGAACCACACAAACACCAAGCAAGGTTTACACGGTCAGCTACTAGTCTATAGCGCATTTCAACAACATAGGCGCACAGCTTTTCCCCCGCAATTTTCCGGCAAGGTCTAGCCGTCTCCTGCAGGTAATAGTTGAGGATCTTCTCGGGGGGGGGGGGGGGGGGGGGGGGGGGCGGGGTCATTGGACTTGTCTTTGCTTCACAATTCTGCTTACTGTCTAAGCAGAAATATTCCATCTGAAATTTAAGTTCGTCTTTTTCGTCCAATGAGCTTCTGGACTAAACTAAATGCCGGCCTAATGTCGATTTGTCCAGCTTTTCAATACACTCTTGTGATCCATGGACGAAATTTACAACTCCCTTTCTTTGGAGTCGGACAAAATTATTGACCGACGAAATTTTCTGCCTGTACAGGATGTAGTTTTTATTCGTTAGAAACGAAGTCAACACTTTCTGATGAGTTTTAGGATTCTAAATCAGGACTCTAAATTTCTAAGAGACTGTGGTGGTCTCCAGCCGGCAAGCCGCGCCGGCATTAGGGGAACTTAGAAGCATGTGTTACGCAGTCGCTTCAAAGGCCGACATTCGACTGGGGGCGGAAATTAGAGAGGGGGTGGATCGACAATACGTTATGGCACTTTTAAGTTTGCACAATTCAAGTTTCCGATGTGGTACCCCTTGCATAAATCGCAAACATTACTTATTTGGCAGTACATGTATTCATATGCATGCTGTGACACGTCTTTTAAAAGTTGGGCCTGGGGGAGTTAGGACACGCACATTCAAATCCCGGTTTGGGAGTACCCGAGAAGTCTGCATGGCACTCTTGTACAGGTTCATACGTCCATGTTTATGAAATGTACTAGTGTTGGGTGTATCGCTGACGTCAATATCTACGGCACTATGCAGCAATGTACATGTGCATAATTATACACACGTACATATTGCACACTTACATGTATGTACTTCAATGACTACAGAACAGTGCAAGGTTCTAGCCAAAAGAAGGTAGGGGGGGGGCGTAGCCCCCCCCCCCCCCCCCTACTCTGATTGAGCGCCCTCCTGTGAAAATGTGCCCCGCCCCCTACTCATTTGTCGATTTTTTGTGTTTTTCAGGGAATTTAACAAAAATGCAGTTGATAGTCATTAGCAGAGGGGTCATAAAGGCATATTTGTTTGGGGAGAAGTATTTGGGGTTCACCCCATACGTTGCATTTTGAACTTTTTCCCCTGCCCGCCCCTACTATTTTGACCTGGCTAGAACCCTGCAGGGGGGTCATGTACCAGTCAGTAATGACAGTCAGAGCACTAACTTACTTTGTACAGAGAGTCTATCTGATAGGTGCGACAGACGGTAGTACAGTCATGCACTTGCACAGGTCACAATGCAGGGCAAGAATTGTTGAATAATTTCCCAACATACCTTCACAAGAATTGGACAAATTGTCTAGGATAACAGGAACGTATTTGATTGGACCACTCTGCGATACAGCCAGCAGCTCCACCAGCGTATGACTGCCGATATACCCAGCACCTCCGGTCACCAAAACGTGGCGCCTGTGTGACGAGAAGAAAGAAGCAATGCAGACTAGTATTACTCTGTGTGGGTGTGTTATTGTTCTTTCACCAATTCCTGGTTTACATACGTCGTTGAAGCCATGATTGGCGGCAGGCCTACGCAACTACAAAAGAGTACAGGCCACTGAAAGAAGATAAGCGACAACTAAACCAGGACTAACAGTAAATACTATTAATTTTCTCTTCGGACTCAGCAAGCTAACAATACATTAGAGAAGAATGAAACTTGTCTCAATCAAATCTTCCATTGAATGAAGAACGGAAAAAGCAACTCACTCCCACTGCACTCCCACAATGACAATGTAGGCTACATGTAGCTATGTATAATGACTTATGTACATTATGTGCACGATCATGAGCATGAGCTCAGCTCGTGACCTGGTGACAGGCGACGCTATATTATACAGTTTTTGCAGCATGTGTTGCTACGTACAGCATGCTGTGCGGCTAAGGCGGTGTCGATCGTCCCAATGATTATTATTGCACAACGATTTTTTTTGAATATTGAATCAATGACTATGTTCATTTTACTGATTCGGTTCGGAACGTAAAGGCTTCGGCCAGCCAGCTACATGTATTTTAGCTTGCCCCTCTTCTAGTAGTATTTGAGCAACTTTGCTTGCCATGGCCTCTAAAATAATATATGATCGCGTTTTCTCTGGCATTCAGCCTTCTGGGAGACCTCACATTGGCAACTATCTGGGTGCTTTGCGGAATTGGGTCCGTTTACAAGATCAGTCGAAATCAGTAAGACAAACTAAGTTACCCGCATATGAGTGCGTGCTCATAATACATGTTCTAGTATGTTATTATTATTATTATTATTGTTATTACTTTGCATGTACGCGTTGGAGTCAACCATGCAAGCATGATCCACAACTTCGCTTATGCTGAACATGATAAACAGGACTATGGCAGGGGAAAAAATTGAGCTAGAACGATGATGTAATGATATAATTATCATAATGTAGCTCATGGGTATTGACAAGAGTACATGAAAACCGGTTTTCATGTACTCTTGGTATTGAAGATATGTCATTTATGAATATGTCTATATATCATTGAATATTGCAACCTGAGTGATATTAATAGTGCTATTTCCTGAGTTTGACTGAGTATGTTAGCAAGTAATAAAGGGCTGAAATCAGTTTTCCAATAATAGTTTCACATTCCCCTGTAAATTTGTACCGGTACATGTAGAAGGACTGGTATACTCTGGTCAAGAGTGCATAACCCCATAACATGGCATAAGTTATGGACTCTTGGTATAGTGCATAGTCGTATTTCAATTTTAAAGGAGCTCGCTCATGCCGTTGTGGCGAGTGAAATTCGAACGTATACGCTTTCAGGCCGAAGGCTGCAAACCGATTCTGATGACCTCGTCCTGGTGTACCAGTACGTGTGCTACAGCAGGATGTTGAGGCCAGGTACCTCATGGCGCTGCAATCGGACATCAGTTTGGATTTTACCTGCTGCAGCTGCACATGTGCATACAGTCCATTCATAAAATGATGGACTTCTAGCTTTTGGCCATAAATAAATCCAACTTTGGTTTTTTTTATCACCATTGCGGTAAGGGTTTCCGTTGAGGTATGCATTATTGAGACAACTCCCACGGAAACTGTGTCTGACACACTCCTACTGACCTTTCAGCGAACAGTACATACACGCACTCTTGTTCTGACCTATTGCTGCACCACAAGGCCGCACCGCCATCATCACATCACCGTTCTCTGCATTGATATTACCGCCGGCCATGGTCAACACAAACTAACACTACAATGATGCAATGGTACGCTTTTAAAAGGCACTGACGTGCTAGGATGCCCCTCGTGTATTTTACTCTAGCAAGGGCTGTGCAAACTGGCGGCAAAAATCATTCCCCAATACAATGTAGGTCTTGGAAATGGAACAGAATTGTCCTCACAATGGTAGTAATGTACATGTACGAGTTGTCCCAGATCCCGTAGAGATTATAGAACTAGAGAAACTGTGGCGCTCCCTGACATGCGGACTGGGTAATTCTGGCGTTGCATGCTCCGTTGTATATGTATGTACACTCATACCTCGGTTATCCGGACCCCGAAGTTACGGGCTCTTCCATCTACCGGGCACCCTTTGGGCGAGTTTCAGTGGAAATATTACTACTCTTTTGTCACTTTTTGTGGAATTAGTGACGTCAGATGCCATATTTATGGCCTTTCCCCATCAAAATGTATGTGAACTTAGAAGCTGCGACTTCGGTGGTATTTGTCATGAAGTTGGTCAGTCAAGTGTCGGCAAGAAGCGTGTGTTCCTCGTTGGAACAACCAACTTTAAAATGTATGTGATTCGAAATTACGGACATTTCGAAGTTACTGGCAGTGCCGGGTCCCAGACCCTCCGGATAAACGAGTTATGAGTGTATTTGCTTGCCTCTCGTTTGCTGCCCAGGCTTTCTACAGTGTGGTTGATCTGCATGCGCTGACTGTTCCACAAGATCCCGTGGCGCTCAAGTCCAGCATTCATGATGTCGCATGTGTGTTGCTGGCATGCGGCTTGGACCCCAAGAAGAGCGTCATATTCCCCCAGTCTAAGGTATGTGCGTTTCGTCACCCTGATATTCTGGTGGTGTGGAGTGCATGCAGTGGCATGCTCCACAAACAGATGTCGTGTGTCATGGTTTGAACTTTGAAGGGTGCTCAATACCAAGTCGCCTCAGGATGATTGCATTGTGCAAGACACTCGGAGTTGCAACGAACTCTGTAAACCTCCGTTGTGCCTCTTGTGTGCACCTAGAGACAGAGATTATCTTCACCGTGCTCATGCCATGTACAGTTCTGGCCAGAGAAATCCAACCTCATGAATAAAGTAGCGCCGCGTTCGAGTGCACAGGCCAGTATGTGTAGTGCTAGGGCTGCGTAGCACCCGGCGCTGTTTTATTCATGAGGCTGGATTTCTTTGGCCAGCACTGTACCTACAGACAACGCTTGCACAGTACTGCTCAATACCTACAGGCACAGCGTGCTCACATAGTGCTCAATACCGTAGGCAGCGCTTGCTCACACTGTGATCAGTACCGAAAGGTGGAGCTTGCTCACACAGTGCTCAATATAGACAAGTAGCGGACCCCGAGAAATGCACAGCTGACGAGCCGATTAGCAGAGTTACTGCAGAATTTCTGATATTATGCTGCGAAATTCACGGGAGACAGATTCTCACTGTCCCCTAGACGTCCAGTACTGTACTTCGAAATACATGTATTAGGCCAAAACAAAAAAATATGCTTGTTTCCGGTCGGCAACCCCTCAAAAAGGAGACTCGGTCGGCCGGAATGAAACTTTTTTTGGATACTTTTTTTGGTTCCTCAATCGTTGTGGTATTGATGGACAAGAGCACCTACACATGTACATTGTACATATATCATGGCACAAAGTTGACTGACTCACTGTTCTTGTACAGCATATGGTGTATTCCTGTTTTCGTACATCCTGAGAAATCAAGCAAACAGTTTGAGTCCTTCCAGCTCCGTTATTC
The DNA here is from genome assembly GCF_964019385.1 of Sycon ciliatum. NCBI lineage: Eukaryota > Metazoa > Porifera > Calcarea > Leucosolenida > Sycettidae > Sycon > Sycon ciliatum. Next base: position 6,041,198 of record NC_088646.1, read on the forward strand.
TAGCTCGTATCGACCCCGGAGGTTTTCGAGCCGACATCTGAGAATCTCTGCTACCTTGTAGGTGTTTCGATTGTGGAATTCGGTTGAGATTTGACTGAGTTATGACTCGTTGAGTGCACTTGCATACATGGCATTGCCATCGTTCGTATACATTTGGGACCAAAAAAAGTTTCAGAATTTGGGAAAAAGTGGCCCGGTCGGGCGACCGGAAACAAGGTCAGTATTTGTTTTGGCCTTATAATTATGTTCCCTACCTACTTCTTTTTGAGATGACCTCCCTGATGAGTGAACGTCTCATGAAAATCGATAAGAAAATTTCTGGATTCAGTTTTATGTCCGCCTAGCGCCTCGCCAATATCATGAATATCCATTGTTGTACAAGTAATAAACACATGCACATGCATACACGTGAGCTTGAAGTTAATAAAAAAAAAAAAAGTACGGGAACTGTTCTTTTTTTGTGGCCAAGTGTATTCTTGCTTCTTGTTTGCAGGTACTGGAACATACCAATTTAGCATGGCTGATAATGTGCCATACATCATCAACTGGCCTCAATAGCATGCCACAGGTCAAGGTAAGTGTACCTGCTATGTTCAATGTTGTTGCTATAGTATTTGTCCGGGGTTGTCGTCAGTGTCTCGTACCACAATGTGCCACGCACACACACACCTCAGACCTCAGACATCCCCATCGCGGAAGCGATGATAGCAAACAGCTATGTTAGACATAGCAACTTGTGCTGGGATTACACCATTCAACAGCTTGCAAGGCTGATGAATTGACCGCCACTATTTTTAGCCTGGTATCCACCACACAGCTGTTTGAAGTGACTTTTTCTGGCCAGTGAATCCCTATTTTTCATTTTTCCATTTTTTTCTACACACACACCACACCACATACTCCGGCATACACTGGCTGTTGGTAACCACCCAGGAGAATGAAAGAAAAGTCAGGAAGAGTCCGAGAAAGAGAAGAAAGACGTGTGCGACCATAATCGTCGGGAATTGAACCCGCAACCTCTCGATTGGAAATCGACTGCACATACCACTGCACCATATGGGACACACACACACACACACACACACACACACACACACACACACACACACACACACACACACACACACACACACACATACACACATACATACACACACACACACACACATACACACACACACATACACACACACACACACACACACACACACACACACACACACACACACACACACACACACACACACACACACACATAGTACATACTACACTGTACACACATAGTGTGCCTCCCATTACCTGTATGTGTTTCCATTCGTCGTTGCAGGACAAAGCAAAGGACACGATTCCGAAGATGGGCCTCGTTACCTACCCACTCCTCCAAGCTGCTGATATTCTCCTCTACAGGTACCATGTTCTCTTTACTAGTGTACTATAACCGTGTCACTAGGACTACTGCAGACCCACAACCGAACTCATAGTTACGTTTCACACTGATTTAATTCCATGAGGTTATTGTTGGGACTAAGAAAAAGAACTAACTAAAAACAATGTTGGGAGAGCAAGAACCATCTCGCACCATACCGGACGCATGCGCATGGTGCATCGAACCGGAACTAAAGACTAAAGTACAGAGCACGCGAAGGTGCAGTACATGTATGCGCCTGCAAGCAGCAGTGTCAGGAATGCAGTGAATCGCACACACCGCACGGCAGCCACCGTTAGCACGTCATGCAGTCTATACAACGCAGTGGCTCATGATCATGAAGAGAAAGCGGACACCAACCGCAAGAAGCCTATAGATTAGAAGATAAGAAGCACACCGCACATGCAGTGGAACAAGGAGTCACGCACGACTCATCCCTGAACGACAACGCCATGCAAGTACTCATGCAGGCGCGTGCTCGGCGATGGGCACGGGGGGCACGTGCACCCCCCAAAAAATTTCAATCTGGGTAATTGCAATTGTAATGTATGCAAATATGCTCTAAAATTCAAGAAAGGTTGCAAACAAATTGCAGAAAATTGCCGGGGGGGGGGGGGCTCCCCTCGGCTCCCGTGCACCCCCCTAGGCTCCCGTGCACCCCCCTAGTTGGGGGCCCGAGCACGCCCCTGTCATGTACACAGGAAAGAACACAAACAGTGCACACAGCAACGAACAGAAGCAGCTAGTACACGTACTTGTACTAGGAGACATTCACACAACACCATGAATACTAGCTAGTGTCAGTCAGGATGGTGGAGGGGGTCACCATTACACTTCATCCCTCCGCCTGGTGACATTTCCTGCCAAGCAGCATCAATCCTGGAAGCGAGCTGGTCGCTGGATGCCTTGTCGGTTTCGAAGATCCATGCGGACATGCTGGCCATCGGCAGCAGGCTCCTGCGGATCAGGGAGCCATCCAAGCCAGCCATCTGCTTTGAAGCTGTCACCCTCCTGGCCGTCATCTCCATCAGGGAAGTTTTCCGTTGGCAATTCCAGACCTGGCCGTGGAGCATCCGGCTTGATGAGTTCCACGTTCACCACCTTCTCTCGAGGGGATCTACCATCAGACCTCCGCCAGATCACGACAGTTGATGAAGAAATGACTTTCTTCACAGTCCAGCCGGATTCAAAAGGTGGCAATCGCTTCTGACGACGACTAGGCATCCGCAGCATGACTGCATCTCCAGCCTGGTAAGCGCAGGGCAGCACCTCGTCATGGCAGTCGCCTTCCGACATGGCGTCTTCCAGAAGGTCTCGGATCCTAGCAGATCGTGCTGCGTGTTCTGCTTGCCACGTGTCAAAGTCGTACCTAGGGCGTCCATCGTCAATCAACACAGGTGGGTCCCACCCAACCATGGCCATCATTGGGGACATGCCAGTCACTGAATGCGGTCGAGAACGGTAGAAGCGGACCAGCATCTGGAGATCGTCCATCCAGTCCGATGATTCGTCGAGGACCTTCCTGATGAGAGTCAGCAATGTCCGATTGTACCTCTCGGCGGCTCCCTGGGATTGCGGATGGCGAACGGCACCTGTCTTCACCCTCACACTTGAAAGACAGACTGGACAATGGCATTGCTGAACTCAGTCCCATTGTCCACACGGATGACGTCTGGTGGTCCCCACCTACAGCACAAGCTCACGAAGGCCGAGGCAACACTGGGCCCGTCGTGCCGTTTCATTGGCACTATTTCCACCCACTTTGTCAGCACATCCACGCACACGAGCACGCAGTGGTGTGTCCCGCCACGGTTCAGCCCAAGCTCCAGGGTGTCCATTTGCACTGTTCCCCATGGTCGACCTGGGATCTCTGCTCTGGCGCTGGGGGCTGCAGGGCCTTTTGCTGGACTAGCGGCTTGGCAGTTCTGGTACCCCTTGACGTGGTCTTGGCAGGCAGACGCCATCTCAGGAAAGTAACAGTGCTTGCGGAGCAACTCATACATTGGCTGCCAGGAAGCATGACCAGTGTTGACATGAGCAGCAGTCACGACATCAGGCACTAACAACTCGGGAACGACTGGCACATTGACTTCCCCTTCCACAGGCAGCTTCAGGCTCCGGACTAGGCGGCCTTCCTCCACATGAAGCTGACCGGCGCAACTGCGGAAGCGCCGACTTGCTACTGGCTGGCCAACTTGAATCTGCTGAATCACTCCTTGGATGACCTCGTCCGATGCCTGGGCTTTGCCCAACTCATCTCTAGAGAAAGGGCTAACAGCCACAGCCCTCGGCAGACTGGCCACAACATCAGAGCTCTTCTTCGGCCAGTTGAACGGCACGCGCGTCAGCTAGTCTGCAAGGTTTTCAGTCGTTGGCACCCACTCCACAGTCACCTGCATCTCCGTCATGCTAAGAAGATCATTGACTATCTGCAGCCGACGCTGCACCAGAACCTTATGCAGACCACCAACCCGGACGCGACGTGACCCACCAACAACCGGAGCCAGCCATCCCGCAGTAGTCTTCGAGTCAGTCTTCAGAACCACATGCGTCGCGTTCCACCTCGTGGCTAGCGTGAGGGCCTTAATGGCAGAGTCAAGCTCAGCAACATTTACATGGAGCTTGTCCCCTGCAGGCCGAAGCCATGATGCATCTTCCACAACGGTCCCGTCGAGCTCAAGAACGACACCAATAGCTAGGCCAGATGCATCGCACCACGCAGTCCAGGTGGAGTCAGCCTGCGCGTGCACGTCCCACTGACCATGCACCGGATCGTCGGAGGAGAGCCTCGCGAACAGCTCTTGGCAGCATTCAACAAGGGTTTCCGGCAGTGGATCGTCCCATCCATTGCCACCTGCAGCAGTCGCCAGCCGCTTCAGGTAACTGCAAGCAGGCCTGAGCCACGAACAGACCAGGTAGTGGCCAATAAGGCGTCCACACCACGAGAAGACCTTGCGTCTTGTCATCTTAGGTGGTGGCTCTAGATCGATCTCTCTCCTGGACCAGCCCATGGCGCCATCGACATTAGCCTTCAGTTGCATACCAAGAACACGGGACTCCTCCATGGGTTCGGCAGGCTTCGTTGGGAGTCCATAGGCTGCAAGCTCGTCGGCAACACACTGAGTCACTTCTGCTGGAGCTCGGATATCATCAACATAGTTGTCGACTTCTGGGCAATGGCGAGTGATCCACTGGATGACGAGGTGCATAAACTTCGGCGCAATCGCCAACCCGAAGCCCATTCTGGTCATCACGTACACCTTGTTGTTCCAGAGAACGGCCTGGTAGCGCACTAGCTCAGCACTGACATGCACCTGGAGATATGCTTTCTTCACGTCTAGCATCTCCCACTGACCATCACTGCTGCGTCTCCACTGCCTGATCTTCTCGGCGCACACGGGGGCTTCATAGCCAGGCTCAGACTCAATGAGCTCATTAAGCTTACGATAATCCAGGCATGGTCTGATCGGGGTGGATGCTTTATGCTCTTGGGTGCGAGCAATCAACGGAAGCACACCAGCCACTGCTCCATGTGTGGCTTCATCGTGCGGCACAAGCCAACCATTAGCGATCCAAGCGTCGACTTCCTTGCAGAATAACTTCTCCTGCTCTGGGCTCAGTTTCTCCCTGGAGTACTGGCCGATGCCAGAGCCCACTGGAACCTCAGGGGCTGCACCACTTTTCCACTTCCAGCGGAGAATCCAACGCTTGGTTTCATGACACCATTGGACCTCTCCATCACGTGCCGACAACGTGACACCTTGTCCATGACGGCTCACTTGCACGTGGCGGGAAGGGTGACCGTCCTGAGGAAGTGCAGCAGACACAGGACTTGACACTGGCCCAAACCTCACACTCTCCAGCCGGCCATCATTGGCATACTCAAGATGTAGGCCACCACAGCTGCTCGCTACATCACAACCGATCAACAAATCGGCGTGTACGACACTCAGATCGTTGACGACTAACAGCTCCACACTGGCTTCTGGCATCTGCACTGGGATAGGGCCATCCAATCGTCCAATGTTGACGGCTACTTTCCCAAGAACAGCAATAGACTGGCCATCCAGCGCCACGAGTCTGCTTTCACACTCTGACCACGCAAGGCCACAGGACAGGGCTTGGTCCTTAGTCAGCAGTGATCGGACAGCACCAGTGTCAATGACTGCTGTCATACGTGACACATCATCCTTGTTGCCCGTTGTCCACATGTCTACCTTGATCCTAGGCAGCTGCCCTGGCGAAGGCACAGACACAGAGGCCAAGGCTGGACTAGGCTCCTCTCCAGCTGCTGCTGCAGCACTCCCGCCTTGCCGGCTCGCCAGCCAAGCTTTCCGGTCCGGACAGTCTGGCTTCCTGTGACCAGGCCTGTCACAGAAGTAGCACGTACTGCCACGGCCTCCACCATCCTTGGAGCTGGACCCACTCTGCTGCCCCTGCTTCCTCCTTGGGCAATCTCGCTTCATGTGGCCGACCTCATTGCAGAGGTAGCACAAGAAAGACTTCCTGCTGGTCTTGTCGCCACGTGCTCCACCAGCCAAACTACCAGTTCCAGCACCTGTACCTACTGCAGCTGTCACAGAATCGCCATCGCTAAGCTGAACAGCACGGACTAATTCTAAGCAGGCGCTCACAGTCTGGTCCTTTCCCACAAGTGACAACCTAACCTGCTTTGCCCACGCATGTGGAAGCCCGTCAAGAAACTGCTCAACAACGGAGTGATTTTTGCCATCCCCAGGCGACGCATCGCCGGCCAAACTGGCGAGGCGCTGCAAATCGGCAACATAGGCATCTGGTGACTCCTCTTGTCTCATGCGTCGGGCCTTGAACCGCCGGTAGGCTTCCGACTTCGTCATACAAAACGCCTCTTCCATTTTCTTCTGGACGGCGTCAGGCTTCTTCTTGTCATCCGACTTCATTCGGCTGAACACCAGGAACGCATCCTGCACCAGAAACAAGGGTAACTGGGCCATTTTCTTCTCGTCCAAGTCCCACTTGTTGATTGTCGCCAGCACGTCAAATTTCGCCCAGAACGTCTGGAAATCATCGACCTTTCCCCGGTAGGGTCGCAGGTATCCTTCAGCTTTCGACATCGTACTTAGATCGGAAAATTCAGTTTCCCCACGAGTCCACACGCGACAGTACAATCAACCACGACGCCAACCAGCAACCCAGCTGGTATCCCTGACGTCCTCCCGGGTTTCGGCACCACAAGCTGTACTATAACCGTGTCACTAGGACTACTGCAGACCCACAACCGAACTCATAGTTACGTTTCACACTGATTTAATTCCATGAGGTTATTGTTGGGACTAAGAAAAAGAACTAACTAAAAACAATGTTGGGACTTGGGAGAGCAAGAACCATTTCGCACCATACCGGACGCATGCGCATGGTGCATCGAACCGGAACTAAAGACTAAAGTACAGAGCACGCGAAGGTGCAGTACATGTATGCGCCTGCAAGCAGCAGTGTCAGGAATGCAGTGAATCGCACACACCGCACGGCAGCCACCGTTAGCACGTCATGCAGTCTATACAACGCAGTGGCTCATGATCATGAAGAGAAAGCGGACACCAACCGCAAGAAGCCTATAGATTAGAAGATAAGAAGCACACCGCACATGCAGTGGAACAAGGAGTCACGCACGACTCATCCCTGAACGACAACGCCATGCAAGTACTCATGTACACAGGAAAGAACACAAACAGTGCACACAGCAACGAACAGAAGCAGCTAGTACACGTACTTGTACTAGGAGACATTCACACAACACCATGAATACTAGCTAGTGTCAGTCAGGATGGTGGAGGGGGTCACCATTACACTTCACTAGTGAAGTACTTGAAATACTTTTTTCCGCAAACCTAGACCTAACTCAGTACATGTATGAGTAATGAATTTCCACCTTCTACTTAGGAGATTTTTGTTCCACTGCGTAATTGTTTTGTTTGCCGCTGTGGTTCTACAGTGGGTGGTGCCAATTTGGAGTTGCACCCTGTCCATGCCATGTCAATCTCTACCCCCCCCCCCCCCCCCGTGTGTGTGCTGTGTGGCATGGCATGTGCATGCGAGTGTGCATGTGTGTGTGTGTGTGCGTGGGTGGGTGGGTATGTGTGTGTCTCATATGGTGCAGTCGATTTCCAATCAAGAGGTTGCGGGTTCAATTCCCGACGATCATGGTCGCACACGTTTTTCTTCTCTTTCTCGGACTCTTCCTGACTTTTCTTTCATTCTCCTGGGTGGTTACCAACAGCCAGTGTATGCCGGAGTATGTGGTGTGGTGTGTGTAAAAAAAAAAAAAAATGAAAACAGGGATTCACTGGCCAGAAAAAGTCACTTCAAACAGCTGTGTGGTGGATACCAGGCTAAAAATAGCGGCGGTCAATTCATCAGCCTTGCAAGCTGTTGAATGGTGTAATCCCAGCACAAGTTGCTATGTCTAACATAGCTGTTCGCTATCATCGCTTCCGCGATGGGCATGTCTGAGGTCTGAGGTGTGTGTGTGCATGTGTGTACGTGTGTGTGTGTGTGCACCCCCATTGTGCAGGGCAAGTCACGTACCAGTCGGGAAAGATCAACTTCCTCACATGTTCCTTGCTAAGTCGATTGTCACAACACTCAACCATTCGCTACAGACGGATCTGTTCGTCGAACCGGAGTCGATTATTGGTGGGTAACAGCATAAGTCCTTTCCAGATGGTCTTGACTCATAACACCTTATCATAGGCAGGGTCAATTCAACCGGCTTGCTCATTTCTTGTGCTCAGAGCGCAATACTGTAATTCATACTTCTGAAGTACTTCTAATTCTGTTCTGTATACAAAGCTGATAGTAGTAGTAGCAGTAGTATTTACCGTAAAGTCGCGGATAAAAGCCGGGCTTATAAGCACATAAGCCGCTTTCTGCATCAGGCTTTAACCCTTTGGAGTCCATGGTTCGATTTCGAACCATGGGCATCTTGTATGCATGTGGGCGCAGTCAAACTTTCGGTTCTCAGCCAAATCTTGACCAAATTCAACAAACTCTCATCTATCGCCTCGAACAGGTCCGAAGTCTCTCCGATGAAGTTTGAGTGAGCGGCGAGCGATCAAACATTTCGAAATTTCTGCGCTGCGTGCTGCGAGTCAGCAGTGCGTGACAAAAAGGGATTTTCCCAGCTTCATGACTTGCGGCACGTGCCAGGACCGGCGCGGCGCGAAGTCACGGCAAGGTAAGCTTCTACTCGAAAAAATTTGAACAGTTCCGAGCTAGATTCAGTGAAATGGCTACAGGAGACCGATTTAGTCTCAGATCTGGAGCTGGACTCGCGTTTGGGGCGCGTTGTGGCGGACAATGAATAGTGCTCTTGGCGAGTTTGGGCTCATTGTATTTCTCTCATCAAGAGCTTTCCAACGAGCCCAAGATCTTCAAAATCGGTGAAGTAGAACCAAAGTTAGGTTGGAAATGGAGTGCGCATTTTCGTGACTGCCACAAATTCTGCGGAAGCAAAAAAGTTACGGACTCCAAAGGGTTAATGCAAACCAGGCTTGTATGCAAGCCATGCTTATATGCACCACTGATATTTTTGCCAGGCTTGTATGCACATAGAAGCCAGGCGCGTAGATCTAGCACTGACTACCGGTATGGCGGCAGTTTTACTATGCACCGTACATAGCGCATGCACTCTTGACCTACCCGATCCGCGCTTGCATAGAAGCCAGGCTTCTACGCGCGACAGGCTTATATGCATTTGACCGGTGTGATTTTCAGGCTTCTATCCGCGATGTGCTTGTATGCAAACCCGGCTTCTATCCGCGATGTGCTTGTATGCAAACCCGGCTTCTATCCGCGATGTGCTTGTATGAAAACCCGGCTTTTATCCGCGACTTTACGGTACTTTACTTGGGTATACCCAAGAGCTCATTGTGTTCATTCTAGTAGCGTTGCAGTACTATCGGGTGCCGAAGACCGAACAGGCTGGGACTTCACGAAGCACAGCATACCAATGTATATACGGTGACTCAACTGTGCATAGACTGTAGTACATGAAAATAAGAACGGCCTATGGACTATGGTAGCAGGCTGATCCCAGTTCTTCGGCACCCCAGAGTCCTGTACTACGGTAGAATGCCAATAATTATTATCCGCGCCCCTCAGGGCACATGGCCATTTCAAGGGTGTTCGGATAGCCTGGAGAGCAGATACAAGTATTTAAATGGCCAACTGAAGCATGCACATTCCATCGTTCCAGTTTTGCAGTACCGCAGGAATGCAACACACTCCAGCTCCTCTAATGATGACCAGTGTGGATAGATCATGACGTCACCCTGCTGGCATGTGTCCTGCACACCGTGGCTATGCTACTGCGAACGGGGGGTAACAGCAGCGAAAACTTAGTTTGCTCATCCCTTCATTGTGACAAGGCATTTTAGAAAATCGATAGTTCGGATAAGTAACACTGTCGTACCTGTACTTGATTGGTGTTAACTGTTGCTGTGTTAACTGCTGAGGCAGCGTTCTCAAATCTCAATACACGGAGTACAGATACGTGGAACTGGCAGTGATCAAGTGTCTGATGGTAGCGTTCACAGGAAACTCTTGAGTTGCGGCAATGCTTACGTGGATAGTTCCCTTTTCTGTGAATGGCATAGTGCATGTTTAGGCATAGGCATAGTGCTTGCTGTATCCAGATGTTACTATTCAGATGACAGTGTGCAATCAGTATGACTGTGTTGTTAGCACATGACCATCTGTGCATGTGTGCGTTGTGTGTGCAGAGGAGAGTGCATGTCGAGTTTGTGACTTGAAGGAGCCGGAGAAGAAAATGAGCAAGTCGGCCCTGAAGGATAATGCCTGCTTGTACCTGGACGATACGGATGATGAGATCTTAACAAAACTCAAGGTGGCCACCACGGATTGCCATGGTATTAAGCTGTCCTATGATCCTGAGCTGCGTCCGGGTGTCAGTAACCTTCTGACGTTACATTCAGCCTTCTCCGGCATGTCGTATGATGAAATCATTGCCTCCAGTGAAGGAAAGAACACAATCCAGTTCAAGAGAGAGGTAGCTGACCACATCATAGAGCATGTGCGCCCAATCAGACAAAGACTGGAAGCTCTTCGAGCCGATCAGGGCTACGTCGACCAAATCGTCACCGAAGGCACTGAAAGAGCTCAGCAAGAAGCGAGCGACATGTGGTCCAAGGTCCGCACACTGGTCGGCCTGCCATGATCTGGACAAGGTGGCTGTATTATCAGTTGTCTATGACTGCAGCTGCTGATGATGATGGTTACTGGAACTGGGTTGCTTGCCCAAGCATACAAGCATACCCCATAGTATGTTCTGCATCAACTTGATGAGGCTCCCTCTACACTGTATGTGACACTGCAGGTATCAATCACATGCAGCACAGTTGCCCAGCAGAGAAAGTGTGCACAGTTCAGCCCATTCGAGAAGTCTCTTCTGCTGGAGAAGTCCCTTGCAGCCATGGCCTGTCGTCGGTACTGCTAATCTGTTCTACCATACCGATCGATCTTTATTTTGCAGCTGAGTTCTATTGCTGCTACATGGCCCTACGTTTCAGCTGGCTGATTCTGCCTTGAGCAATCCACCTACAAAATTGTAGTCTGTGTGTGCTGTGCACACTCTGGTACTAGGAACTCACAGATTTGGGACTACATGTATGCTGCATCTTCTGAGATTCTTTACGCCATATCAGAATCTAACTGCATGCGTGGCCTGTGTGTGTGTGGGGGGGGGGGGGGGCAATGACATCGCCCAGGACAGGGAGGAATGGCGTCTGAGGTGCCATGATAGAGTTGAGCACATCGTCAACATCAGGACTCAACCGGTAACGAAGCCATTCCAATGCCTGGTATGCCACTGTAGTTTTCGTCGACGGCAGGATGAGAGTCGCCACAAATGTAACGCGATAAGACACTCCCATCGAGCGCCCTGATGGACAGCACAAATCCGAGTCTGCCCCTTTGGGGGTCACATAGCCGGACACGGCAGTGGTACAAGGAAGGAAGGAAGGGGGGGGGGGGGGGGGGGGTTGGCAAGCCCCACAACCATACTATGTATGGGAATAGACATTTGAGTATGTGACATTTCACTTTGCTGGAGATCGTTATTTTTAAATGCATGCGTCCACGTTCAACTCCTAGATCCAAAGTGAAATGTCACATACTCAAATGTATTCTAATTTCTAGCTGTCGAACCCAGCAAATGACCACATACTAGATAGTTATGTATGTACATGTACACCGTTTTCGGTTTGCACACCTGTCTGTAACCTTGCTGGAGATATGCCCTGGTGCCATGCATACAGAGGTGATGATACTATAATAATTATTACGAAGTACTATTACAGTAAAACCTGGTGTAAGCGACCTCTGATCACCTGGCTTTAACGACCGCTTTTGCTTGCACCGTGGGGTGGTCGCTTAAGCCAGGTTTTACTGTATACTGTATCACTCAATGGCGTCGTTTCACAGAAATGTAGAAAAGGGACTAGGCTATAGGCCACAGATGCAAAACAGTGGGTAGCAAACAGATTCTGGCAGCAATCGTAGTGAAGTGCGTCAAAACACTTCAAGAACAACTTGATATCGGTGAAACATCAAGTTGTTCTGGACCCCCAAGAAACAAAATGAATTGTGCAATAGCATCAAGTCCATGCACAACTTCCAGACAGCATGTCTACAGACTACCAGCACGCACTAACTTCCCAAATTGCCGCAAAAGAGAAAGACGTGGCAGCTAATGATGATGGTATCACAGGAGCTCCGCAGAACATTGGCAGCTAAAATACCAGGCATAATAAGCGGTGAGCCGGAAATCCAGGTTCATACAGCTGCGGCAGGCTCCATGCCTGCTAACAACGGCACACATCACGGAATAGAGAATGTAGTGTTGCTCAATGAAATCCAGTCGCGTCACTCAAGTACGTGCCGGGCGTTGCGCAGCCGAACACTGGGCTGCGAAATGATGCAAGCCGCAAACTTGAGTGACACAACTGGATTTCATTGAGCAGCACTGTACAACCACAGAGATTATCAGCTTGAGCAAAAATATGTACATGTACATTCATCTCGGTAGCAGTGACAAGGTCTTTGTACATTCATCTCAGTAGGAGTGACAAGGTCTCTCTTAGTTCAAAATAATACGAGAGACAGAATATGAACACATACGAAAATGAAACGAGCCTTGCTATCATACTTGCATCAACTGTAAGTACAGCTGTTGCACACCAAACATTTTTCAAGAACAGTAAAATCATTAAAGTTTGTACGGTACCAAAAAAATCATGTCAAATTTAAAAAGGTGGAAGGCAGCAACACTAACATATGTACATCGTACCGTAAGGTACACAGAACTAAACCTAACACGTTCAACTGGTTTCAATGAGGCACCTAGCTATGTGTCTCATCACTCAGGAAGAAGGTGCCTGTTGCCTACTTTGCACAGCCTCCTTGCGAGTGGCATCCTGCAACAAGGACACATCCACCTCCTCGTGGGGCAACTGTACGTATCTCACGACAGAACCACGCACGAAGCAAGACTTGACGGACAGCATGTGAGGATACTTTTCACGATCCACCACATCGATATCAGTGAGCTTGATGTTTAGAAACTGATCCACCGAGTGTAATGTTCCCTGGATACAGAGATCATTTTTCAGCTCCACGACGACCTCCTTTCCAACCAGCGACTTGAAGAAAGAGTAAAACAACATCTTGCGAAGAGAGATACAATAGACTGTAATGCAGTCAGCTACTTTAGAACACGCTAGCGCTACTCATCACTCTTCCCTTTCCTGGACAATTTGATAAATTGTATGGAAATTGATGACCGGAGCTCGATTTGCGAGCATTTCAAAATATTTTTTCGTCCTTCCTGATCGATGATCGATAATGATTATGACCTCATTGCGTCATGCAAGAACTGAAAGTAGTAAAAATACGACGCGCGGGCGCGCAAATCGAACAGAACAGCTTTGCAAAAAAGGTACTCAGCTAGCATGCGATATGCGATACGCACACTTGCTCAAAAGTTGCTGAGAATATGAACAATTTCGAGAACAAGATAATATCGAGATATCTTTGACTTTGTTTCTGCCCCTACCCTGGAACCTGAAGCACTGGCACTTGCTGCAGCTGTAACTTCAGATCACGTTGTAGATCGATCTAAACAATAATCCATACCCGGCCGTATCTGGGTCTTCTGCTATTCGTTGTCGAACGGAGATTGACAGATGATTTTTGATTGAAATAACTGGACGACCGAGTGTGTGAGAAACTTCTGTGCCGAGATGGGGAAGAGGAAGTCAAAGAGAAAGCCGCCGCCTAAGAGGAAGCTTACGGGCAACCTATCCAAAGTTTTCAATTGCCCTTTCTGCAATCACGAAAGTTCCTGTGAGGTGGTTATGTAAGTGAATATCAGACTTTGTCATTTGTGTTGTCTCCTGCAATATTTTGTTGGCTTTCTCAGAGATTTGGACAATTCATAGTTGAAAGCACTGTTCTCCGCATGCCGGAGTCCATCAAACCCCAGCTGGTGGCCCGTATGTTCCCTAGCACTGTACTATCTCTTGACATGTACAGTAGCATCAATCATTGTGCAGTTGAATCCATGTCCATTTGATTTGGCCTGGGTGATGCCGAATGAAATGATGGATCAACTTATGTACAAGACATGCTACATTGTATTCTCTGAGGGAAGCTACGGTTTAATATGGGTACGAACATGATATACCGGTATACTTCAAAGGCTGGCCATAAGCGAGAGTCCCTGGTTTGAGTCCTGGTGGTGACAGTCAATTTTTCTTCAGACTTTTCCCGTTTGCGTCTTTCCCTCAAACTAATGAATATTTTATGACTTGGGGCTCCCCGCGTGCTAGTTGGTATGTGAAGTATGTGGGTTACACTGAGGGCTGCGTCCCACCCGCCTGTGTGGATTCAAAGTCAGCGTGAGTTTCGAAGTCTGAAGAAACCGTTTAACGGCCGCTGCTTGGATGATGACTACACCATGCTAAAGCATCGCTGGCCATAAGTGAGGGTCCCTGGTTTGAGTCCTGGTGGTGGCAGTCATTTTTTGTTCAGGCTTTTCCCTTTTGCATCTGTCCCTCAAACTAAACATACTTCGAAAGAGGAAGTATTACGATATGAACGTGCCCAACCTCTGGATTTTTTTTGCAAAACACAAGTTCTGCTCATACCCTCGCCGCGCCTTCTGTGTCGATCCCATAGCTGTTGAGGCCGCTCGCAATTGTGTCTGGCTTGGACTGGCATGACTTTCTTCTTGGTCCGCATCCGGTTAGATGTCTGATCTTTTGCGGCCAGAACTTGGCAGAAGTGGTATACTAGTAGGTTAGGTCTTATCCATATGTTTTACGGGGAGAAGCCATCTTTTCAATAAAGAACATATTACTATACAACCTCCGGAATGAACAGCTAGGTCCAGCCCAGAAGTGAAAGAGAAACGCAAAGGATAGACCCGAAAGTTAGATGCATTTAGTTGTACTTCAAAGTAGCGGAAATCAGTCTTCTTCAGGTACGCGACCCCCGCACCAGCATGCAACAGTATTGTACAAAAATTAAGGTAGTGAATTCTCCTTATAGGGGCAGGAGGCGTTTGAGACCTCTTGTTTCAATGAGCTCGACAACAGTAGGTCTGTGTTCTTCGTCTTACTAAGGTGCAATAGGCAATAGGTGCAGTATGGCCAAATGTAGTTGTGAATATGTCCTTTACCCAGAATCTACATGTGTCTATATTGTCATTTCTGACTGCTTTCCTGTGCTGTGGCAGGGATCGAGCAAGAAGTACGGGCATTATATCATGTCGAGTATGCTTAGAAGATTTCCAGACAAGTATCACATGTAAGTATATTTAAAAACTACTTCGAACACCAGTTCCAAGTATGATTGCTAGTACCCCCCCCCCCCCCCCCCCCCCCCCCCCCGGTGCTGCTTTGTCCAACGCTGACGTACATGCACCCACCCCCTTTTGTGTTGTTGAGTTTTGTAGCACTGATTTCACTGCTTTGTTATAGCATGATTTGAAGCTCGTAGTAATATTTGTGCTTCGCCCTGTCTTCTTTTCTACAGCAAGTGTACAAAATATAGGTTGTTCCAGAGAAGTTGTTTATTTAGCCAAGTATACCTGTGCGAAACGATGTCGTATCATGATTGTGTTGTCCGAACTTCTTGGCTTTTTTCTATTGCCTTAGATCTCTCCGAGCCTGTTGACGTGTACGCAGACTGGGTGGATGCGTGTGAAGAAGCTAACAACTGATCCTGTGCTTCAAGTGATGAGAAATGCACGAACGCTGCCTAGCAGAAAGGTAGTTTAGTGTATGTGTGTGTGTGTGTGTGTGTGTGTGTGTGTGTGTGTGTGTGTGTGTGTGTGTGTGTGTGTGTGTGTGTGTGTATGTGTGTGCATGTGCGTGTGTGTGTGTGTGCGTGCACGCGCATGTGTGTGTTTGTGACAGTCAGTTTTACAGTCAAAGCAAGCCCTTTGCATCCGTCTCCTGTCCAACTATTAGCCTTTATATATATACCTCTACGAGACTCACGTGTACATACACACAACAAAACACTTGATGTCCGCCGACAAGTCTGGTCTTCTGTATTTTACTCATTGCACCTTGAGCGGAGTTCCATCTTTCATCTTTTTCTTCTTCTTTTTACCAACATATTGTGTGTTGAATCTCGTCAGTCTTCCTTAGCGAATTTTTTGTTGTCCTGTGCTTTGATTTATATTGTTAATTCAGCTTTGTGTCATACAGAGAGTACATAACATTTATGCACTCTTGGTCACATCCGTGTTCTGGTCCAAGGTAGAATCATTTTATTGTTCAAAGAGTTTAGTTCTTTTCTTTTTTTTGCTCGTTTATGTTATTACATTTGTAGCCTCTGGTAGCGCTTTAGTCACCTTTATCAAGTTATGTTTTCAGTACTACAGTACTATGTAATGGCGTTGTAGTTCTGCTTGAAGTTTGCTTGTGTTGGCAAATGTTGTTGAGAAGTCCACTTTGTTAGCACAGCGTAGGACGCTTCGGTGTACACTCTTTGTAGCGGGTCCAGCTAGTGCAGCTGGACCTATGAAGAGTTCGCTGGCCATAGTGCGTTCTTAGCAATACGGTGTCAATACCCCCATTTTATTACAATGCATAAATGAGTTGTTTCTCTGCAATACTATGCAAGTCTCATGACATGTACCGTGCCACCAGGGATCCGAGGAAGTTGTATAGGCCCTGCTTATATGGCTCGGTTGTATACCTGATGTACCTATGTGACTCCCTGATGTGGGTATGATTATTCAGATACAGGTGGATCATGGAGTCCTCGTAAAATACCGTATTTTAAAACTCCCTGGTCCAAACATGTATCAACAGCACATTGTTGTATGTCCAAATGTTTGCATTGTCACACGGAGTACAGATTAGACCAAGAGTATAATAATTATACTTGTATCTTTATAAGCACCTGGGATACCGGTAGTCTTTTTGATTAGACAGATTTGGTGCACTCTATACCGTCCAGTACAGCATGCTCACGCAAGAGGAACTGACCAAAAGCAATGCAGTGGACAGTGAACTATGGCTTGCTAACTTCGAATTTTCTGCAGGAATCACAAACACTTTCAGTATACTTGAGTCTTGTATTATTATTAAAAGCATGTCCGCGTAGGTACCACTTTCGCGTATGCCATTCAGGATTGATGTCTGAAGAGTAATACGATACAATGAAATGACAGAAGTGACGTCAACAAAAGCCGTTAGCAACAATACCAATAGGACTAATGGAAAACTTCATCCAAAGTATAAAATAAAAATAGAATATGCATCCAACATGCCCGGCGGAATCACGTGGATCACGAGAATCAGTCCTGTTAGGTGGAGCCTTGTATACCGTTGTTATTTAGAAAAGTGATCCTGTCAGCTTTTCTATTACCGGTATTTGTGAAAGGGGAGTCCAGGGACTGCTGATAGGTGTGTAATTGCGTATACCGGTATTGACTGAAGTTAGTCCTATAACAAGGATCTACTGAACCTGTGAAACTAATCTTTCTTGTTCGAAGAACCATACCAAATGTCACCTCCGACATGGACTTGTACACAGTCATGTACTTGTACCAGCACTGGTTTAGATTATAATTATCATAATGCCAAAACTAATGCCATCCACCAGCCATGACATATGTACGTGGCACTACGTGCACAACTCAACCAAACGACATGCACCGAACATCATAGCATAATAACATGGCATATGTGCAAACGACACCGAACATTATTGATTCATGCAGATAATAACGTTAATAGTATGGCATGTATGCAGCTCAACCAAGCAACACCAATCATCGTTGAATAATGCGTAGGCAATAGCAATGGCCCGGGTCGTATTGTGCATCACACCACTCATTATACACTAAAGGAAAGAACGAAAATGACCAATCCTGTAGTCCACATGAACATAGAAAATACACAATGTCTATTCAAAGATGCAAACATGAAGTGCTCGTCCATGTTCCAGCATCGTTCAAACTAAAGCATCTAACATATACGGATATGCATCTACAATGTACTCTTGAAGTATAGATAAGTTCATGGTAGAAGTTAATACACCAAGGCTTGTTTAAAAATTGAAGGCATAGCAGATAAAGAGAGAAAGGACCATTTGAGGCCAGTCAGGGTCATAAAACACAATGAACAGTAGTCTTGTGCATGGAGCGCCAAGAGGCCTAATTCAGCAGCGGGGGAATGCAGACTGAAAAAAAGAATAAAGCAAATTATGCCAGTTATAAAAAGCAACCTTGGATCAAGAAGAGATTTATGTACAAAACGACTATTCCATCCCAAGCAATAAAACACTGAGACAACCAACAGCCAATGGATACGAAGCAAAGCATTCCACACACTATTTAACGAAAAATAAAATATACATCAAGTAGTGGACAAAGACGGTAAAGCAACTCAATGCAATTCCTGATGAAGTCACTGTCTTCTACTGTTTCGTAGACTAGGCTGATAACACGCATACGCATGCTCACACGGATGCACCCAAATAATTCTTTTAATCGTCCAAAGTGCTTTCCGCAGGGGCTAATACGAGTACGTCGAAAACTCTGCAGGTGGACGATCATCATCATCATCATCGTCATCATCATCATCCAGCTGGAATGCAGTTTGGTCCTTGCTGATTACAGACATTGGCACATCGACACCATAGTCATCGCCAGATCCCAGCAGCGGCTGTGTGCGGCCGGACAGCATAGTTTCATCTGTGTTAACTGGCTTGTATCCTGGGCCATGTCGCCGTCGATCCGATAAGAAGTTCTTCAGCCAGAAAAGACCACCCACGAATCCAAACCCGGTCAATATCACAAAGAACACACCCACACCGGTGATCCGACGATGGCCAGACTCGACCACGGGCTTGTTCTCCTCAACTGAGATACCATCGCTAATGTCGGACTTTGAATGTCCTCCAAGATCACTACGCGTTGAAGCCAACAGCGCATCGATACTGGGCTTGGAGGTGTTATGTCTACAGTTACCGGTGTTCAGGTTCAGCAAAGTGCAGATAACCTGGTGGATATCTGTGATGTTGAGCATGGGAGCACGAACCCCGGCTGCAAACCGCGGGCCAACACCGAGGAGAGTGGTCCTTCTCGCCATTAAGCTTGTGTATCCACTGCGACTCCGTGGAGACTTCACATCGGGACTGCCTTCCTGGCATTTCCCACTCACGATGACGTGGTCGTCATCGGATGCCACGATGGTGATAGGTGCAATGCGAGAGCTGCCAACAAGCCCAAACTGGCGCGTGAACTCTGTGAATGGGTGCACATCGATACCCTTCACCTTCTCCAATTCTTGTAGCAGCATAAACTCTGTATCATTGCCAGTGGGACGCAAGCTCACACTGCCACCGGTCTCGTCAATGATCTCAAAGGATTTGCCTTGCAGAATGTGCTGCAAACACACAGCAGTCCGGCCATGTTCCTTCACAAGACCATGATCACCAGTGAATATGACGTCCACCAAACTATTTAGATGCTCCTGCTCCAGTTTATTCATCAAGTGCTTGGCAATGGTGCCAAACTGAGCCTCCTCGCAGGCAGGAAATACAACAAAAGACAATGTGGATGCTTCAGCATTGTCGCTAGTTTGTGAAGATATCCACAACACTAGTTCATCTATAATGTGTTCAGGGTTACACTTCTCACATGGCGCTGACAGCAATCCACCCGATTCAACCTTTCCTGAAGTGAAGACACCAGTCCGAATATTCTCTTTGTGGGCTGTTGTCCAAATCAGTTCTCCCTGAAGGAGCAAGTCAGACACTACGTTGGCCGCATTCACGATGTTATTGCTGCTTTCGTCCAACATCCTATCCCAGATAACGCCATGAGTGACGGGTGATAGGCCAGTCAGCATGGAGTACTGATTCGGGAAACTTTCAGTTGGAAATACACTGCGCACGGAGGCCATAGCGCCTTTCTCGGCGATTTTCTCCAGCGTTGGGGACGCCAGGTTATCTTCGCTCAGCCCACTAAACACTACTACTGCTACATGTTTACCAGGGCTGGATTCACAATTCACTACAACAAGCCATAGGAGCAACAGCGCTGGCCGATAGGGCTCCATTCTCCTGCAGCTGGTAGAAACTTATTCTGTTGGTTCCCTGACAGCTACTTTGCCTTGCTCAACTCCCCCAGTGGCCAGTGCATGTAACCAGTCACTGACTGCACAATACGACTTGTCTGTCTGTATCAATGCTCTCACTAATCCCCACTCTACTCCGCAGACAACACTTTCTTTTTGAAGCTCTACAACTGCAAGACCTGAGCCGATGCTAAACTGGAAGCTCGAAGAAACAACAAAAGGCGAGAAGGGTGAGTCATCGAGGTAATCTTGTTTGATTGACGACGTCATGAGTACGAGTGCATGCATGTAGCTACAGAGGGAAGTAGTTATCTTACGACTAAAATTGCATTTTCCCATTGATGATCATGCATTCACGATCAATTTTTATCTTTCTTTCACTTTTGCGCTCGCTGTCGATGTCCTCCACTACATTTTGTAGAGAATGTAGTATTCTAATCCTCTTCTATGTAGTATTCTATGTCAAGGGCTAGCTCTCAGCTCCCATCTCCGCTCTAACCATGCTAACACTGTCTAATTGTAAGTAGCTTGTAGGTACGTTTAGCCAGGCACACGGCTGTACCTGGTAAAAGATGGTGAACAGGGAACTGATTGTGATCGTGAGGGTTCCAGATTACAAAGCGTTTTCCAATGAATGATGGACTACGATCTTATTGCGTGTCAGATGCACTCACAAGAAACGATCCTATCAAATTTTCCAGCATCTTATTTGTATTTTCAATTTCGGTATAATTTCATGGAGCGAAAACGTTCATGATGCATATCGATGGTGGCAGAAATATGCATGAACACTACGATCGAGTGGAATCGATGTTTTACAAGTACTTAAAAATTATTATTATAGAAAAAAAGTTATCGTTTGTTGGTACGTACGTGTATGTACAAATTAGAAGAGGCTGAGAATTGT
>NC_088646.1:6067186-6107186 GCF_964019385.1 Sycon ciliatum
TGTGTTTGTGTACAGAAATCCAGTTCTGGACTACGTGTTGTGTACAGAAATCCAGTTCTGGACTGTGTGTTGTGTACAGAAATCCAGTTCTGGACTGTGTGTTGTGTACAGAAATCCAGTTCTGGACTGTGTACTTGTGTACAGAAATCCAGTTCTGGACTGTGTGTTTGTGTACAGAAATCCAGTTCTGGACTGTGTGTTTGTGTACAGAAATCCAGTTCTGGACTGTGTGTTTGTGTACAGAATCCAGTTCTGGACTGTGTGTTTGTGTACAGAAATCCAGTTCTGGACTGTGTGTTTGTGTACAGAATCCAGTTCTGGACTGTGTGTTTGTGTACAGAAATCCAGTTCTGGACTGTGTGTTTGTGTACAGAATCCAGTTCTGGACTGTGTGTTTGTGTACAGAAATCCAGTTCTGGACTGTGTGTTTGTGTACAGAAATCCAGTTCTGGACTGTGTGTTTGTGTACAGAAATCCAGTTCTGGACTACGTGTTGTGTACAGAAATCCAGTTCTGGACTGTGTGTTTGTGTACAGAAATCCAGCTTACCTGTTGACTGTGCCGGCTGGATGCATCTTGACGGCCTTGACCAACAAAGCCGCGTCGTCATTGCCCCAACTATTCTGAGATGCTGACTTGCCGCTGGCCGCTGCCTCTGCCCGGCGCTTGGCTGCGTGAAAAACAACAACAAGAAGAAAGCGGACGTTACCAGACAACACTCAATTATGAGGAAGTCTCCACAACTCAGATATTAGATGTCCTGATAGGTAGAAGAAAACAAACATTCTAAAGTGCGTGGGAAGACTGACCTGCTGCTGCTTCCGCTGCTTGCCTAACCTCCCGTTCCTGTTGGGACTGCAGCTGGGAAACCTACAAAGAACCACACACAACAAGGAGCAATAAGACGATGCTAGAGAAAGAAAGAGAGAGAGAGAGAGAGA
This sequence comes from Sycon ciliatum, assembly GCF_964019385.1. Lineage (NCBI taxonomy): Eukaryota > Metazoa > Porifera > Calcarea > Leucosolenida > Sycettidae > Sycon > Sycon ciliatum. The sequence continues at coordinate 6,068,128 of NC_088646.1, forward strand.
ACAAAACCTCACAGCACATCTAGTACATGTAGCTCGTAGCTGTACTGATGAGGCCTTTATGGACGAAACACCTTGCTGTCTACAGCATTGGGTATTACGCTCCGCGGCTTTCGTCTTGTTGAGCACTCTCGGTAGGCTGCTCTAGCGCTGCTGCATCACGCATTGCCCGCTACTTTTCGTAGTTTGAGCACTCTGGCGCTAGAGCGACGAGCTATCTTTTAAAATGTCTGTGGTGCCTCCTTTGCACCATGACTGGTAGCTCGGCCTATTTAGCTCGTAGCTGTACTGATGAGGCCGTTATGGCCAAAACAGCTTGCTATCTACAGCATTGGGTAGTACATGTACTAGGTAGACCAAAGAGGATGTACTACATGACAGTCTATGCTCTAGGACTACAAGTACATACTTGGCGGTCAAATGCTCCTTTGGCATCGGCATAGTTGGCTGCGCTGACTTCAGTACGGAGTCGTTCCAATCTGAGCAAAACGCAAAGAGCCAAACACCAGGAAGAACAATTTCACCAACTAACATGTGCAGCCTTATGACAGGTTGCACGGTACAGTCTGTATCGGCTATAGAGTGACCGGATATAAGAATATATCGGCTACAGTGATATTGGTACGAAATATCAAAAGCAAAACGTATTTTATCCAGTACAAATATCACTATAACCAATATTATCGGATGTAATGATATATGGGATATTATGATGGCAACAAAGAATCAAAACATGCATAACACACTATATTATTATCGGCTATAGTGATAACTTTAAAATACATGTTGCAATAATATCAAAGGCCCTATTTTTTTACTTTCTTCACGTTGCTTATTTTGATAGTGACACATGTACATGTACCGTAAAGTCCGGAGCAAACGCCCACTTCGCAGCAAACGCCCACCCCAGCGGGTCCATACTATTTTCGTCTTTTTCAGGTCAATATAGTTGTAAACAACTGGCATGAAGATCGAATGCGTACGAGAACGACTGTAATGCCTACAAACTGCCTATGTCCTACCAGGAGGCTGTGCAAAAACGATTGTCATTATCTTCCTGCAAAGAAATAACTTCTGTCGAGATTTCCTTTCATTCGATAAATGTGTCGTCTTTGTGGTAGTTCGTTCTCCATGTGGTACGAGTAATGCCGTAGAAATTTGTGCAGTGCCACGATGTCGCACTGTCAGGAACAGAAATTGTTCTGATAAAGCGTCAGTCAACGACTTGACTGGTCCCAGTACTAGTATTGCAGTTGCAAGTCGAATAGGGTATGTCACAGAAGCTACACCTACAAAGCCGCTGCTAACTTGTTGAAAACTCCGAAGTGCCCGAGAAAAACACTTGCCTTTGGGTGCTGTGTGATCTCGAAATGATGGCTTGAAACACCGTCAGAAGTGTATTTGGTTCCTTCAATACTCTGTTCTTCGGTACCTTGCTATTCGGAAGAAAACCCGGTTCGGATTTGCGAAATAAAACAACCATCATTATAAAATCACTACGAGCTAGCTCGTGGCTAGTGCCCAAAGAGATTTTGAAACCCGGAAAGTGGACATAGTTTACCGTAGCAAAGTGCTCTTCCCGCTACGGTGTGAGATGCACTTTCGTACAGTAGTGGTGACAGTGCATGGGGTCAGTGTGTACAGGCCAGCAGATCTTGCAAATATGGGGTGGGCGTTTGCTCCGGACTTTACGGTACATAACAGAATTTTTTATGGAAATGCGGGCACTGTCAACTATGCAGCATGCTCATTTTGTCAAAACGCCATGCTGGAAGTATTTCCTTGCCTTTCACGTGTCGATCGAAAAATATCGATCGTATCGCATATAGTGATGCATCGGTTATAGTGATAAAATCACGGAAATCAAAAGGGTACGCTATAGCCGATACAGACTGTATTTACATCGGTACTAGAACAAAGGCTGTGGTTGGTCACACCTTGGCAGACTCCGCCATCTACAAAATAGTAAGGCTGTGTTTACATGAGAAATTTCAACCCGGGTCGAGTTCAGCCCGGGTTGAAAGTCTGTACAATAGACAAAAGAGGTGAGCGTTTACATGAAGACAGTTGACCCGGGTCAAATACTGATATGCCGCCAAAAGTCCACTTCTACAGTCCTGTATGGTCACGTGAATCCGTTCGCGCGAAATTTGCATCTGCAGTGCCGTTCAAACCTGGCGCGAGATACGCACAGAAGTACGTTTGTACGATTTTCTTGACCCGGGTTGAAATCAACCCGGGGCGAAATTTCAACCCGGGTCAAGCGCAATGCGTCATGTAAACGCGCCATTCATTTTGTGTACATGGCGGGTTGAAATCTGACCCGGGTTGAAACGCTTCATGTAAACACAGCCTAAGTGTGTGTGTTTGGTAGGGGGGGGGCAAAATATTTCGTCAACAGTTGAATTCTGCAACTTGCAAGATTTTCAGCCAGCAAACAAATCGAGGCGGTACTGGCCATTACTGCAGGAAGCCGTGTCCTTGTCTCCCTTTTGATTGACGTGTGTGAGGATAAACCAGCTGCGTTCGTGATTATCCCCTTTGGTGACGTTTCCCGGTTGCTTCCATTCCAACGTTTCATTTTGCAAGTGAGCCTTGCTTTTGCCTTGGGCTAGCCACCTACAGCAAGTGAACTTCTTACTTAGAGTTTCACTTGAGAAGGTTTCAAAGCTACTGTTTCTGTTGGAAACCAAATACAACAAGGATGTGAAGATAGAGGAGGTGATGAAAAGAGATTGGATACAGATGTAGAGAACTGGATTTCCTAGAGCAGCACTGCAGTTTGGACTAACCTGCATCACGATTAGTTTACATACACACAGACACGCACACACGCACACACACAGACACGGCAACAGACACACACACACACACACACACACACACACGGCACCAGGGAGGGCAAGTGCAAGGAGGAGCTTACTGTGTGATACTCAGGGCTTCGCAGAGTAGCTCAACATTCTCCATGTGTGACACACGCTTCGCATCATCATCTGTGAAGTAGTTGTGACTCTGCAATGTAGATAAACACACAGACACAAATAATATGAACGTGAATAACCATATCCAGTAGCATCACAAGATGTAGGCAAACACTTGACACCACTGCCAAGCACGCTCACCTTGCAAGCAGTTCTGAAGGCCTTGCGTTCTCTCTGCATGGCTTTCTTGTTCGCTTCGCGTGTCTTTCGTGCCGCCTCCGCTTGAAGACGTGCCTCCTCTGCCTCCGCCTCCTGTTGTTTGCGCTCTGCCTCCTCTTTCTCACGTTGAACCTAAAAGCAAACAAGGGAATCAGAGTCCCCTTAAAACACACCCCTCTGCCAGCACGAGTTTCCCAATGTGCATATGAAAAGTAACTACCCTTACAAGATGATGCAACAACACACAGTCCATGGTCATGAACCCGCCTACACCGCACAGCTAACAAGAGCACACACAGGTAAAAAGCAGCACTGCAAACAAACACCCGTGCGGCGCACAGTCTTACCCGTAGTCGCTCATCAGCCGCAGCCTTCGCGGCAGCTGCCTTAGCAGCCTTCTGGTCCTCTTTCTTCCGCTTTGCTTCCTCCTTAAAGCGACGAATTCTTGGATCACACGCGTAAGCATTGTCTGCAGCAACAGAACATGATAATCATTAACTGTTATTAGTATTGGGGCCGGCCGTAAAAATTGAAAACATAGAGCATCTGGACAGTGGTTAAATTTAAGCTGAACCACCTTACCACCCCATTTCGGAACACTGTAAGTTTTTTTTCCTTTTCAACCATAATACTAATTAGGGCTGAAACAATTATGTCGATAACTAGGATATCGATCGTTATGGGCGAAATCGATAATCGTTAGCAATCGATATTTTAGCAATCGATAATCGTTAGCAATCTCTAACGATTATTGTATGCAAGTGTACGCACTACATGCACGGGGTTCAAGATCGGAGTGCAGTGTCCGATCCGAGTCTATCTGCATGCAGCACGCGTACACACGATCTACTTGCATGCACTTCTACTGAAGTCTTGTACTCGGGTGCAAACTCTGGCAGGGCAGTGAGACAGTACACGCGGGAACGCGGACCGACTGTACTGCACAACACACAATCATGACTGTACTGCATGCAGCGCAGTCCGGAAGTGTTGCAACTAACGTAACGACGTACTTACTCGCCGCTGTTCTTGCAACATGGGCGAAATGTTTGCTGATCGGTTCGTTGCATGCAGCAATGGCGATCGGCTTTTGTTCTTGGTGTTTTGCTACACCAGTCGTCAGTTGTTGGAGTGAGCTCACAGAGAAGTTGGAGAGTGTTTCGTTTTACGTTTGGAAGATGTCGATGATTAGAGCTGCGAAAGTAAGCCGCGTAAAAAGGTCTCCGGTGTGGGCCTATTTTGATGATATAGGACGGACCGCTCGTTGTAAACTGTGTAGTCGTGAGTTTGTCCCCCAGAGCGGAACAACCAATTTGTTCGCCCACTTGAGCTCTGCTCACAAGGAACAACATGCGGCTGCTGTTGGTGGAAAGCCACCAGTTTCAGCGGAGAACAAGCGGACCGATGTTCAAACGTGTGCTGATACGAAGCCAATATCTAACTTCTTTGGCGGTGCGGCCAATATGCGAACGTGTAACTCGAGTCGTGCGGGACATCTCACGGAGCTGGTTATAGATTGGATAGTTGACTCGACGAGGCCCTTCTCCATTGTCATTGACCCTGGATTCATCGAGCTATTGAAGGTGCTCGAACCAGAGTTCAAGGTGCCTTCACGAACGCACTTCAGCAGTCTCATCCTGAAGCACCACAGAACATGTAGGGATGAAATGAAGTCGTTGCTAGCGGATGAGGGTGATGCCGGAGTAGCCTTGACTACTGATGGCTGGTCGTCAACAGCAACTCAGTCGTTTGTGACGCACACCGTCCATTTTATTAATCGTCAGTGGGAAGTGTGGGGGGGGGGGGGGGCGTCCTGGAAACCAGTGTGTTTTCCGGCAGCCACACTGCTGTTAAGCTGGCAAATTATAGTGAGGAGGTGTGTCGCCGGTTTGATCTGGACAACGTTGTGGCTGTGATGCATGACGAGGCAGCGAACATGGCTTCTGCTGGCAGGTTGCTGCAGGACAGCAACGACTGGATTTCGTGCATTTGCATGGCACACCGTCTGCAGACTGTTGTTCGCCATGCCCTGGCCATCAAGGATGTCGCCAAGCTTCTGACCAGAAGCCGTAAACTTGTTGGCCACTTCAAGCATTCTTGCCTTGCTGCTGAGGCACTGTCAACCAAGCAGAAGCAGCTGAAGCCGGAACAACAGCCACTGAATGTTGTACAAGATGCCTCCACTCGGTGGAACTCCACGTTTTATATGTTGGAGCGTCTAGTGAAGCTTCGCGTCAGCCTCACTGCTGTGCTCTGTGATGAGCAAATCACTCCGAAACGCGACGACCGCGATATGCTCCTCAGGGACACCGAGTGGTCTTTGGCAGAACATCTGATCGACCTGCTTGGACCGTTTGAGATTGCCACAACAGCTGTCAATGCCCAACGCTATGTAACGATGTCTCTGCAACTTCCTATTGCAGCACAGTTGTTTATGGAGGTGTCCGCTTCAGACGCCAGATTGCCCAGAGCAGCCAAGAATGTGGCCAAGAAGTTGAAGACGAAAATGGTGCGCAAGTTTCCGGAGGTTGCGTCACCACCGCCAACCTCAACTTTCACCTTGGCCTCCGCGCTCGGCCCTAGGTTCCGGCAGTTGAGTTTCCTGGACACGGAGAAATCCGCAGCAGCCCAGGAGGTTATCCTCGACAAGCTGAAGGCACAGCAGCCAGCAACCAATGTCGAGCCTCCTGCAAAATGAGCGAAGCCGCCAGGCAGCTTGAGCCAGTTATTCAAATCTCGGCGGCAGGAAGCACCAGCTAACACCACCGGCCCACCCTCATCTGCAAAGCTGCAGAAAGAAGTGGACATGTACTTCGAGGAAGCCGAAGTTGACGTGGAGGCGGATCCACTAGTGTGGTGGAAACTCAATTCCTCACGGTTTCCCAACATTGCCGGTCTGGCGCGGAGATTCCTATGTATACCTGCAACCTCCGTTCCATCGGAACGTGTATTCTCCGCTGCCGGATTACTCGTGTCCAAGCTCAGGAATGGACTGTGTGCCAAGCATGTGGACGCATCCATCTTCCTTGGACGAAACAAGATGCTCCCGAGTGCGCGACACAGCACCAATGGCTCTACCGACACAGCTTCCAAGTCGCTGCAGGAAGCTCTTGCCGCTGAAGAAGAAGAGGACGAGCTCGCAATGCCACCCTGTTCGATCCTTGTTCCGGTGCCAGTGAGCGACGAGGAGGATGCCGACGACAGCAGCAGCAGCAGCGATGTCTGCATTGAATCTGATGACGACTGCTGAGCTCTTAATGTGCAAACAGTAGTCATGCAGCACTATGCACATATCACACTTGAGAATCTATGAACTGCGAGCTGTACTGTGTAATGTATATACCACAGAGAAATTATTTTTTACATAAAAAATTAACAATAATGCTCGTTTTATCTTTCAATTGTTTGGGTTGTTTTGAGTTATCACTTGAAGTACAATGCACATTTTGCAATATTGGTGTATGCTATTTGCTGGTGCTTAGTATACCCGAGTTGATATTAATTTTATAGAATTTGTTATGCCTTTTGAGAAGTTTTGACTATCGAGAACGAAAAAGTATCGATAAAACCAATAAATCGATCGTTAGCGTTATTAGTTAATCGTTAAGAGTTAATGAATGATCGTTTCAGCCCTAAATTAATAATATTACCCAATGCTGTAGACAGCAAGCTCTTTCGGCCATAAAGGCCTCATCAGTACAAGTACGAGCTAAATAGGCCGAGCTACCAGCCATGGTGCAAAGGAGGCACCACAGACATTAAGATAGCTCGTCGCTCTAGCGCCAGAGTGCTCAAGCTACAAAAAGTAGCGGGCATTGCGCGATGCAGCAGCACTAGAGCAGCCTACTGAGAGTGCTCAACAAGGCGAAAGCGGAGGAGCGTAATTATAGTATTAACGTGAAGTCTGCTGTAACTCCCCCCCCCCCCCCCCCCCCCCTGTGCAAGATGTAGTGTACAGGCCTGCAAGCACTGACCCCATGCACTGTCACCTACTGTAAGACCAGTAATAGTAACGAACATTTAATGCTAACGATTTAACGAATAGAAAAAAACTCGCTAACAATTGAAGTTGTTATCTACAAAACGATATTTACATGTATAGTCATTTGTCGATTTTGAGACGGAATTCGTTAGAATTTCACCTCGCTAACCCACAAAATCCGGAGATCGTTAACTTTAATTGACGTTAAAATATCTGGTCTTACAGTATATGGTACGTTGCAAGCTTGAAAGTGCATCTCGCATCGTAGGGCAAAGAGTGCTTGCTACGGTAAACTATGCCCACTTTCCTGGCTTTCAAAATCTCTTCACCGTTCACAACTTCTGATTTTGATGTTTCTGGTATTGCCTCTCTTCAGGAATGTCAGTACGAACATAATCAAATCAACATAATAATTACTACTGAGTAATTGGTACAATTATAGTTTCTACATGGCTGAAACGAAAACCATGCCTCACTTCCCACACTTTCTTACCAACTAAGGTGCGAAGACGAGTGGATTCCTCCTTCTTCTTCTGTGTACGCTGCTGCTTGTTCTGTCGCTCCAGCCAGCGCCGTTCCTCACGACTACAGCAATGACCACACAGCGACGCAAACACCCAATCGCAAACCAAACAGTTATTATTAATTTATTATACGGGATAAAAACCGTGCCACCAACAAAGCCCCGCCGCATAGGTTAGTGGGTGAATGAGATACGTACACCACAACAGCAGCAGGCAGTGCGTCTATCCGCCATCCAACCAGTACCTACCTTTCTGCCTTGTCAACATCTTCCTTGTCGAGGTAAGAGAACTCTCTCCAAGAATCAAACTCGTACCTGTAGAACGAGAAAGAGAAGGCAGTGCAAAGCAGCAAGCCACAAAGACAGCGCATACAGTCACCTTGTGAATAACGACCTCACGTATAACAACAACTCACGAATAACACACACAATCTTCAGACCTAGTGACCATTTGACTGCATGTTTTCAACCTCCCGAATAACAACAACTCGCAAATAATGACACATGTCTCATGCACGATCGAGGGTCTTTATTCAAGGTTGACTGTGCAAGTACATGTAGTCATGTACCTTACGCAATAGCCAAATCATGGGGCATAGCTACTAGTGGTCTTGGAGGTTTGGATTATCAAGACTCGACGATCTGCACTCACCAAGCACCATAGAAGTCGTCCACATCCTCGTACGATGTGTCATCGTCCCCGAGTAAAGGCATAGGCTGATCACGGGACCACCTACAGGAAACGCAAGCACACAGCATTCGTGTCATCATACAGTTCACTACAGTTAGCGCAGTGCTATCATGACCAGTTCTATAGAGATTGTAAATCCGACACTACTGCATGGCAAGGAGAAACAAGACATCTAGCCTGCTTTTCGTTTTGCTGCCCACATGCCATCAGTTTGTTTGGCACGTGCTGTGAGCTGCATCTCGAGTGAAAACTTGCCGGCACCTTCTAGGTTCGACCTGGTCCCAAAGCTCAGATGCCCTGACGATAGGCCATGCCCGAAAATTTGGTGAACCTGATGTGACTTTTGCAGCAGAGAGACTCGACAATGTTTGAGTGTCTGGATTGAGAAAACAGATATAAACAGTTCAACCAACTATCCAAATAAGTCAAGTGTCAAGTCAAGTCGGCGGAATAGCGCGAGCTCCAGTGTGGGAGCAAACCCCTTCCTATCCAGAATAAAACTGAAAAAACCTTGAATGATGAGTTCAACAGCAATAGCAGAAGTAAGCAATAGAAACTGACTTGGATGGTGCCTTACGTTGACTTATTGACACTGAGAATGCATTCAAATGCAACTACTTCACGACGGTTTAGCCGGTGGATCAGACCTCAAGACATCAAGGTCAGAATATTTTATATTCAAAAGCAGTATCCAGTAGAGCAGTCCCTGTCGGAGTCGTGGTGACGCCTGGTACCGTTCAGGTTTCAACAGGTCACATTACAGGACTGCACTTTGCGTGCATTCATCGAGCACTACACCTGTAGCCATGCATGACTGTATGATTTATGTGTCTGTAGGTCATGTATGGTATCACTCATGCGTGAAATCATGTGATCATCAACCCTGTTTTTCCCGGGCTTGTGCTCCTGTGCACGAGACGTATGCTTCAGATGTATGGCTTTTTTCCCGCTGCACGGCATCTCACGTGCAGAGTTTTTCCGCGTGCAGTGCTCTAGCAGCTTTGGTTTTGTTGTTGTTTTTATTCTCCTTGTGTTGGAAAGAGTTCATGGTGAACAGTGGTTGAATCCAATTCTAAGTTACTTCTCAGTTCTAGCTAGGTTCTTGATAGGTTTTTGCTAGGGCATTGTTAGAGTACATCCAAGATAATCCAAGAGGGAGTTGGTGTTTTGAGAGTGAGAACTCGAACCAGTAAAGTTTGTCTCCATTGTTGAACGTGGGTTCGGAAAGTATCCGCAATCGGTATTACAGTTACGGTACTGATGCAACCTGGTTCCGGGGAATACGGAACATAGTGGTCCTTCGAGCCGGATCACGTCCACGATGGAGAAGCTCAGGCGGAGTCAGCGCACGACGAAAGGCGTCGCAGCGCCAAAACTCGGGTACACAGACACCCAGTCCTACGCTGGTGCTAGTGGTGGAGATGACAGGATGACCGAAAGTAGGAGCCAAGCCGTCACCGCGAATTCAGCTGACAGGCTCAGCGCCAGGATAGCCGTGTTACAAGCGGAACAGGCTGTGGCGGAAAAGCGGCTGGAAATCGCCCGGTTGACGGAGCAGGCGATGTCGGAAGCCGAAGGGACGTTGAGGGAAAGGTCCGTTGAGACCTCCAGCTCTCCTGCGATGCGAGAAGAAGTCTTCCAGGAAGCGGGTGAGTTGCATGAGGCGGTTGCAGCCCAAGATACGTCGCTTATCGACTTTGACGATGATGTAGTTGCACCTAGTTCAGTTGCTGTTCCAACACCAACAGAGTCACACACGGTAGTCGGTGTAGAATCTCAGCCATCAGAAGGAGAGGCTTCCCATAGATCTACGCACGTAACGTCAGAATCAGCAGTAGGTCTACACCATGCAGAGGCCTGTCAGGCTAGCACACCACCACCGGTAGACGTAGTGATAGACGCACATGTAGAGAGGGACTCAGATGTCCAGCATGTCCGTGCATTCACTCCGGCACACAGCTACCACTACCAGGCACCGCCATGCGTAGTCCAAGATCCAAGCACTGTCGGACCCCCGTCAGTGGAGGCACGTTCCGACATCAATCAACCCTGCGGACAAGGGCACCCGGGGCCTATTTGCAGCCCAGCTCGCATCCGATGACGACTGGTGGCATGGCCCGAAGTTCCTACGCGGACCCGAGAGTGCATTCCCGGCGCGGCCGATCGAGGTTCCCAGTAGTCTGCCGGCAGAGCTGAAGAAGCGGTCCGCTATGTCGTTCAGCGCGGTTCCAGGGAAGTACCAGCTTGACCCCTCCAACTTCTCGTCTTGGACGCGGCTCATCCGTGTCACCGCATGGTGTCAGCGCTTTGTACGTAACGTCCGTATACCGAGGGAGGCTGGCGCCAACAGACCAACACCCGCTCCACGACGCAAGTTTGGATCTGCCAAGTCAGTGAACGGTATGACAGTACCCGCTCTCTCCCCTGCAGAGGTCCAGGCGGCCGACGTGTTCTGGGTACGGAAGGCCCAGGAGGAGGTGTATGGCAAGGTCATCAAGCGACTGGAGTCCGGCAAGGAACCCGATCCCAACGAGCCATTGCTGAAGCTGCGACCCCAGCTGGAGGAGGTACATGGCACAACCGTACTGACGGTCGGTGGGAGACTCACCACTGCACACCATCTGCCGCTGACGACAAGACACCCCATCATCCTGCCACCGAAACATCGGGTCACAGCCCTGATCGTGGATGACGAAGACGAGAGATGTCAGCACTCCATGGGTCCCAACCACCTGCTGGCCAACCTCAGCAACCGGTACTGGCTGATAAACGGGAAGTCCGTTGTGCGACAGCATCGCCACAGGTGCGTCAAGTGCCGACGAGGCTACGCGAAGGCTTTGACTCCAATCATGGGAGGGTTGCCGGATTACCGGACCTCGTCACCACTTATCGCCTTCAGCAAGGTGACCATCGACTTTGCCGGTCCATTTCTGACGCGCCAGGGACGAGGCAAGGTGCAGCAGAAGCGGTATATCTGCGTATTCTCGTGCCTGCTGACCAGAGCGGTACATCTGGAGCCCGTCAACTCGCTCGACACAGATGGGTTCTTGATGGCGATGACCCGATTCTGCAAGAGGCGTGGAACCCCGGAGTTCATAGTGACAGACAACGGGTCGAACTTCACCGCCGCAGAGCGACAGCTGCGCGAAGCCACCTGCACGATAGATCAAGACCGCCTAACCACCCACTCCGAGCTGCGAGATGTACAGTGGCATTTCAACCCACCGAGAACGCCCCACTTCGGTGGTGTAGTAGAAACGATGGTCAAGGCAGTCAAACGCGCACTCTGGCATGTGCTGCACCAGGCTGGCCTCACGGATGAGGAGTTCTCAACAGCGCTGGTACATGCCGAGGCAATGCTGAATTCCCGTCCCCTTACCACCGTATCATCTGACAGCGACGATCCAGAAGCGTTGACGCCAAACCACTTCCCGATGGGACGCGCGGCTGCAGTCACACACCTCGAGGCGGAGACAGAGGATCTGGAGAAGGTCCACCCCAGACGGCGCTGGCTGTTTCTACAAGTGCTGACAAGGCAAGTTTGGAAGAGGTGGCTGCGAGAGATGGTCCCGGCGCTAAACGTCCGGTCCAAGTGGTACAGGAAGGCAAAAGACGTCGAGGAGGGTGAGGTCTTCCTTGTCATGGATGAGAGTACTCCGCGCGCGACATGGCCTCTGGGACGCGTCACAGCCACATACCCAGGGCAAGATGGTGTCGTCCGTGCAGTCAACGTGAAGATCAAAGGCAAGGAGTATCGACGATCAGTTCATCGCCTCATCCCACTGGAGGTAACAGAGGGTGAGGTGGAGCTCGACTCCGAGAACTGCCCAGCCACAGCCAACGTCAATGTGGACAATGTCACCAGCTGAGCGAATAGTGGATGGTGGTACGGCAGTGGCGATGAGGTAGTAAGGCTGTGACTGTAGTGTTAGCAAGCAATCCACAATCAGAGTGAACAATACATCCAACCGGCTAGATAAGACGTATCCTCGTTCCCGGATATGTCTAGTGACGTTACGGCATGCATTTGACACAATGATGTTAGGTGTGACATCCAATAGCAGTTCCCCAGGAGTTAGAACATCACTCGGAATATTAGTTTGTCTCACTCGCATACATTGATTAGGCTATGATTCGTTCGCGAGGGAGGTATGTCGGAGTCGTGGTGACGCCTGGTACCGTTCAGGTTTCAACAGGTCACATTACAGGACTGCACTTTGCGTGCATTCATCGAGCACTACACCTGTAGCCATGCATGACTGTATGATTTATGTGTCTGTAGGTCATGTATGGTATCACTCATGCGTGAAATCATGTGATCATCAACCCTGTTTTTCCCGGGCTTGTGCTCCTGTGCACGAGACGTATGCTTCAGATGTATGGCTTTTTTCCCGCTGCACGGCATCTCACGTGCAGAGTTTTTCCGCGTGCAGTGCTCTAGCAGCTTTGGTTTTGTTGTTGTTTTTATTCTCCTTGTGTTGGAAAGAGTTCATGGTGAACAGTGGTTGAATCCAATTCTAAGTTACTTCTCAGTTCTAGCTAGGTTCTTGATAGGTTTTTGCTAGGGCATTGTTAGAGTACATCCAAGATAATCCAAGAGGGAGTTGGTGTTTTGAGAGTGAGAACTCGAACCAGTAAAGTTTGTCTCCATTGTTGAACGTGGGTTCGGAAAGTATCCGCAATCGGTATTACAGTTACGGTACTGATGCAACCTGGTTCCGGGGAATACGGAACAGTCCCCTCTCACGTTGTCCTTATCACATGCTGCTTACCTACTGTTACGCTCAAACACCGGCCCAAACACAGAGATGAAGTTCGCCTTGGAGTTTGCGGAGTTGGACGGAATGGCGTCATCGAAATTCGGATCAACGCTATCATAAGATCGCCGGCTGGACGGATTGGACAATACATCATTGGCTGTGGGTGGAGAAGATGGACATGGGGATACACACGGGAGCAATTACAGACATGCCAGTTACTACCAGTCGCCAGTAAATCTACATCACCAAGGCACATTATGTCACACAGAGCAGATGAAGTGGTAAACTGTTACTTCATAGCTTCATACAAACACTGCTAAGGCGACTGAAAGGCACACGAGTTACTAGACTAGTGTCTTACCGTGTTTGATGCACGTGAAAACAGCATCAAGTCTCTCACGACCGTAGCCACCAGTGTCTTTTCTCTTGTCCGGATGGTGCTTCAACACCATGTTTCGATCTGAACCAGGCCAACAGCAAATGGATTGTAGACATGTGACATGCAATGGACACTCACATCAATACTCATGTTGGACTAGTGCTAGGGAAACAAGCTGCATCTAACCTAATTGTGAATTGTTGCTACCAACGGCTCCTCACTACTGCACAGAGATGGAGAAGGCTGGTACAAGATAGGCACTGCAGGAGCATTGGCAGTATGTGTGTGTGTGTGTGTGTGTGTGTGTGTGTGTGTGTGTGCGCGCGTGTGTGTGTGTGTGTAGGCGTGCGTGACCATATCAATGTAACGTCATCGCAGATGACCTCCGCTCCATCAGCCCCCCTGTGCCTGCTGACCTGCTGGTCTGCTGCTGCCCAAGATCGCTCTGCCTGGAGGCAGATTGCTCACCGTCGTCCTCTCACCCGTGCACCCCCTGATCATGATTCGCGCTGCGCATGCGGAAAGGTCTGCCGTCGTCCCAGGGATCTCAAGCGCCACGCTCCGTACTACAAAAGCTAGCAGATGGTCCCTCGCTATCATTGCCGTTGGCAATGGGCATGTTCAAGGTACATGTATGTGTGTGTGTTTGCGCGTGTGTGTGTGTGCGCACGCGCGCGCGGGTGCGAGAGTGAGTGTATGTGTGGCAGCATTCGCCCTATACTCACATGCTTTTTTCACATCATCATCACTGGCCCGATAACGAAGGTGGGCCAGTCCCAAGACAGCGTAGTGATCTTGCTCCTGAACAAGGGTGGCACATGAACATAATGGAATAGCAGAACACGCACAAAAAACGAGCATATCAAACAATAAGAACAGATTGCATAAGAATGTTGGAGGAAAGAGCAGAGTTTGGCAAGGATAAAGTCACCTAGGTTGGGATTCTGGCTATGGCAGCATTGAACAATGGTACAGTGATGCTGCATGTCTCCATGTGGCAATACAGTGATAACTATTAGAAAAGACGTCTCTTTTCTCAGCCCTGTGTTGGTCGCAATCCCAAAACTATTTTCATTACCCGAACGCTGAATGATACAAACCATAGAAACTCCACTATGTGCAGCCTCTCCACTACTGGGGGGGGGGGGGGGGGATCGTTTCGTTCCAATCCAAATTAGCAACAGCAACCATCATGTATAGCCGGTTGTAACGCGGACGTGCAAATTTTACTCTTTTTTTTAACCATCAAAAGGAAGGTGTAAATAGGGATCTCAGCGCGTGAACTGCGCAGCCAGTCTGCGCAGGTGAGATTTTCGATCCCAAACGCGTCCAGTGCAGAAATCGTGGAAAAGAACATTTTTTCGAAATAAATCAAGTTGAAGAAGACAGTAGAAATGGCTGAATATTGCGTCCAGGAAAGCACGTTCTACGGCCATCTCCAAGCTACCTATCTCCCAGACACTCTCTCAGAGGAACTATGGAGGGTCAAAGAGCACAATCTTTCACTCTTGGACGCAGCGTGAACACCTCTTCTACTGAGCGCGATGTCTTCTCTCCGAGTGATAATGGCGGCGATGTTCGCGATGGCTGATGCACTGAAAATCGAAGTTAGGACAATCTAACCGGAGAAAACGTCTGAATTTTTGACTGAATCCTCTCTGAAGTGGGTTCTTGCCGCATGGAAAATTATAGGAAAATCGACCGGGGCAATATCGCCTTGGCCACGCTGTCCTTCGGCGGGAATTACAAAGTATGTTCGAACGACGATGAAGATGACGATTCCGCTAGTGTCCACCGCGTCCCCTAGCCTAGTGTCGAAAATCGACCGTCGCCATTTTTCTGCTGTGTCCGCGAGCTGCACTCAAAACTCGATGACGCAATGTATGCGCAAACACCCTGCGCACTGCACGCGCTGAGATCCCTAGTGTAAAGCAACCCACTAAGGAACTTACCTTCTTATCTTTGGGATCTAGTGACATAAGATCAAAGTCGCTCTGTATTTTCAGCAATCCGCTTGTAGTGTCCCCAGCAGTGGCTGTGGCGCCATCCGTGCTGTCGACACCCTCCTCTCCATCATCGACACTGCAGCTATTATGCGCACTGGACATGGAGACGTCGCGTTGCCGCCGACTTCTCAGACCATACCAGCGGCCAGCACGCTCCACGGAGCAGCAGGTAAACGCTAAAGCGAGTTGTGAAGACAGACAGTGGAAAGATAGATTTCACAAGTGAACATGGGTGCTAGGTTTACGTCGTTCTCGTACTGAATATCTCGCGCTGCATTAGTGTCAATGAGCAAAAACCTACTACAACTGCAGTAGGTCCCAGTACCCTAACCTATTACCGTCAAAGTGGCATCTTTGAGTGGCTCAGCCATTGGAAAGCCATCTTACTCTACATGCTGTTTTCCTCCTTCGTCGTGTGTGCATTTGGTCGCTGGTTGGGCTTGAAAGTGCTGCCCTATTCCATCATCGACAGGGTTTTAATCAACGGTATTACACCACCAGAAAGCAGGATCCACTCAACGCAAAGCAACCGCCTTTTTGGATTGCTGCCCAGGGTACTGCTGGCACAGGCACTCAAAGTATACCCACAGGCAGCAATGCTTCAGGCTTGGAAACATTCCTCAGAAGCCAACACATGCTACTTCTCTCTGCCTAGAATCCTACAGACAGCCACCCATGCAACTATAAGCACGGATGTTCAGCCTTGCAAAGCGTATCCCAGTCCACCTGCAGTACCCACATAAGAACAGGTACTGCAACAACGAAACAAACCGATTTCATGTGACAGATGTTCTGAAAAATCAGCCAGAAGATTGCCTTGTGGATTATAACCAAAAAAACATCACATGCATTTCAGTACAAATACTGTATTATCTCTAATATAAGCACAGTCTCCAATAATAGAACACCTTGGGGCGGCATTCAAAAAATAAAGTGCTCAGTCTCCATTATAAGCACACTGTGTAAATTCATTATCTGTACCGGCGAAAAAAAACCCTGAAATGTGTGCGTCATACATGAATTTGGCATGGCAACATGCCTCTGAAATGAGGTTGAAATAATAATGGAACAGTCTCCAATAAAGGAATGTCTCAATTAATAGCACGGGGCGGAGGTACATTGAAAAAATAAAGGACCGTGCTTATATTAGAGATAATACGGTAGTATGCTGAAAACTGACATTTGACTTTCGGTCTCCAAAAGGGGGTACAGCGTTCGCCTTATATCACGGGAAATGTCAAGAACGGTCGATTACTGGGAAATTGTGTTCGTGTTCACTTTTTGTTGCCTTCAATTGTTTTTACTTTTTAAGCAGAGTGATGCGTCCTACAAGATTCTAGAAATTCAATTGTATTATTTAAAAAAATATTAGTCAATAGACTTCACTACAAGAACACGCACGCTATTTCTTGGACGAGGAAAGGGATATTGAAACCTGTGAATCCTCATACGAGGGTAACTAAGCATGTAATTATCATTTTTGTGATACCATTCATTGTCGAGTGCAGTGTACCGTATTTCCCCGATTGTAAGTCGCACCTTTTTACACCAAACATCAAGGGCAAAGAAGGGGGTGCTTACAATCGAGTGTGACTTTCTACTTTATGTGAATGCATTGAGACGATTTGGTTCGGACGTGAGAATGGGCTGCGACTTATAATCAAGTGCGACTTATAATCGGGGATTTTTCTTACTATGCTTGTATCCTCGCTGTTCCACTCCAAGTGTATAAATCCTATTGTAGTTTCATCATTCTCTTTAGTCACGAATTCCATTGATAATTGTGACAAGAAAACGTTCTGGAATACATGTACATGATTCGTCCCCATGGTTGTGATATGAGTGCGCATTTAGTTATATTCATTGCATTATTAAGATTATTGTCTCCACGTCGCCTTTTTATATAATCGGGGAAATACGGTATTCAATCAAAAATGACACACGCTCGCACTTCCTTACCCGATAGGGGTGCCAAAGCCATTGTCTGACAGTCTGCATCACCTGCTGGAGGCAAGTACACTGCACAGGCCATCTTTGCGTTTGGACAATGAATCTCCACTCACAAAATACTCTTCACTGTATGGCACAACAAAGTAATCAAGTAAAAAGCCCTTCTTCTACTGAACACGGCTAATAATATGCAGTCAGTCACCCAGGCACAAGGTAATGGGATTGCCGTGAGAGAGGTTTGCTTGAGGAGTAGATCTACGCAGAAAGAGAGAGAAGGAATCTCTGTCAACAAGAGTTGCTCAAACTCAACGCTCTCAAACAAACAATAATAATTATTATTAATTTTTTGTTTACATGCTTTTTTTATTTGGAGTTTTCGAACACCTAGTAGTACTAGTACTAGTACTAGTAGTACTAGTACTAGTACTAGTACTAGTAGTACTAGTACTAGTAGTAGTACCTGCATGATTGTGTACATGTGTACGTGTACGAGCTGGTGCGTGCACGCGTGCACGCGTGGTGTACAGACTCGGCGCATATGCGCGCATGTACAGTGCGTGCACGCGTGGAAGGTCGCCATTTCGTTGCCATGGAAATTTGCCTTTATACCCGTATGTGCTAGGGATTTCCCCAAGTACCACTGCCGGGATTTCCCCAAGTACCCAATGTCGGGATTTCCCCACGCACATAATAACTCCCTCCTACACACACACAGGCTCCGTGATACCAGCCTCCACTCCAATCTCAACCGTCATCATGACCATACCAGCCTCCGCTCCACTGAATCTCAACCATCATGACCATACTCCAGACCATAGCCGGCTAGCTAATAATAATATTATAATATTCGCGGGATCCGCGTTAGCATCACTTGAATGTTCAGAAACACACAAGCTATAGCCTTCCCTTCCGCAGGCCACCACTATGCCTTTACACCTTAGTGGCGAATGCAGACCTCACAAGTGAGTCAGGGGAGAGGAGGTGAGTCTCTCAACCAATCGGGCGTGTAACGGCCCATAACCCTGTAAACTGCATCCTACCGTAGGAAATACCAACACGGTACGAGAAACTTCGAGAAAGAAAATGCTTTAGTTTAGGTCAACAGCTTGGTGCAGAGCAGGGACCGTGAGTCGTAAAATACCCGGCGACTCCCCGGCGCAGAGGAATTCCAAACTAGCTTGGCACAGGGCAACCCCAGCACACTAACGTTACTCACGGTAGCAACACATGGAATGGACGACTACAGTTAAAAAATGAAAGTACTGTGCATGGCAAATTGCCAATTAGTGCTGGGGCCAAGTCCGAAAAAGTCGCTTTATTGAGGAGTTGCATTTGACACCTCGTCCAGGAAAGATTTGACTTCAAATTCGGAGAGGCGGACCAACTATAGGAATTTTGGAGAAAACTAGAAGTTCCCAATGTTGTCCGTTTGGAAGTTATGAGCTATTTCCAAATTGCTTAGGTTACTATGGTAACCTGTGTGCAATTAGCCGTTTCTGAGGCAAAGCCGATACAATTTTGGAGAAAAAAGTTACCTTGTTGGAAGGCGAGCTCTTTCCAAGACTGTTAATGAAAACCAGAAGTTTATAGGACTGTCGGCTTCCTTGTCACAGGAATTTCTCGAATTTCTACGGTTACCGTGGTAACGTGTATGCAATTAGCCACTTCTAAGCCCAAATCAGTGCGCAGGTGGAAAGCAGAGAATAGTTATAATAATGTGGCTCAGAGGTCTATTGGGCTGTTGCAAGCCTGGTTTGTAGAGACTGGACCCCTCTCTCCTGATTTAGTGCCGGGATCCACACAAAAGGATCAAGAGGATTTAGGCAGGACTGACATCCAAGAACGAGCAAGGAAACACAACTGATAGCAAAAACAAAAACAAGAAGACTCAAACCGTTTGAGTCTTCTTGTTTTTGAATTGAATTCCCTAGCATATATTAGAACTGGGGCTAGCCCCCATTATAGCTCAAGTGGTCGCAAGACCAGGGCTATGCCAACCGTGGAGGTTGTAGTAAGGTCATAAGGAGCACTGTTTTCGAACACAGACTCAGTGCATCCTCCGCCTACACGTAGCTTGTAACATGCTGGCAACCAAACTACATTGTATGTTTTGTCATGTACATGTACATGTACATGACTACACGTATTTTTTCACATCCAAAGAATCATCTTGCCCGTATAGCATAGGCCAGTACTGTAAGGTGTACATGTACATTGTACAATGTACTGAACTCAGTGAAGTGCATGTCCAGGACACTGTTGTGGTATTCATTATAGTTATTGTTGTTGTTACTGGTGTGCTTTTAAAATTACATGTATACATGTACTTCATGCACATGTATAGTCGTTCAACCAAACACACCAAGTTCCCTTCTCATATCACACGGATATGCCAGGACTTAGAAGACGAGAGAGATCGGAGTATGCAAACTGCTCCATGGCAGGGCAGAAACCTCACTATTGTCACTAAGAACTCCACAACCTGCCGATCAACAATTTTCTCCAATACGTTGACAATTGGCAAGAGATATGGCTTGTAGGAGTTCAAGTGAGAGTCAGTATTATTATGGCCATAACTGTCTCCACATTTACATGATTGTATACAGCCTAGCAGGTGAAACCATCCAGGGTGTTCGATGTACATGGAATAATCTGTGGCATCAGGTACTGTACTGTACTTGCATCACTTGTACTTGTAGCCGAGTTGGATGGTGAACAACTGCTGCACACGTACATGTACATGTACAATGTATCTGTGAGTGCTGGAAATGATGCCACATGCACCCGTACAGGTACTAGCAAGAGTTATGACCCCCCGGTTATACACTCTTGGTACTAGGTGTAGAATTCATAGTGGCTCGGCTAGATAGCAGGAGAGGTCACTGCCCCAGGGGCCATGGGGTCAGTCCGGGACTGTTTTGAAACTGTTGCTTGATCAGAGGGATGTGACCAGACCTTCCTGTGTAAATGCTTTGCTGTGAGTTGCTGAAGGATGACACATGAGCACGGAATATGTGGCGGAGTTTGTTCGGCATGTTGCGGTTAGGGCAGTTGTTTGTCTATTAGCCATCTCGTTGATAAAAATTGTCCTTCCAGGTCTTGGCGTAGGCCCCCGCCCCGGTCTACATGTACATGTACATGTACATGACTGTATTTCATGGGCAATGTGCTTCCTAAACATGTACAGTGTACATGTACATGTACATGTCCATCATTGGACAGCCTGCATGACATTGTTCCATAAAAAGAAAATGTGAATTGGGTGGAAAGTACTAGTAGTAGTGGATCATGGTGACCAATCCTGTCAACATAGCACACCGCTGTCTGGGTACTACATGTACATGTACATTGTATTATGTGAAGGAAGGGAGGAAACAAGTGCCAGGTCAATGCAATCCCGGTAGTGTTAGAGGGGAGAGGAGCCCAGTCTCTACAAACCAGGCTTGCAACAGCCCAATAGACAAGAAGAGGTGAGGAACGATGGAGGTCCACCCGGTTGCTTGGTTCACTGTACGGAGTCACAGAAGACCTCAAGCGCCGGCGCCAGCAAGCCGCAGCTGCCTTCAACACACTTGTCAACCTGTGGATGCGGAGACAAGTTATCTCTGAAGCAACCCGCCTGAGGTTGTTTGATGCATTTGTGCTATCTATTTTGACCTACAACTGCGGCGTGTGGGTGCTTTCATCCCGGGATGCTACAGCAATGGATGCGTTCCACAGAAAGCAGCTCCGCCGTCTATTAGGGATATCTTACCCGGAAATTATCTCCAACACAGACCTATATGCCCGCTGCAATGCCGAGCCAATATCCGTACTAAGCAGAAGAGCACGGTGGAAACTGTTTGGTCATATTCTACGCCTCCCTGAAGCAACTCCAGCACAGGTGAGCATGACAGCGTATTTCCAGCGACAGAATCGGGGCTGGCTCGGACGCCCGCGCATCACCCTACCAGTGGTGATAGACAACGAATTAGCTAAGGCAACGTCCATGCGTCTCCGGAGTCTGAAGGACCTGGAGACACTGCGTTTGGTGGCTCGGAACAGGCAATCATTCAACGATATAATCGCACAGGTCACATTGTAGAGTGCAGATCACCTAGTGCTTTCAACAATAATAACGTACTTCCACATTATGGGAATTTGGTATAACCACACACCCGTCATTGTTGAATATTCGATAATAGCGTGGATTTCCCCAACAATAATTATATTTTCATTTTTTGTTATCCTCTCCCATGCCGTTGTACATAAGCGGCTTGCCGCGGATATGTCAATACTACTACTACTACTACAATAGACCTCTGAGCCACAATATTATAACTATTCTCTGCTTTCCACCTGCCTACAGGGGAGAAAATGCACTGATTTTGGCTTAGAAGTAGCTAATTGCATACACGTTACCACGGTAACCGTAGAAATTCGAGAAATTCCTGTGACAAGGAAGCCGACAGTCCTATAAACTTCTGGTTTTCAATAACAGTATTGGAAAGAGCTCGCCTTCTAACAAGGTAACTTTTTTCTCCAAAATTGTACCGGCTTTGCCTCAGGAACGGCTAATTGCACACAAGTTACCATAGTAACCTAAGCAATTTGGAAATAGCTCATAACTTCCAAACGGACAACATTGGGAACTTTTAGTTTTCTCCAAAATTCCTATAGTTGGTCCGCCTCTCCGAATTTGAAGTCAAATCTTTCCTGGACGAGGTGTCAAATGACACTGTCAGATTTCTGGACCTGGCTCCAGGACTAAATCATTCATTGCTCTTTCCCCCAACACTGCACTCAATCACTACTACGTACATGAACTTAAAAACACCAGTTTGAACATAGATCAGCGGCTCCAACTAATAATGGTTCGGGTTAGTAATACAAGGCGCGCTGGCAGACCACTGAGTCAGATCACTGAGTCAAGTCTCTGTGGGTTATGATGGTGTAGGTTACGTGTGATGGTCAGCATGCAGCTTCAACGGGGACTGTACAACCGTCCGTAGACTACCTAAAGTTATATAGAGATGATTACAGGCAGCACCAGTGCATAGAGTGTACTTGATAGAAAAGATACTTGCCTGGAATGACCTAGGCTAGGTCTGGCAAACTTTTTTTTAAATGATTTCAACACTGCACGGCTATTAGCCATGCAGCTGGCACAGCAGACAGCATGATAATCGAATAGATCTTTCAATAATGATTGCACATAGCCTCACTGTCTGAGTGTGCTGACATGATAGGCTAGACTATGCCCCTCAGAGTACTACTTCGGTGATATTTCAGTTGCCATGGTCACTTTGGTACACGTCTGGAGTTATTGTTATGGTAACACAGCTAGTTATCATCATCAGACATGACATGACAGGCAAGGGTGTTAACGCCCCGTTTCCACCGGCACAGGATAGCGGCACGGTTCTGGGCAGCGGCAGCTTTCTCCGCGTCGAGGAGGCGCTCTTCGAACAGCATTATGTTGAGGCACTCCTCATAGATCTTGGCTTCAGGAAAGTCAATCTTGATGTGCTTGTTGTCTGTGGCGTAGACAATGGCGTCGCATGAGATTTCAGCCTGGCGTTTCCCATGTCCATAGAACAACCAAGTGCAGATATCTGAACCACCCACAATGTCCTTGACAAAGACAACACGGTCCATGAATCGGGTTGCCAGTCGATCGAACAGCTCCAGGTTTTTCAGCAGGTTGTCGTCCGACGTCCTGTGCGGGCAATAAGACGGTCGAAAGCAGTGTTATTCTTGCATAGTCAGTCTATACTATCACTGCCGGCTGCAGATTCTGTATACATTGAAGTTGTCACAGCCCCTTGCTTCCTTCCACACTCAATCAACAACAAACGAAATCAAGACATTGGGTTCTACATGCACATGTATTTGCAAAACCAACCTATTAAACCATTATTAACCAGTTAATATTAAACGTCCAGTCGGAATTTAGCCAGCCCATTGACTTACCCTGTATAGGAATACTTGTTATTGAAGCGATTGAAAATCAAGCGAATGATTGGCTGTAGAGATCAACACAGGATGATCAAACGGCAAATGATTATACTAGTGAAGGGATCAACACAGGACCAACCGTAACTGATTGGCTGTACAGATCAGCACAGGAAAGTCTACAAATCATGGCATTGAATGAGTGGCGGTGGACTGCCGCCAGCGCTTATTTCAAGTGCATAGCACACATCGTCGGCTGCCGGACCACAAGCAATCTGCGTTGAGCAAACAAGTTTAGTCACGACAGGTGCTCTGTCACAATCGATGTTGACGCATCGCCCTCTAAACTTAAACCGTTTTTTTTCGATAGTGTCTAAAAGTCACTGGCACCTTTTCCTGAAATCGATTTGTACATGCCGCGGTGATGAACTTCGGATATCATTCTAAAGGCGTTGCAACATGAAGCCATGACCGCCTGATGTATATTGTAATGATTGCATCATGCTGGCCACGCCATGAGCGCATGTACAACCATGTGTAATAGAGTTGAACTACTACGACGAGTTGTACTTGTCAAGTAACGTTACCTTGAAAACTTCCGGGAAGAAAAAAACTTGGCGACTTTTTCTATTCACACTCGAAGAGGAGTTATTAAATGGCCTCCAGAAATGTGGTTCAGTGTAACAAGAATGCTTCAAGACAATGAGTGGATTCAGTACAGTACTTGCTTG
Source organism: Sycon ciliatum (assembly GCF_964019385.1). Taxonomy (NCBI): domain Eukaryota; kingdom Metazoa; phylum Porifera; class Calcarea; order Leucosolenida; family Sycettidae; genus Sycon; species Sycon ciliatum. The sequence continues at coordinate 6,092,221 of NC_088646.1, forward strand.
ATATAAGCTATGCACAATAACATACAAAAGAAATCGGCACCGTTTTGAGTCTCACTTAGAGTCACCATTGCTCGAATCCTCAGAACTCAATTCACAAGAAGTAACAGGTCGATTGATGAAGTCACACAGTCTTTGTTTTGTTCTCGGAGGAATTCACATACGTGGTTACATGACAGGAAATAAGTAGCCTTTCTCAGACCCTGTGATTTGAGGTGAGCGATCGCTCTCGCGCGCCATCGCGCGCCTTATTTTCTTGGAAGGTGTACTTTTTGTCGCGCGCCTGAAACTATTTTTGGCTTGCATGCATGCGCATGTACGCTTTTCGGAGTGCAGCGCAACTCTACTATGAGTCTATGGCGTCAAGTGCACTCATCGATCCATGCGCAGGAACTGTGCCCGCGGTGGAAATTCAGAAAGCAAACGGGGTGAAGCTCATCAAGGGCTGTGACTCCTCGCATAAGGCAAGAGAATTCGTCCGTTTGTTGTCTGCCACTATGCAGAAGAAGATCGCAAGTATCATCTCTTCATCAACTGCATTTTCTGTGTTGAGCGATGGATTGCAGGCCCGCAAAACCAGAAGCGAGAAGGAACTCGTGCTTGTTCGTCTTGTAAAGGAAGGCGAGCCGGTTTTCTTCACCCTAGCCCTGATGAATGTAGACGATTACGGCGATGCGACTGCGAACAATTTGAAGACAGTCATCGACGATTCTTTTCGAGGTGAGGTGCACTAGTCACTGGTGCATCCAGAATTTTTCTCGAAAAAACCGATATCAATAATGTGCTGTGTTGTTGGAGTGAGAATTTTTGGATCACTCTCGTACAGCTCACCTGACACAGGCGAGGAGAGCGATAGATCACTCGCCACCTATTTTCAAATCACAGGGTCTGCTTTCTACACCATTACCTAGAACGGGATACACTTGATAACTCCTGTTTGGATGAGGGAGTGGGGTTGAATAACTTACTGCCGTTCTATTCACTTTGTCATCAGGCTCAACCACTCCTGCCATGACTTCCGGGTTAGCTGGTCATTTCACATATACAGGCACGACAGAACCAGTCTGGTTAGTCAGGCCATGGCCTGACCAACTTTTTGGCCACCAACGTGTGTATACTGCTGAGAGGTCACTGGGTGTAAGTATGCCCTCCATATCATACACAGCATATGAAAGGCTAGGGTATGGCCGAACCAATCTAAAACTTCTTCCGCCAGTCCAGATATATGCCGGTGCGTGTGTTGACTGGATAATTAATGTCTATACACGACGTGTATAGACATGGGTCACATTACATGTACATGTACCATAAATAATTACCTTTCTGGTACCCGTCAGCACGCGCTGGAACTCTTCGACTGACGTCACCATGGGCATACGACACACCGTCAGATTGTCTTTCCTGATCTGCTCAATGTGCACCTCCAGCTGTGCGGCAAGCTCCTCAAGCAGGTAGTATTTGGCTTCCACGAGCAGCTCAGAGCTCTCTTCGAGACTGTCTGGAAGCGGCACAGCACCGTCACGAAGGAAGTTCAGTAGCTTTGCAAAGTGCTTGCCAGACCGGTCTATGAGGATGAATCCTGCACAAGAAAGGAACGAGTGAGACAAACAAGCAGACACATGAATCTGCCCCGATCAGAATGCAACCACTAGAGCAAGTTGCTCGTATCACATCCTGGAACATCTGCCATGATAAATTGTGATATTATCGATCGTGACTAGCTACGTCATGTTCTACTTCGAAGTACTATGAAACAGAGTGTACCCGCTCGACAATTCAAACCATCAACTTGATGCTTGCATGGCCTGAAGCTACCTGTACAGTATATACCGTATTATCTCTAATATAAGCACGGTCCTTTATTTTTTCAATGTACCTCCGCCCGTGCTATTATTGGAGACGTTCCTTTATTGGAGACTGCTCCATTATTATTTCAACCTCATTTCAGAGGCTTGTTGCCATGCCAAATTCATGTATGACGCACACATTTCAGGGTTTTTTCGCCGGTACAGATAATAAATTTACACAGTGTGACTGTGCTTATAATGGAGACTGAGCACTTTATTTTTTGAATGCCGCCCAAAGGTGTTCTATTATTGGAGACGTGCTATTATTGGAGACTGTGCTTATATTAGAGATAATACGGTACACGGCAACCGGCGGCTAGTGGAATTTTAGGCTTTAGCCGTTACAAAACGGCCTTTCACATCTGCTGAAGGAGAATCGCAGGCGAATAATCATCGTGACACTGAATTCACTGCCAGGAAACACAGCTCCCTGGACCCTGCTACGTGGAAGGCTGTTCTGGACAGTGATCATCCCACTCGATGCCAGGAATGGACGAAGGAGCGCATGCAGCAGCATAGTAGTGCTAAACGACTGCCAAGGTCTGCCGTGAGTGGACTTTAATTCAGTATTCCTGCAGAGTATTTAATAATTAATAACTTTGTAAAGGTTTCTATGTGCACATCCACACGATATATTTGTATAGGGCCTTTTGGACACGCACAGGCATTTTGCTTTGTTAGGACCGGCGAAGCATGTGTGATCTGTATTCGTACTCACCGCGTGATTTCCCCACTACATGTACAAGGCATATGCATATATAGCATGGTCTGCATTCTCCTTGTTACAAGCCAAGATTTAGTTAGCGCTCAGCTTGCCCTTGCCTGCTATTGGTCCTTTTCGACTTTCCAAACAAGCTAGTTTGCTCAAATTCAGTGCCATGGGTGAAGGTCTGTGAACGAAGGAGTGATTTTCGATACACACACACATTGAGCAAGATACGGAAGTTCGGGAGCACTGGATGTCTGGCGTTCAAGTGTGCTGAATGATGTTCCTTGCAGACATTGTACCCAGGACTAGTAGGAATATGCAAAAATGAATGGTAAACTCTGAAGAAAAATTCTTGCTGTGCACGCTGCCACATAATCATGATAATTGACTCAATAAAAATAATAATAATGTTAGGTGACAGCTGCTTACACACACTGCTGCTTACCATCACTATCGACTTGCACAGCCAATTCTCCAGTAAACATGGCTCGCAACATTGTATCTCTCTTGCACACGGTGGCAATAGTTGTAGAGAACAGGCTGCCACCAACGTTGAAGCGCACGTAACGTCCCACGGACGACGGATGTACGTGCGTATGACCATCCGCCAAGGTCGAGTCCAGCGATTTCACCGTCGTTACAGACTGACCAGAGCGCTGGCTACCAGAGAAAGAGCTGGATACCTTCAACGTGGATTCTCTGAGCCGTTGCGGACTGGGACAATTGCCAGCAACAGCCATGGGAGAAGGCTTAGCTGCATGGCTCTCAACAAGGTGAAAACTCCCGGTTCGTCGCACCTCCATCCCTGAAGACTCTGCATTGGAACCGACGCTCTCCGAACTGCTATCGCGTCGGTGTCGAACAGTGAAAGATCCGCAAGCCTGAGAATCAGCAGCAGCAGCAGCAGCCATGGGCACGTGAAGAGCGCTAGCAGCAGTTGCGGACTGCGCCGCAGTACCTCGTAAATCGTCTGCCATTTCCCTAACCCAACCAGGTTACATGCAATTCACAACTGCGCAAGCACTTGGTGCACGCCACAATAATTATTACTTTCTTCTTCACTCCTGCGCCCATTGAAACGGTAAACCTGCACACTACACACAACTCACCGTCAACGACTGACGACGAGTGACGTGGCCGGCTACTGACTACTGTACTTGCGGGCGAGTTGTATAAATAAGTCATCGCTTTCTATTTCAAGACCTGTTGTGCATGCACCCACTGACCTGCTAGCTGCTGACTAGCGACAGTGGGTGTCGCCCACCAGGCATAGTTCTACGCTCATTTTAACCTGCTGTCAAAATAAATCAAAATATTATGCATAGCGATGCACTCACGAATCAGTCATATCAGTCACGATCCACGATCACGTCGACGCCGCGTCATTCGTCAACAACAATACATGACTGTGCCATCGGCTAGAGGGCTTGAAAGTGCTACGTCACTCCATAGCAATGGCATAGCAACAATTTGAAAAATTCGAAAACTGGATCCACCTGGATCCAGTTTTTGTATGGATCCAAGCACATTTCAAGCGGTCTCACTCACAGCAAGGTGATGTTGCCAGTGAAACTGACTGATTTGGCTAGTGGGGGCGGGGTGACAACTGGTGGCGAAGTAAAAGTTGCACCTGCATACGACATGAGTGGGTTGCTATGCACCCACATACTGAGGCAATAGCAAAGTCACACCTTAGTGGATCCAAAATAGAAATCTGATGTCAATTTACTACTCCCAGGCCGTTTTTGACGTCATCACTTTCAAGCCCTAAATAGTATCACTATTAGTATTACAGTATAGCCAGGCTATAGCGCCTACGTGCTGTCGCGGACATGGAAATCCAGTCGATTGACCGGGGCCGGCGCCCTCACTGAGCTTGAGCCTCAGCGCGGATAGAATATAACTAAATTTTACTTACTAAATTATTTACAATAACATGCACAGGGGATAATTATTTTAACCAGTATCGCATCGCAGTTTGCTACGCAATTCTTCGGAGGTGCGACGCAACTAGTTACTTCAGAAACGCGCTCAGAAAAGTGCGATGCACGTAACGTCGTTGACTTTTCACTGTACCCAATGATGCACAGTGTGCATGACATGTGTGTCTTAGTCTTAGTCTTAGGAGGGATGAAATAGATGCACGAAACTTCGAAGGTGCTGAGCTATGCATCGTGGCACCAAGCTAGGTTTGCAACTAAGGTGTTACAGTGTACTTGTGGTCTGAGTTTGCACTCTGATCAGCTCTGCAGAAGGACAAAGTTAGTTGTCAAGTGTTGAAGAATATTGCTACGAAACATTTTTGAATTGCTATTCAAGTTTGAGGAGAAGTTGGGAGGCTTCCTGCAGTTTCATAGTAAGTCCAATTGGGTGAACCCACCCATTCCAAAATACTCTGCCAATGTCCGAATCATTCCGTTATACAACGTTTCGGCCAATGGCCTTCTTCAGGTAGTCAAATGACTCATTTGACTACCTGAAGAAGGCCATTGGCCGAAACATTGTATAATGGAATGGTTCGGAAATTTGCAGAGTATTTTGGAATGGGTGGGTTCACCCAATTGGACTTACTATTCAAGTTTAATTTTGAATAACAAAATGGCTATGCAAGAAATTAAAAGTAAATTATTCCCTGATGCATGATACCGAACAATACTACCAGGGAGTTGCTGGCCAAAGAAATCCAACCTATAAATGGTTGAATTCCAGTATATTCCCAGCTGCAGTACAGAACTGTCAGGCGGCGAAGAACAAACAGGCTAGCTGTACAGGTAGTTCTGCATGACATTATAAGACCAGCTACACACCACCGAACCCCCAGTTCTTCAGCACCAGACAGTACATGTGCACCATAACTGCCTATGCTCCCGGATTATAAGCTTCTCAGGTTAATTCTGACACACTTGCTTCAGTACGGAGGATTAGCAAGACGAAATTCGCGTTCGTGGTCGCTCTCCAAGGAAAGTCGAACTCAGTGACGGAATTCGCGTTATGAGAAGGATTAGCAAACAGAATTCGCACATGCATGACGTTGACACGACGTACAGACAGTACAGCGTGGTAAATTTATGACTGCCCTCACACGAATCCGCGATTCGTGTTCCGACTACTTTTCCGAACGAAAAATGCGAAAGTTTGCAATCCAGTTCGCGAACTGAAAAATGTTTGTGAACGCGAACGTGAATTTCGTCTTGCTAATCCTCCGTAATAAAGCACTGGCAACACTCCACTCAGTGGACTGAAATAATCGATCTCCTGCGGTTTGATGATAATAGAGCAGAAGGCCAAACAAGAAGAGCGAGAGAGCAGCACAACCAGCGTGTGCTAGTGAGAAACTCTGTGATCACTAGCAGGTCAGCAACAGCCCATTCCAAGCCGAAGCCTCAGCAGCTGCAACTTTCGCCTGCTTCGCAAGACAACCAAGGCGCCGCAGTGCCATGAAAGCACACAGTTCGCATACACTGTGACACATGACCGTGTAGATAGCAAGCCAGAAACAGCAGGCTAGGCAGGCAGCCATACACCTGTACAGACTACCTCAGCCATACAATTTCAGGCATTGCAGGCTTAGGAAAGATAAGAAATAAATACTATAAAAAGAAGAGAGCAGCAGCTAGAATAAGGTACTGTACCTGTTGTTTCGTGTTGTCCCTTTCATGAAGGAAAGTCCAGATGAAAGTTTTTAAATACACTTGATGACATTTTATAAAGAAGATCACTGCAAACTAAACCACTAATCATTTCGGTCATATGATACGGAGGTGTTGAGACGGCTCCACTGGCGATTATGGCACATGGTTCTCACTCCCAACTGATGGTAATATGATGCGGGGCTGGGGCGTCTTGTGTTCTGTAGCTGGATCTTATGTTTGGAAGCATACCCTCCGGGAAAGAAAGAGAGTTGGCCCTGCATGGCTTACTTCTTCTTCTTCTTGAGGTTTGGGTTCCTCTCAGCCTCTGCTGCTGCGAAGATGTCAGCCTGGACACCGGAAGGAGCCAGCTCATAACGTGCAAACTCCATAGCAAATTCACCTTTGCCCTGCACAAACATAAAAATATCATCAAAAATGAAAAGAATATTTAAAACGGAAAAGTAATGGCACGCCTGCTTGTGGTATACCCGTGTACATAGTACATATTCGCACTCTCATGTTTCCTATTATGGTACTGCATCTCCTTGCATGGACGAGGGTAGATCTACGACCTTACAGCATACTACAGGTCGTCCCCCGTTAATACGAGTCCGGTTAGTACATAAACCCCGTTAGTACATAAGAAATCTCAAGTCCCGGACGAAACGTGGTCACTTCCATACAAATTTGGTCGGTTAGTACATAATTCGTTAGTACATAAACCCCGTTAATACATAACATTTCTCCGTACCCGCATGTCACCTACCTCAATAGTATATAATTTATTGGTCTTTTGGCCTTCCAGTGGAGGAACATCGTGTTCTAGTTTCTACTTGTGGACGCAATTGGCTCAGAAATCAGACCGCACATTACAACCTACAAAGCTCTGTTTTTTCCGAGTGACTGTACAGGCGCGGCTGGGCATGTATCATGTAAACTGTAGAATCTTCGCTAACTCTGACCGTTATAACATAATTTTTATGTTATATCGAGGGAATCAAGAATATCTCGGTGCCTATTCATGGTAGCAAGAAACACTCAGAAAAGTTGAAAAAAGTGAAAAATTCTGGTACACAAGCAAGTTATGTACACTTTCGTTTAGTACATAAACCCCGTTAATACATAACATTTGTCAAGTCCCAGAGATTATGTATTAACAAGAGTACATAACCCCCCAGAGTGTGCAACTCCACTATGGGTGCTGTCCCGACAGAATTTCAAGTTGACGTCATTTTGATGATGCAATGCGCACAGTACACGGATTATCAGACGAATCCGGAACCTGTGGTTGACCGAAGCCGATCGATCCTGTACAAATTATTGGAAAGAAAAACGTGTGATGCGTTGACACCCGTACACCAGTTGTAAATCACTGGGGCAAGGAGCATTGCGTCATAAATAATGACGTCAACTTGAAATTCTGACGGGACAGCAGGGTATGTGGGAGTTGCACACTCTGGGGGGTTATGTACTCTTGGTATTAACGAGGGACGACCTGTACCAAGAGTACATAACCCCCAAGAGTGTGCAACTCCAGCTATGGGGTCTGCGACGGCAGAACTTCACATCACGTGATGAACCCGTACACATTATTTGCACTCTGTGCATGATTGATACAGGGTTGTACGAAACCCAGCTTTGGGTACAACTCTCTTGTGATCACTTTGCACTGTTTGCCAGTGTAACCTTTTGAACCATGTCACGTGATGTGAAGTTCTGCCGTCGCAGCACTGCATAGAGGTTGTGCAGGCAGTTGCACACTCTTGGGGTTATGTACTCTTGATACTACTCATACTATGCGTGCATGTGTGTACTCCGTGCCCATAATTGACAGTGCTCGTTCTTGTTGCTGTTAATTCGTCCTGACAAGTCTTCTTCTTAGGTCTTCGTTGAATCATTCAATATACCTTAATCTCGTGCATATAAGACCATGGTCTAAAAATCGAAAAGTCTCTGTTTTCAGTCCTTTCACAAGTGCATTTTCGCTCGATTATAAGACCATGGTCTTATACAGGCGCGTGCTCGGCGATGGGCAAGTGCACCCCCCAAAAATTTTCAATCTGGGTAATTGCAATTGTAATGTATGCAAATATGCTCTAAAATTCAAGAAAGGTTGCAAACAAATTGCAGAAAACTGCCGGGGGGGGGGGGGGGCTCCCCTCGGCTCCCGTGCACCCCCCCCCCCCCTATTTGGGGGGCCGAGCACGCCCCTGTTATATGCGAGAGACAAACATCGCATCGACATGTACATGTGCAAGGACGCATATTATTGATTAATGCCAGTACAATGGAACCATGATAAACCTCGTGTGGTTTTGTGAGTTTCATTCACTTATAAGTGAGAGTCACATAGACTTGATGATAATACAGCGCTTCCTTTGCCACTAAATGTGTATGAGTTAACCCTTTGGAGGGCGTGCATTCAAATACAGACGGCATTCTGTTGATGGACTAAAACGTTTGTAACTCACTCATTTTTTGACGGATTTCCACGATCGAAATATCAAGGATGACACGAGCGCTTCCTTTGCCACTAGACGCGCAAGAGTTAATATGGCGATACAGTCAAAAAGCCACGCGGGAGTCACCCATCACCCCAAAAGACTTCATATTAACCCTTTATGTACGGTGTGTACACGAATCGATCACATATGATCGATTCATGATCGATCCGTAAAACCTTCGTAACTCCATCATGTCTTGTCCGAATTCAACAATCGAAGGGTCTATTCAGTAGCGGAAACTCTAAGCTTTCCAATGCAACAATCGCCGAAGAGCTACGATGTACGAATCCAGAGATATCGCGCGCCGTATCTTGTATCGGCAAATTCAAATTTTTTATCGATCTCTTCGCCATTTTAGGGGGAAATCCCTTTTCGTGTGCTCTTTGACCAACTCAGCACATGATAATGACGTAGTTGGCTGAAGTTTGAATCGCCTCGAAAAGATTTGAGCGTTCTGCGATAGAGGAGAGTGGAATGGCGTTGATCTGGAAATTTGCTCGCATATTGGGCTTGGATACGACTTTGATGTGTTCCTGTGCCTGATTTGTGGCAGCTAGTTGATGGACCCTGGTATCCTCGCGTTGCTCTCGCCAGGAGCTTTCCAAAGAGCCCAAGATTGTGGAATTGGAGCGAAGGAGGCCAAAGTTATAGCCTGTTGAAGGTGAAAATTGTGCTGAAAATTCAAATTCTGCTTCATTCTGTGCTGGAAATCAGTACATAAAGGGTTAACACCATGCAGAATTCTTACCTGTGTGCAGGCACGGAGGTCAGTTGAGCAGCCAAACATGGCATCGAGAGGTACCTATACGATGGGGAACAAAGAGGAAAGTCAGAACAGACAAATACCATGTCAGAGAGAGGTAACACACACACACACACACACACACACACTCTCGGTCCCGCACTTTCCTTCATAAGCATGAGCACATAATTATACATCTTCACGACACTCTCCAAACGGTCTCTGGGCTACACCAATCACTAAAGAAAAAAAGAGATAATTGAATAATGGACTCGGATGGAGAGCCAAGGATAAATTTATAGAAAAGAAAAAGGACCAAGGAACTACAACTCATTACGCTATAATGGCCACTAACACCACCAGTTACTAAACAATCAGCTCATGCGATAACATTGCACGACACTGACCGACGGTACTGACGTTCTACAACTAAATGGCTGACAGCTCTAGCACATCTTTTGCTCAACTCTCGCTGCACCAACTCACAGTAACAGCCACTACATGCATACATACATGTACAATGAACACATACATACATACATGTACAATGAACCATGTTCATATGGACTTACATCAGCGTCGACTACCATGTAATCGTCCTGGAGTTCCGAGGTGTTGAGGACACCACGTCGCTTACTGATCAGTGCCAGTACATTCTTGTTGAACTCCTTGGGGTAGGAGAACTCGCAGCTCATGATAGGCTCCATGAGAACAGTGCTACCCTTGCGGAATGCTACGGACACGCATACCCATGGACACACAGACATGCAGAAACACAACAACTTTATGAGGCACAGCCCAGGCTTTAGGGATGGAACTGACGTTGCTTTTGTCCTAATAAAGCCAAAGCCAGTTCCGTAAAAGTATGTCATGTAGATTAGACTCAGGTCTTCGGCACACATTAGTACAATGGGCACCGTAGCTGTGTGGCAGGGGTCTAGACCTCGGCGACAGCTGTATGCCTTGATCTTACGCTCGTCTCTTGAATACTGGCCGTTTCCCAGAAGCTTTTCTTCTGATGACTTACCACAACTCAGTCATGCTTGAAGCAGACTAGGAGCTTGTAATCTGGCACAAGGGTGACACAGGACGCAAGTGGGACTTCCAGCTGTGTTCATATCTGATCAATGTGATCATATCTGTTTCCGGGCAAACGTCTTTCAAAACATGAGCGTATACACAAAAGCGTATTCCTCGCATACATGCATAAGTAAAGATTTCTACCATGCATATATCAACATGGATAGAGACGCTTCACACAGACCCCTCGTACCTTGCTTTACAGCGCTCTTGGAGGCGATGCTGAATGCAGCATCACTGCTGTCAACTTCGTGCTGAACACCTGTAAATCAAGTCAAGTCCAACAGGCAAAGCACACACACACACACGCGCGCGCGCGATAAGTAATTTCAAAAGCAACAACATAATAAACAGCTCGTAATGTACATTTTTACAATCCACACACCATGGGTGTAGGAGAGTCCGTTTGCGTACGCAAACTGACACCATGAAGTCAAGGAGAAACCGCATGACCGGCGGAAGCAGTTTTCGATTAGTCCGGCCATACCGTCGCCACCTTTCATACTTTGTGTATGATACTGCGGCAGGTACACAGCAGTTAACATGCTGTTGGTGGCCAGGCAGTTGGTGCGGCCATGACCTGACCAACCAGACTGGTTCCGCTGCCCCTGCGTCGGCACGGAAAAAGGCTGTCTGAAAGAGCACAGCAGAAGAGAACAGGGCGCAGTTCGGAGAGTGACGTGCTTACCATCTGTTAGGACCATTCTCACTCCACCAATCTGGTAGGTAGTCATGACACCCTCACGGGCAGCCTCACGCAGGCCCTTCTCGATGGCTGGCATGTAGGACTTGGGAATGACGGCACCAACTGTCTTGTCAAGAAACTCCACCTTGTTGAGAAGCTCCTTGGGTAGAGGCTGTACGGACGCATTAGCAAAACAGGCAGTCGAGTATAGAACACAGATCAACGCCAAATGTTCAAAACAAGAAAGCTAGCGCAGTGAACACACCCAAACCTAAACACGCCCACCCACCCACACCTAACATACAAATACATGTACCAATACAGATGAATACGCCCGTGCTCAGCCAAGCCCAGTTCTGATTCGTGATAAAGAAAACAGTGACAAGATCCCAGACCTCCCCCCCCCCCATATATTAAAGTGACGAAGAAATGCAGCCGCAGAGTACTATTACCACCCCGCATCTACATCTACATGCATGTACACTGTCTTACCTCGAAGTGACCAATGACACGACCAAACTGGCCATGACCGCCTGTCTGCTTCTTGTGCATGTAGTCATAACTGAAAATACGGAAGAGTGAGAGAGAGAGAGAGAGAGAGAGAGAGAGAGAGAGAGAGAGAGAGAGCAGACAGTTGTTACTTTGAAGTACATTCAATACAGACTCTATGGTGCATTCCAAAACAGGTGTGCTCACCTGAGTAAGAAGACACACTCAATTTTCAAGTCACATTCCCTTCCTTGACCTTGGGGTGACTTATATTCGGGGAAATGCGACACATACTTCGAAGCACCGGTACACGCAAACTCTACTAAAACTGTCGTCTTCGAGACACCTGCCTATACACAATGTGCTAACCGTAAATAAACACATATTCGGCGCCTTCTTCAAAACCAGACATAACCAAACGAAGGCCCACTCCAGTGCAACTTGACGTGGTCCTCTGGTGCCGAATGCATTGCTAAATGACTGCGACTACCAGTCACAACACTTGAACACACATGGACCCTGCTCTAAACATCTAGCTGTGCTCGATTAATTAAATATGTGAATCCAACCTTTCAAGCCCTAGAAATACTGGGCACACACGCTTTATGATGTGAGCACAAGTAGCAAGAATAGAAGCAAGGCCAGAAGGCAACAACAAGACAGCAAAGCCACGACAGGACTTACGAGACTTCACCTGACAACGTCTCCCGGTACGCAACACGTGGTCGACCAGCCACACACGGGCAATCATATTCTCTCTTCAGACGCTGGGCAACGGACAAGAAGGTGTAAACGAAGTCGATGTGCTAATTAATTGCTAACGCCGTAGTAATGTGGATGCCAAAGTTAAGTAGACCAACAGAGGCAATAACATTTGGAATAAGCAAACTCAACATGATTAGGCTCCCTTTCCAGACAGCTGCAGGAACATTATAGCAAGTACAATGTCATGTTTGTGGTAACGCCTATGGTGCCTCTTAGCAGTAGGCTACACCTCATCCACATAAACCCAACTACATATAACCAGGATGGCTAGTATCGGCTTACCTCGACATAGATATCCAAATGCAGCTCACCCATACCGGAGAAAATAGTCTACACAACATGGCAGAGATACAGTACAATAAAATACAGTCATACTAAGAGCAGGCAGCTAAATCTCATGCCAACACGCAAAGGAATACAAGCAAAACAGATCACGGAAAATTAATTCTGAGAGAGAAAGAGGATAATGGGTCTATTGATAACCAAAGCACATGGTGAAGTGATCACTGCAGTACACTGCAAGGCCACAACGACAAGATATCATGCTTCTATGTTGTATGTTACCTTTAACTTCAACAGTATGGATGGGTGAAGAACCCAATCACATTGCTCTCACTCAATCTTCAATTCTTCAAAAATTAGACTCGAATGGAGAGCCAAGGATTACATTTAAAAGAAAAGACCAAAATGTTACAAGCTATCCGTAGTTTGTGTCCAACACTGACTACACAACATCTTGCATACTAACTGTTAGCGTTGGGCACAAACTACGGATAGCATGGAACATGTTGGTCCTTTCTTCAACAAATATTTACAATAACTCAACTCAATCTGCGCTCAACTTATACGTTTCAGTTCAACAACCCTCTTCAGCAACTTCCTGCTGTAAAGTAGATGCTATTAAAGGTGAGCATCTTCATGCCTTGGAAGAATACAACATCATTACATGTTCACAGCACTGACCTCCTTTGACTCTTCATCCAAGTGAACCTTGAATGTCGGGTCCTCCTTTGTAAAGCGACCGACGGCCTTTGCAAATTTGTCGTTGTCACTCTGCAACATAACACAGGCGACAGCATTAAAATAATCTGACCTATAATTATTGTCAGTAGTCTGCATAAAAAATCATGCACTAGCCGTACCAGAAACAATTATCACCAGGGAAGTTTAAAAAAACACATAGAAAATGGAGTACATGTAAATATAATCACTAGTATGCCTTGGTGAGATCCTTCAATGTGTGAGCAGCATACGGCTGAGGTTGCTCAACGTACAGGTCTATCAGGCTTGACAGCCAAGGAGATGACCGGATTGGGAACAAACATGGATTCCTATAAGGCACAACAATAGCGGCATACGGCAGACACAGACATGAACACACACATGAACAGTGAACACAGACATGAACACACACACACACACACATAAGCACAGAACATGAAAAACAGAACATGAAAAACAGACAAACAGCGCACAGACTACAGAGATGATGAATCCACTATGTGGAACATACCAAATGGCAGTGGTACATAAGTCAAGCCGCGTGTAGCCAGCAAATAAGCACCATTAGCAGATACTAAATCTACAGTAAGTAGAACAGAGGAAACACCAGGACACATCTTATGAGCTGCAGCTCTGCCAATGTAACCAGATCAGATTAACACTGCAATATGGAGGTCCTACTTCACATAGAATTCTAAAGCAGCTTACCATAGTTAACTGCTTATGGGGAGGGTCGAGCTTCTGTGGCATGAAGGTATCACCAGAGTTGCACTCCACTCCAAAGAAAGCAGCAATGTCACCGGCCCGTACGGATGCGATGTCCTGTACACACACACACACACACACACACACACACACACACACACACACACACACACACACACACACACACACACACACACACACACTTGTACTTGCTCACTGCCAGAAGCTGGCCAAGTGGGTCGTCCCTTGGGGGAGAGAGAGATTCAGAAGAAATCTTGGGAGATGGCTCGATTGTCCATTGAACCGCCCAACGGCTCACCATCCAGAACTCCCCGACCTACGGGCGGACTTTAAAGATATGACCTCACTTATGAGCTCACCACACCGCAGTGAGTGGGTGAGGACAAGGTGCAGAAACAGGATTGACGGCATCAGGGTACCCATCCCGGGATCCAACTGCATTTACCCCTGCCCCCAGTGAAGACAATACATACTACTAGTGTGGGTAGCCAAATCAGAGTGGATCTGATGTAGGCTCCACTAGCAACATTGATTACACAGGACTATGACAAGAGTTTTAATCTTGCCAGAAGTAGCTCATTGGTCAATAGGTGTATACGCACACGCGCTCGCACGCACACCAGCACGTGCTCAATCATTCAAATGCAACGATGTACATCGAGTGATTAAATTCTTAGTGACCTCCACTCTGGAGCCAAGTTAGGCGCGCCAATGAAAAGTTGGCACTTGCAGCGTTGACTGCCATTTCTCAAGAATACACATTGCAGATTACATTACAGTCAACTTGG